>NC_142392.1:29444969-29807469 GCF_059441095.1 Idiotropiscis lumnitzeri | reverse complement strand
CTCCTCGCAAGTGACAAAGACAATCTTGGCTGGGTGATTCATTTATGAAGGCTTGTCTCGTTTTTGACAAAAACTTCTTTGACAAATCTTGTTCAAGTAATTCCTTCTGGAATGATTCAACCTGACTCTAAAAACTGTACACACTGGGGCAAAATGATCAATGGAGGTTGATGAATTTTAGTGGATAAAACACAAAGGATTAAGTTTTTTAATAAATCAAGTACGTATTGGTCTTATTTATGAACTTTGTACTGGCTTGGTCGGGTGAGAGTCAATGAACCTCCGGTGGCCCTGCACTGTTTTGTGCACGTGTGCATCGTTTCACCCCATCCAAGCAATTAAAATACATTGAATGCATCCATCCAGGGTTGCACGGATCTCATCAGTGAACAAGCGCATGCTGCAAGGAATGCATCTGCATCTTTGTCTTACTATGGGCTCAAAAAGGCTGAAAGTCACAACCCCCTTTTCTACCTACAAGTCCAGGAACATTTAGTTCCTGATAAAGATCCTGTGGCCCAGGTGGTTTGCATCTCCCCCGCAACTTATAGTTCCTGGTAATTTTTGCAAATGACAATGATGACGGAACAATGGGAGGTGTTGTGTTACTTTGTTACTCATTACTGACACCCTATGGCTGTTATACATCATTGCGGTTACAAAATAATTCAGTGAACTCATAATATTTTGGTGTATCTTCGTCGAATTTGAATACATATTGGATAACTTTAAAATATACAGTCATTATTCAAATATGTCAACACAAAAGTCAGAGTGAAAGTGTTGTTGCTTAATGCTGATGTGTAAGAACTTTTACTCTTCAAACGTAATCTTGTTTTAAAATTTATTTAGAAACAGAAATTTTATAAAAATAAAAAGAGTAATGTCAGAACGTACTAGCAGGATAAATGTCATTTTGGGTAAAAAAAAAAACAAAAAAACAAACGTTACTCATGCAATAAATAGCGACTCTGATTCCAGGGCCCCTTTAATTCTTTTAGGGATGCAGGTTATCATGAAAGCAAAAAGTACCCACGATGAAACTATCTATAAATGCAAAAAGAAATACTTGTAAACATATTTCGCTTGAACGATTCCTATTTTATCAATGACATTATGTTGCGATGGCCCCCAGTGGCCCCCATTAATAAGTTAGGGTCCCACAACAGGTGTTCCATCAGACGCACACAATAGCCTGTGTGTGCTAACTTCAGCTCGCTTCCAGAAACGTCTGGGACCATGTCAGGAATGAAATCGGGCATCAGCCGCAACGTGCTTCCTTTTTAAATGCTCGTTTATCACAGCTGTGCTGCCAAAGGGAGGTTTACATCGAAGGACGTAATTTATTGAAATGCCCCCATGGTTTGGTCCAAGTCGGGGTCGCACGCATTGTTCCGTGTGCGGCAGGCACCAGTCAAGGTAGTACGGTAGAAACAATATAAGACAAAGTCGACGCACAAGGTTTGACTTGACCAAACCAACTGTATGTTTGTCTTTTTGTGTCCGACAGACGTCAGTGAAAACAATCTCTGTTCTGTGAAAGAGGAGCCAGATTTGACTCACATCAAAAAGGAGGAGGAGGAAGAGGAGATCAACAAGTCACCAGTGAACGTTGTCTCTATAAAGACTGAAGTTGAAAACAAGGATGAGAGTGAGGACAACAGAGGGGCGGAGCCTCCAAGCAGCAGCTCAAGTCATCACGTGACAACAGAAGGTGATGAAGACCACTGGGGGCCATCACAAGCACATAATGAGGACACATTAGACGCTCATGACGATGGTGATACTAATGATGATGATGATGATGTAGATGATGATGGGCAAGCCAACGGTGAAAGGGCATGTCACACTGACTCATTCACTTCAAAGCTGTCTTTAAAACCGCACACGAGAACACACAGTGGAGAAAAAACATTTTCTTGCTCGGTTTGTGGCAAAAGCTTCTCTCGAAAGTTTCATTTAACAATCCACACAAGAACACATAGTGGAGAAAAACCTTTTTCTTGCTCTGTTTGTGGAAAATGCTTCTCTCGAAAGGCAAATTTAGTAAGGCACACAAGAACGCACAGTGGAGAAAAACCTTTTTCCTGCTCAGTTTGTGGAAAATGCTTCTCTCGAAAGGCAAATTTAACACAACATACAAGAACACACAGTGGAGAAAAACCTTTTTCCTGCTCAGTTTGTGGCAAGAGTTTCTATCGAAAGGCAAATTTAACACAACATACAAGAACACACAGTGGAGAAAAACCTTTTTCCTGCTCAGTTTGTGGCAAGAGTTTCTCTCGAAGGTCTCAATTAATAATTCACTCAAGAACACACAGTGGTGAAAAATCTTTTTCCTGCTCTGTTTGTGGAAAATGCTTCTCTCAAAAGGCAGGTTTAACATATCACACAAGAAAGCACAGTGGAGAAAAACCTTTTTCATGCTCAGTTTGTGGCAAGAGTTACTCTGACAAGTCTAATTTAACAAGCCACACAAGAACACACAGTGGTGAAAAACCTTTTTCTTGCTCTGTTTGTGGAAAATGCTTCTCTCAAAAGGCAGGTTTAACATATCACGCAAGAAAGCACAGTGGAGAAAAACCTTTTTCATGCTCGGTATGTGGCAAAAGTTTCTCTGACAAGTCTATTTTAACAAGGCACACAAGAACACACAGTGGTGAAAAACCTTTTTCTTGCTCGGTTTGTGGCAAAAGCTTCCTGCATAAGTCGCATTTAACAATCCACAAAAGATCACACACTGGAGAAAAACCTTTTTCCTGCTCAGTTTGTGGAAAATGCTTCTCAAAAAAGACATATTTAACAGAACACACAAGAACACACAGTGGTGAAAAACCTTTTTCCTGCTCAGTTTGTGCCAAGAGTTTCTCTCAAAAGGGGCATTTACGACGCCACACAAGAACACACAGTGGAGAAAAAACTTTTTCCTGCTCAGTTTGTGCCAAGAGGTTCTCTCGAAAGTCGTATTTACAAAGCCACACAAGAACACACAGTGGAGACAAGCCATTCAGTTGCAGCGTTCGTTCTAAAAAAAATTGTCACTGAACAGGGAGCTGAGAGACACGATTGTGCTGGCGAGAATTGCAGCGATCCTTGAAGATTAAAAAAAGAAAAAAAAAATGAAAGACCCGACTCTTTGTGGTAAGATGTAAATGTGATTTTCAATAAAATATGATGAAATTGAATTTTGCAAAGCTCTTTTATTGAGATCAGTGCCAGAAGAACCACTGTCTGAGTGGTGATGATTTTTTTGTGTGTTTACTTCAAACATGTAAATAAAATTTATTGCTTTTGCCTGGTACAACATTTTTTAACATTATGCTTTTCAGTTGTCTTTTTAATGGTACTTAATGGAAAAGGTGTGAGAAGAAACAGTGCTTATGAAATCGGTGCCTTCCACAATCATCAATAAAATCACTTGTTCCACTTGCTCAACTCGCCTTCATTACGCTGTGAAAAGGTGAAAAACAGAACTCGAAGTTGAACTATAAAAAGAACCAGAAAGAGAAACACGAATAGTCTCGGTTTCTCTTTCTAGGTTGAGCTCTATCAAGTGTTTGGGGTTTGTTGCTAAGCAGAATCTCACTTCAGAAAAACTATAATTTTGTCAAATATGCAAAATACTTTTTATATTATATTTTTTATACTTTGGATTGCTTATATAATGCAATCGGGAAATATTGAAATGTAAAATTAGCAACGACATACAGACTTAATGCAATTAATAAGAAATATAGAAACATTTTATAAATATTAGAGATAATAGAATTACGCTTTCTTAATTATTCATGACGTCATAACCACGCCTACAGAATTACGCTTTTGTCGAACTTGTCCCCGCCTACAGAATTACGCTTTTGTCCAAAATGGCCGCTATCCCCGCCCCCTGTGTTCAAAACTATCCAATCTCCAGCCACCTATTTAAAAATATTTACAAATTCCCTGCCCTTGAAGCGTTAATACCACGCCTACAGAATTACACTTTTGTCGAAGATGTCCCCGCCTACAGAATTACACTTCTATCAAAATCAATGTGTTCCCCACGGGCGTGGGGGGGTGTGTGTGGGTGTGTGTGTGTGTGTGTGTGTGTGCGTGGGCCAAGCCCCCCTCCCCCTGAATGCCCTTTCTAGTAAAAACAATGTGTCCCCTACGTGCGTGTGGGCCAAGCCCCCCCCTCCACTCCCCCTGTATGCTTCTTATGTTAAAAACAATGTGTTCCCTGCGTGCATGTGTCCGCCTCCCAAACTGTACTTATGTCATGCATATTTTAATTTCTGAAGTATATAAAGCATCCAATGAAATGTTCTATTTAAATAAATAAAATTAAATTAAACGAGTGAAATAATATGAGTTGAGAAGAGCAGGCGTTGTTTTTACCTTTGAATAATATGTTTATTCGGTTGACATTTGCCCTTTTTGCAAACATGTCTGGACATATTCCCAGCGACATAAGTTTAAACATGGTATTGTGCATGCTTCGGGGGTTGTCCGGGCAAGACGCCGGCCATAGACACCCTCCAAGCCTGCAGCAGCCTCAAGGTGTTTCAAAAGATAGTGAGTGGCAGGCAACTGTCGACATCCGGTCGTCAGACCCCTTGCCTTTTTGTAAAATCTGCCTAGTCATGTTTGCATGTCTGGACATGTATTTGTTGGCTACATTTGGACAGTCAAACGCCGTCATTTATCCCGCCCCGGGCGAGAAAAATGAAGGGTGATGTCTCCACCCCTCCCGCCCCTCGCACCCTCCTATTTCCCTGTACGTCACATCCTTCCTACTGCCGGCAGCCCCCATGTTTGTAGTCCTTTTTTGTAGTCCATACGCTGAGTAAAATAGCAACCAGCCTGGTTAAGAAATAGAATACAGCTAGGTTAAGAATATAGCACACAGCTAGGCAACCCTCATGTTTGTAGTTTATACAGGTAAGCAAAGAAATATTAGATATTAGAATATTATATATTATTATATATATATTATAGTATAAATATAGATATATATTATAGTATAAATATATATATATATAAATATATATATATATATATAATAAATAGCATGCTGCTAAGAAACAGCGTACAGCTAAGAAATAGTATGTAGTTAGGTTAAGAAACAATATACATTTAGGTTAAGAAAATAGAATACAGCTAAGAAACAACATGCGTTTAGGTTAAGAAATAGCAGCTAAGCTAAGATATCATTAAGGTCGTTTTACCAATTATTTTACCTTTCAAGGAGGAGCATCATCTTGTCTGTAGACATCCCCAAGTCATCTTTGCAACAAGCTTCGACATGTTTTCACGTATTTCTTATCTATAGTTGGACAGACAGACGACCACCAAGTTGCGGTCGTGTGTAAGCATAAACAACACCGCCCGCCCCCCAGAATCACGCTTCTGTCAAAAATAAGCACATCCCCTACTATCATATCCCGACCCCAGTCTCAATACAGCCAAAGCCCAAGTCACGCTCTGCACAGACAAAACAATTTTTCCGGCTGAAGAGCCAGACCTACTCTAAAAATGAAGACGCTCAGAACAAGACGCCGCATGGTCATGGACATCACACCGAGAAGGGTGGCAACCATCGTTGCACCTGATCAGGTTTCTAATAACATTGCAGAGCACTCGTCAGGTAAACGATGCAACTAATCCTTAACTATATTCCTATAATCAATAGCTATATATTTAATCAAAGTATCTTTGTACTGCAGATAGCGGTGTGGATGAACCTACATGCGACCATGACATGACTATGGTTGAAAACGTTGTTGGTGTAGAAACCCTGACAACTGCAAACATGGAACAGGTTGACGCCTGTACAAATGTAGACCAGGATGGAACCCCTACCTACAAAAACAGACGAGGACCAGGCAGGACCATCATACTCTTTATGGGTGGGCGGTACGGGAATCTTACCAACTCCTGTTGTAGCCTCGTACAACACTGGCGAGCCATCATATTCAGGGTGGAGCCGTCCCGTTTCAACGACACCGCCGTCGACACCTCCGATGACCCCCACCTCGTCGGCAGAATCTTCACAAAATGCGAAGGTACAACAGCCCAGTTGTTCCGACCAGGCTGAATCTCCACAAATCAAGGAGGTACGAGTACCTAGTTGGTCCGAACAAGAGTTCTCAAACCGTTCGCTTGAGCCCGCTAAGGTTCAGACCGTCAACGACCCTGACCCCGGACCTGCACCTATTTCCGAAGATGAGGCAAAACATATGTCATGGGATAATCCTCCTAAGGGATGGATTGATATGGATGTCGTATTAGTTGTTAAGGCGGCTATTATTTACATGGTCAGACGTTTTTTGATAAAGTATCACAAAAAAAGGGGTTGTTTGCATAGCTATAGATACCTATGCAATAGTTATTATCTAAGACTGCAATATGAGCGCATCATGCCAATCCTTTGCGATAAAAAGTTTTTACCATGTATTCACTACTTGTTGGATTTTTGTTCTGTAAAAGCGGATAAAGAAACAGTCAAGCGAATTGCAGAGATCTTAATGGTGGATTTAGCACTCGTAAAGGACTTACCGGACCGCCTTAAAGTGGATGAGCCCATATGTTTTATGATATATCGTGATCAACTTGATATTTTCGAAGAATATCTTATAGAAAATATTAACTTTGACTAAAAATGGGTAATGTGTTGAGAAAATTATCGCTTTTTGGCTATAGAAGCTACTTTGAGTCGCTCGGGTTCGATCGACACGTTTCAAAATATTTTGGAAAATTGGGAAAATGAGATAAGTGACTTAGCATACTCACGTTGTTTAACGATGTGATAAGATACCGTCTCTGTCATCAACAACCTGTGGATCTCGCACACGAATTGAAGATGTTTGAAGACCTGTTAGAATCAAAAGTTGATCCATCTGTTTTAACCCTGACCTATAGACTTTTTACGTCTTCGAGAATCCTTATCATGTGTAACCAGACTTAACCTTGTCATATTTTTGTATTTCATTCAATTAAAAATGGATGTTTTTAAAAATATGCTTTTGCGTCTGTGTGTTTAGACAAATAACAATGTGACGTTTGTCACTAAATCATAAACCGTCATGAGCGTTAAACGTTGGTTGAAAAAATTGTACTACGATCCCATTCAACCAGCCAGTTTTGGAGGTGCAGATCGCCTTCATTTAGCTGCGAGGGAGAAAATGGGTCAAAAAGTGACGCGTCATAAAGTCAAGGATTTTTTTATCATCGCAAGATGCATACACCTACAAAAATAGGAGCACAGAAAGGTTTAAAGGGAAGTCTCTGCTTTGAAGCTTGCCCCACAGAGTAATAAAATTGCACTTGGTAACAAATAAATTACCGCAAAAGTCGGCCAGCCAGGATGAAATAGTTAAAGACAGAGAGTTTCCAGAGTTAACAAGGATCATTAAGCGTTCACTGTATCGCGTACCATCGCTATTTAGAATTTATTGTCATCGTGCCCGCAGGTGGTCAAAAGTAAAGACGGCTGCCGCCAGCACAAACGGCCCCAAAACCTGAAAATAATATTGGAGAGAGAGAGAAAAAGAAATCTGCCAATATGGAAATGCACTGGTGCCGGACTACGAGTCCATCATAAAACAGAAGCATTGTTCGGTAAATAAATTAAGGTTGAATGATTTAGAAAAATAACATAAATTATGCTGCTTTATATTTTGATGTAAAATCTTAAGAGCTCCTTTCAGAGCGCATTCTCGCATTTAGTAAGAAGGATTGTGTACATTATTTAAGAAATGAGACATTAAGTGATAAAGACTGCGTAAACATCATTTAAGAAATAATAAAAGCCTCGTTCTTCTGAACTGTCAGTAAAACACCGGACTTAATAGCTCTCGGGTGGTGCTTTATGTTTAGTGGAAAACACCAAAATTTGTTTAATACCATTTATGCTTGCATACTCTTACGCTGATATATTGTGTTTTCAGTAAGTCGATGTCAGATACACAGAATGGAATGGTGTTTATCTACTTCTTTGAAAAGGTAAATATTTTACGAATCCGATAAGAAATGTAGCAATTTTTGTAATGTTAGCAAAGTCGAGTGAGTTTTGCTGCAGATATGACTTGACACCGATTTGACAGTCTTTTTCATCCTTAATTTACTTTTCTTTTTTTTTTAAATTTGACTTGATTTATTATCCTGACAAAATTCTGACTAATAGCTACTATTAACATCTTTGGCAGCGAGACTTCAGCAAACTATTAAAACAATAATAATAATATGCTTATTCTCTTCCTTTGTTTTTTGTTTCTTTTGTAGGAGACATGACTGTGATATATTAACAAAAAAGATGGCAGGAATTTGTTCATATTCATTTTTTTTTGTCTTGGCGTGTTTAATTTTTTTTCAAAAGGAAAACAGGCAACATAAAAGATAGCCGCATTCTCGCAAATAAACCTCATTCTCATTTTCTGTATTTTGATTATTTGAAAAATATCTCTCGGGTTGTTGGGTGCGTATCTTGAATTTCACAATGTATTATTTACCAGTGATGCACGATAATATTACCATTGTTTTTAACACGCTGGCCATCGATCATGTGGTATTGGCATTAATTTCACAGTTTGCGCCGTGACTTTTGACCGTAGGTCAGTCAAATGGTCCAGGCTGACTTTCTAGAAACTCAGCATGAACTGTAAAATAGTCCCACTTTTTCCATGCATTGTAAATGATTCACTTTGTGACTATAGTAACATGGCAGAAAATAGTCAGAAATGTTTATCATTGTTTTCCAAAGTAAAAGGGAAGGTGGAAGAATAAATACAAGAGTGCAACGTTACAAGTTTGAAAAGTAGCACGCAATAAAACGGTCGTCATCAGGCAAGAAAAGGTGCAACAATTGAATGATTAGGCTATAATTAATGTCATGTCATTATCCACACCGCTTATCCTGTACAGGGTCGCGGGAGGGTGCTGGAGCCTATCCCAGCTGACTACGGGCGAAAAGCGCACAACACCCTAAGCTGGTTGCCAGCTAGTCACAGGACGGACATAGACACCGTCACTGAGTGGAAACTGAACCCACGCTGCCCACACAGCACACAACTCGGTCGAGTCTATCCATTAGTCACAAATAATTACAGTGGAACCTCGGTTCTCGAACGACTCTGAGTTCGAACAAATCGGAGTCCGAACAAAAAAATAGAGAAATTCTTGCTTCGCAGTTCGAACAAACATCGGAGTTCGAACGCCGGTATGACGCGTGAGTGCGTACGCGAGGGTGGGATGCTGAGCGGCGTACGGGTGTAGATCGCTCTCTTGCTCTCTTCGTGATCAACTGTTGTCGCGTGCGGACGTGCTGCGTTTTGCTCTCGCATTTTATATAGGTGTACGAAGTGTTTTATCCCCTAATCATGCCTCCAAAGAAAGTCAGTGCAAGCAGTAAAGGAATGGTTTCGGTGTTCGAACAATTCGCTTTTCGAACAGGGTTCTGGAACGGATTATGGTCGAGAACCGAGGTTCCACTGTATATTGAAATTAGAGGACACTGCAGGGAATGTCATGGCCATCTTGACATGAATTGCGACAGAGAGCCTGAACTCGACGGTCCAATGATGCTCAACTGTTTACATCAAGAACATTGATGACTCTCATTACACTGGCAGCTCAAAGCGATTCCTGTCTGGGCAGTTGCATGTGAAGATAGCCAAGGAACTTGTTGAGGGCAGGATGGAACCACATGTATGGCGGGCACCACAAGCAACAACACTAATGAACTTCGGAGATCCTGAGCCAAGCCACCTCCCAAATTTGGCCACCCTGCGCAAGGCAAAACAAGAGAGAAATGATTTGGCATTGGGTGATAAAAATCCAATTTTGTCGTTGCAGCTGTTAAAGTACAGTACACCTCACAGTGGGAGCATCAAAGACATTGGACTTGACAAATTCTTCTGTCATTACTGGAGTCAAACACAAATGCATGTGTACAAGACATTGTCAAAAAAAACCTCATCCAACTGTATGCTTTGATGCTAAGCATGATGTTAGCGCTATCACAGGGTGGCTAAAAGAATGGATACATGCAGGTGCACCGGTCCCAAAAGAAGCTGTAAGTGATTTCTCTCTCGCAATTCTTGGATCTCTGGTCAAAGCTTTTACCCCACATCCCGATTTGAAGAGCTACATTAATGAGTGCTTTAAAGTCTTACTTGGGAATCAGCATGCAAACCTGCCACCATGCTTTGTCAGGGTAGATGTTGCACACAGCATCAAAATGATCTGCCAGTGGGACTGCCTGAAAAATAAAAGACATCGTGTTAAAGAGTTTTATGTGAGATCATTATCACAACTACTCAAGTCACAATGTGTGGAACATTCAACAGAATTTCTAGGTGCCATCACTATTGTGGCACTGAGTGAGTCCGAAGGTAATGACAGTTCTGGAACCCCTCTCCCATCAGAAAAGCGGAAGAAATATCTAAAAACACAAATTGCACAAGAAGACTGTATCAGCATGCCAGACACAGAGGTTCAGGCACAGGAACCCGTCGAGGCGCATCAACAGATCCACACTAATGCTCGACAGTGGGTGACTGAATTATGCGAGGAGAGCAGGTCACTTGCCATGGCTGAGGGAGACAGAGATAACATCCACTTCCTCCCTGAGATTATTCCCCACATCATCAGACTGGGAAGTTACTTACCACTCTGGACAGGAGTAATGGTCCCTCTCTTCCGAAGCACCACCATCACTGCAAGTTCGGCAGCTGTTGAAGCAGAGTTCAAAAACATAAAAAATGGGCTTTTCAAGCATGAAAGCCTTCCCATTCGTGTCGACCGGTTTGTTGCTCGTCATCTTGCCTTCATTGAGGGAAACATGCGGATTTCTGCTGCAAAACAAAAAAGAGAAAAGGCTGATGTAGGTGATGCTACGACTGTCTTACGACCTGACGATGTCTCTACTACCCAGAGTGGGGGAAAAAAATGTAAAAAAGGATGCTGACCTTGGTGATGAATCTGATGCTGCTGCAATCAATCTTCATATTACCGAAGTTGAGAACTGGAGAGGCTTAGTAGTTCCACCCAAAAAAAGGAAGATGAGTTCATATCTCTCTCCTTGTCCTGAGTGGCTGCATGTGGATTCATCCATGGAACGTAAAAAAGTCAAGGTGCAATTGTTGAAAAATGGAAACCAACAACAGCCTGTTAAACTTTCCAAATTGAAAGTCGCTGTGCTCAACATTTGTGCATTTGATGCCGTGTTTGAGTGTCTTTCTTGCTCTTATTGTGACAGCTTTTCATTTGAAAAGGTTGTAAGCAGCAAGACCTGTGACAATCCATTCCTCCACTTGGTAAAAACCATCGCAACACGAGGTGTGACACAACACGTGTATTCCAGGAGGGCAGAACTCCTGAAAGAAATATTCAAGCCTGTCCACCTAACCTCTGGTGCTCTCCAAATAGATGCACAATGCCACATCTCGACAGTGATTGAGAGAGCCACGATGAATCTTCCAAGTGTATACTTGAAAAAACAATGTTCCTCACCGTACTGCAGCCTAAGCACTCAAGTAATAAGGGAAGTTCCGCTTGTGTGTACCAACATTGCTGTCCTGCAGACCTGTGGCATGACTCATCTTCAGACTGCTGCTGAAGAAGGACTGAGCCTTCCTGACTCTACTTGCCTCCGACCAATCCAAAATGCATCTCAGTGTCCATCTACATTTAAAAAGCAAGACAACAGTACAGGAAAGGCTCTGTGTTCGGCAAATGTTTCCCACAGCTACAGTCTGGGAGAATGTTTGTGGATTGACACCGACTTTGGTACGAGTTGGACAGAATTTGCCCTGCTTGAAATTCCCTCTAGTCTGGTGCTGCAAGAGAATATGTTTACTTTGAGAGCAGTCATAGGATTTCAAAGAGGCTTGACCCAGGATTCTCTTGGACATTATGTGGCATACTGCAGGAGGGCTGCTTTTGCCTGGGAGATGTACAATGACCTGGAAAGTGGAGTGAAAGCAGCATCAGAAAAGACAAAGATCTTCCCACATGCTTTGTTCTTCACAAAGCAGTGATTGCTTAATTGTTGCAATGTAAATAGTTTGGTGTTTTTTTTTTTTTACACAAAGTTTTGTTTCAACCCAAACTTTCTCTACAGGCTCTCATCAATTACACATGGACTGTTTTTATATTAATTCAGTTGTTCTCAAATGAGGGAATGCTACATCGAGGGGTGTGTTTATGTTGTTTTTATTTCAAAATAGTTCAACGGATTTTTCGGCCTCACGTCTGCTATAATTTAAGAAATAATAACATAGCTTTAATGACTACTGATGAAATAAACAAGTGAGCAGCAGAACAACATATTAAAAGAAATAAGATTGAATTTAAAGTAATGGACAGCAGTGAAAACAGGAAGATTTTAAGATTATTGCATGCTAGCAAAAAAAAGCTACAACAGTGAGTGTGACATGTTTACCTGAAGTTCGTCCAGCAACAGTTGCTTTCCAGGATCATGAAGAATGTAAAATGCGCAGAAACATGCAAAACATCGGTTCATTCCAGGAACTAGTTTATAACCTGGAATTAATAACAAATACGAGTGATTCAAGTGATTAGCTGAACGCGGTAGCGCGATACCTAGCTCCTTGTTCGACAGCATCCAAAACAAAATCGACTGATGCCGGAGCGTTAGTGTTTGTGACGTCACCGCGTGAATTAAAACGTGTAATATCTATCGAACCGGAGCAACACAAACGAAACTTTTAACAGCACAAACAAGCACAAACGAAGCACAAACGAATGGCACCATTCCCGACCCATTTGGATGAAAGTGGGGGGCTGGGTGACGTCACCACTCGAAATAAAAAAGTGGCATATCTCTGGAACCAAAGCAGCACAAACGGAAATTTTAACAGCACAAACGAGCACAGATGCACTCTTAACTATTTCACCCTATTTTTGCAAGAAATGGAGGGCCAACTTCACGCTGATGGACTAGGCGCGCGCCGTTGACCAGTACGGTGTGATAGACTGGATCGTGCTAGTCTAAGGAGTTATATCAATGGAATTAGGCCTTAACTCATTGAGAAACTGGGTTTTTCGGGAAACTGTGTTTCCCCTGCGGATAGCACGGAAGTGTAAATTAAGGGTTCTCCGGTCCCTCTAAAACCGAATCGTGTTATTCAAGGAGTTATATAAATGCTATTAGGTCGTAACTCGTTTAGAAACATGTTTTCTCGGTGCGGAAAACTGTCTCGTGTCCGAGATCTTACATTGTGGGGACAAAGGATGGACAAAGAGTGAGGGGGAACTGGAGGAGTCTTGTGAAGGTTCCCGAGGACTAGTGATGGGTCCAGCGACACTGAGGCGTCGATGCGTGCGCCGAGCTTCCAGGGCAAACCCGTGTCATTGAGCGTACTGCTTTAAGAAAGTCACGTGACCACTACCGGAACCGTGTCGACACAGCGGTCGCGCACCAAACTGTGTTTATAAGGATGCGCATCTGTCAACAGGATGCACGCTCAAAACAAGCATTGCGTTATTGGCGCGTTACTCTGCGTTAAATATCCGCAAAATGGAAGACGTCACTGGTAAACTCAAGTTTTCTGCCTTGTGCGCACTCAGAGGTGCAGCGCTATATGTCAGCAGGACACGTTGCACGTACGGAAGACCCGCTCTTATACTGGAAGTCCATGGAGGCAACGTTCCCTCATCTATTTATATTAGCCACACAGGCGTTGTGCACACCGGCCTCTTCAGTGTCTTGTGAGAGGATCTTCTCAAAGGCGGGGGAAATTGCCTAAAAAAAAAAAAAGATATAAATAGACTGAATAACAAAACGCTGGAGAAACTATTTTTTTTAATAAAAATCTTTAATTACAATGAGTCCATTGTCATTCACAACACTTTTACTTAGGCATTCAGACAGATGTTCACTTAATTTATCAACTGCGTCTCGAATATCAACGATTTTTTTTATGAAAGTATGTATATGTAAAAATAATGTGAATGGAAATGCCTAATCAATGGAATTGGATAAAATTAGTTTGACAGATCAGAGTCTGATGACCCGGTCAAATTTTTCCTGCAAGTCCACCAGGTGTCAGTATTCAGCAACACAGTGTCAACACAGTGTCAATACAGTGTGTCACTGTGTCAAAACAATACAGGATGCCTCATCTACCCATCACTACCGAGGACTGCAAGAAATCTTCTGATAAGGCTGAGGCTGCAAAGCAGGCGTATACATCGAAGGAGCACAGACCTCAACCACCAGCAATTTCTGGGATTACTGAACCTCTTCGAAGATCAACAAGAGTTAGACGACAACCGGACAGGCTGATTGAAAATGTTTAATGTTATGTTATTGTTCCTAAAATTGTTGTAGAGCTGCTTGTTGTCATCAAAAAATGGATAGATATTGATAAGAAGTGAAAATAATTGATAACAAAACTAAATTATTATTATAATAATAATATTTTAAAAAATTAATTAAAAAAGTCATAGGCATTGTTTAACGTTTGAAAGGGAGATGTAATGAGAGCAGTTATGTCATTAGTTACTAATTGGCAGTATTGCCTGACGTGTGTTTGGTTACCAGACGAACAAGTGTCTACGCACATAGACGAGAAGTCAATAAATAAAGAGGCACAAGCTTGCAGCATCACGTTACCTGCGTGACTTCTTAAGATAGAAGACAAAACTTTACAGTAACCATAAAAAAAAACGTATAGTCACCATAAAATGTAAAAAAAACGTATCGTAAACATACTAAAGCTGTTGCTTTATGTTATTTACAAAGAATTGGTGTTTAAAATCCCCCTCGCTCTTCTTTTTGTCATTTCTATATTATGTACGTATTAATAACTGTGTTTGGTTTGCTAATGTCAATAAAGTTTTTTTTTTTTTTTTTTACCAAAAAACGTATGAGTAAATATTTATCATCTCATCAATATTTGCACAACAGAGTACTGAGTTTCGAGATCCTCACAATAGTAGTTCTCAAAATCATATTTCTTATGAATTTAGCTTAGATAAGGGATATTTTATTGACAATCGAATATCAATATACAAAGACAGAAAAAAATGGTGGTGGGGGCGCGAATCTTTTTCTTTTTGGTAGGGGCGGGCGTGAAATAATTGAGAAGCACTGCTAGTATATGCAGACATTATATTCATACAATCTTGCAGCCCGAGTGAACCACAGCATTGTTGCAAGTTCGGGAGGAGAAACTTAAACGTCCCACTGCTGGAGTAGCAGCGGCTTCTCGAGGCAAAGGCGGAAGTGACGTCAGATCTTACGCGCCAATGTGGCGTTATTTTAGTTTTTTTTTTTTTTTTTTTTTATCAACCGAATTAAAATATTATATAGAATATATATTGAAATAGAACAGCCAGGGGTAAAAACATACACAGAGGCAAAGAAATATATTTGAAAAATACGTGCTTAAAGCATGACGTCATAAG
The DNA here is from genome assembly GCF_059441095.1 of Idiotropiscis lumnitzeri. Taxonomy (NCBI): domain Eukaryota; kingdom Metazoa; phylum Chordata; class Actinopteri; order Syngnathiformes; family Syngnathidae; genus Idiotropiscis; species Idiotropiscis lumnitzeri. Next base: position 29,792,058 of record NC_142392.1, on the reverse strand, counting down.
CAAGCGCGCAGCTTCCGAAGGACCTCAACCATATCCACCGACCCGTCCACACCGGAACAAAAACAGTCCACCGCTAAATTCTTTTGATTTAGTGTGGAACTGACTGTAAATTTCTCACAGAATGTCCAGTGCTACTCTAAAGGACTACGACATAATTCATTAAGTCTTTGTGTCCCGATAACTCATCTTCGCGCGTTGATGCTTTTCGGCGTAGTTAGCTTAGCTTGTTAGCTTAGCTTGTTAGCTTGCTAGCCGCTAACGAAAAGAGGCACATGACTCATCGCCAAGCAGAGATCAAGTGCGGATTTTTTGGAATTATCATTTGAAAATGTGTGCTAGAACGACACCCAAGTACAAAGAGGAACTTTGTGGAATAAAAGAAGAGAACGAGCAACATTTTCAACTGCTGGGCGAAGTTAACAAGCAGCCTCCTGTTGTGCTACACAAAGCAGGTTTGTACCCGTCTTACTCTCATTTGCTTTGGAAAGAACGACTTTCTATCGTTAAAAATATGCATCACAACATTAGGTTGTTTGGGGAAATGCGTTCAAGGTTATTGCCGTTTTATTTTTAAATATTGCCTTTTACTTGCCGGTTTGCTGAACAATTGTTTATGCCAAATGAAATCAGTGCAGAAAATAAATGCCAAAGAATAACCATTAGTGGGGGGTCAACTCCGTGTTTTTTTTCCCAGTTTAAAATTTGAACTGATTATTTAACATTTTACTTATTCCGGTTTTTAAATGTTGTTAAAGAAATTAAGTTTGTCATGTCATCATGTTTCAAAACTATGCTGACAGATGTAGTGTACTTTTATATCCACTGTTGGAGTTGAGCCACCGAGAAAATGAGAAACATTTAGTAAATGAATCTTAAAAGCCAAAGTTACTCCAATGCGTGATCGTTTTTTGTACTCAAGAAGAATAGGGTCAAATAAAGACTCAACAACAACTGAATAGAGTTCCAATATTTAGTTTCTTCAATTTCTGGCATTCAGGAAATAGTACAAATACAGATATATGGGCGGCTTTGTCTTCATCTGACGAGAAACTGTACTCAAGACGAGTACTATCGAAAAATGGCGCGCTGATCTCAGCCCAGCCTCACATTTTATAGGAGGCTTTTTATGTCAAGGGTCATGTAGGTTGAATCGGTCGTCTTTGCTCCTTCCCCCGGCCCGGCCCACGTTCCAGGTCCAAGGCTGACCTTCTCAGGCAGAAGGCAGTCTCTCCGTCTCTCCTGCTCACATTCCCCTGTAATCTCGTCAGTGTACAGATTGTGTGGTGTATGTTTTCCCAGATCAGATTATGTGTTTTTGGGTCTTCTTGATAGCACCCCTGTGATGTCCTCCCCCAACTTGATATGTTTGTATCTTCTATGGCCTATGTGGAGAATGTGTTTTGTCGTATTTGTCCATGAAGTGCTATCTGGTTTGTCATCAGTTTGACCTGAGCAGACTGAATCTGTTTGTTCTGAATGAGAGTGTGGGTCATGAAAATACGATGTGTGCAATTTTGAGGTCTTACATTTAAACTAAGTCATATAAATTTAGCATACGAATGCATCAGTAAACACCATGACTACAATCCCAGTCAATCTTATCGATGCACTGTACTTCTACATTCATTTGATAAATGCTTTTTGTTTAATCAATGTCGAACATATTCAGTAAATATGAAGCTGCTCAATTAAATAATTGACCTTCTGTCCCGTAAGTGTTTAAAATAATGCCAGCAATCATAATACAATCCTTCAATAATCAGGTGTGGCCATTCCCGATAAGAAGGGAAGGCCGGAGAGAGGGGACACCTTTCCCTTTTTTCTTTTTGGGGAGACTTCTTTTGACATCAGCACGTGACAAAAATAACCAAAATGACTGTGTCAGAGAATTTTTTTCCATCACCAATTCTGCCATGCTCGGCGACCTGTCCAGGGGGAAGCTGCACCAGACCCACACATCAACAACAAAATATACCCCATTTTTGGCGTCACAAACAGGATTCTTGCTCCATTGATGGTCTCAAGGGTGCTGGGGCGCAGGCGTTCAACAGCCGGCCGGCTGAACTTTAGGTGAGATGCTTTTACTCACAATGGGTGTTGTGCGCCTGTGTCCAAGCGGTCGGGGCTTTTGGGGTCGTGAAAGAAAGCTTGTGCGTGTGGGTCTGCTGGCTGATTGGTCATGGAAAATGTCCCTGTGTTAGTTTCAATTATTGTTTAAACAAGAGGCCTCTATAAATGATTAAGACATTAAAAGATGTAAAGTAACCGCACTGTGAAAGAACATACGAAAATGTATTAAAAAAAAAATAAATAAATGAAAAAAAATAATGATAGGAACTATGTAAATGGGGACTAGCGCGGGAGAAATGTGCAGAAGATAAAGAAAAGAAAGGTCTAGTGGTTAAAGAGATGAGAAATAAGATGTGTAAAATTATAGCTATAGACAACATAGTCGTGAATAAGCTCAGTTTTAGCACAGACCCTGGCCAGGGTGTAAATTTTAGCAGGAAAATTATGAGCTGAAAATAGAAATAATGAAGAGCAGCGCGCGTCCATGTATCGTATTGGGCACTTTGTGGCATGGAACACAGTAAGGATCGAGGCGTACCGTTGTGTGGAGGGCCTGGGGCGAGCCGACAGTTTCGCTGGTACGTGGCAAGAGATACGCTGTTCAGATACGTACCCTGTGATTACTCGTGTTCTGGTCGGATAATTCTGTCAGGGTCTTGCCAGCGAAACGCTGGGAAGAAGGTGGCAGGACTCTCCAAACGCGGACACAGGAAAATCAGTTTAACAAAGAGTGTTTATTGATTCACAATAGTGGAAGTCCAATCATCAATTAAGGCAAATATATCTATCTTAGCATTACATCCGTCGATAAATCAGGAGAAAACACAAAGCGCTGGCGGAGAAAAGCTAACACCAGGAAGGAGATAAACGACGGAACGAAAAGCGCTTGCACCGGCAAGGAAAAGGAAAAACGATCAACATAAATAGCTTGCCAAAAGGGCAAGAGGGAAAACCAATTGGAGAAAACGAGGAACAAAAAGAGACCGAGCAATAGCTGGCAAAACGTGGAACACAAAGAGACAGGGCAATAGCTTGCAAAATGTGGAACACAAAGAGATCGCAAGAGCAAAAATGCATGAACAAGAGAACAATCGATACCAGGGTCATGAACGTGAGCAGTGCAGGAAAATTATCCGACGCCGGGCAGTCAGTGTAGGTGGCTTAAATAGTGTGTGTAATTAGTCAGTGGATGGATGTCAGGTGCGGCGCCGGTGGGCTGGTCTCCCGCTCGTGATGACGCGGGCGGAGTCGGTCGTCGGAGGAGACGCCCCTGCTCAGCTGAGAAACATAAACAAAAGTGCACATGGCAGGGAGGTGACGAAAACAACAACAAAACAGGCGTGACCGGCACGAGTCATGACAACCGGGGGGAAGCAGCTAATGCAGCAGCCGACGCATGCAGCTCCCATTGCGTCTGCTCTTTCCATTTCCGCTGCTCCTGGGCCAGGTTCTGGTGACGCAGTGCCACAGCAGGCTTGTTGTCCGCACCTGCCGGTCAACAAGGTCACGTAACAGAAGTAGGGGTGGTTATAGACATGGATTGTGAGTGGGACGTGCTTTTGCTGTGGGTTGTGGGGTCACTGGGTGATGAGCAGTCCAAACTGAGCCACTTACTGAAATGTGTCAGCCTGTGGACCAGCGCCATGCCTGTCACGAAGAGCTCCACGAGCACGGGGGCGCCATCGCTACCCCCTCCTCCGACAACGCTTCTATGGCTTCCAAATGCACACTTGACGCCTCAACCCGATTGGGAACCCATTCCACGATAGGGGTGCCCGCGGAGCCTCCGCATTCAAGGACTCGCAGGTCTTGGCATTCCGGTGACGATTGATGGACAACAGTTTTTGATGGTGGAACAAGATATTCCACGCTTTGCAAGCTCCCTCTGCATATCCCAGTGAGCAACAACACTGTCACCCTTGTGGGACTCTTGAGATTGGCCGAGTCACTGCCATGGTCCGAACCCGCACCTGTGAAACACTGGAATTCGAGTGGGACTGAATTTCCAGAAGGGACTGAATTTGACTGTGCACTTCCGCCGGGGGAAGCATATGTTGTCCTCCGTTCCAGTAGACTGGGCAGCTCTGAGACCAGGGTGGTGTTTCAGCACCCATTACGAATTCCTCTGTTATGGAACATTTTCCGAATTTCTCGGCACTGTGGTAGACAATGAATTGGTCACTCTGAAGCGAAAGCTCTGTTTGCGTCTCTGCCAGAGGGGTCGTGGACCCGGGGTCTCACTGACGTTGTGCTCTGCTCCACAGCGTCTCCAATTTGTTTTTGCTATATCTGCGCCTTCCCCATTTGACAGAGTTAATGCCGGCACACCTTGGGGGCAAAGGGGGGCATTCCGGCCATAATGGCTGGGATGAGGACTGCACTGCTCTTGGTGCCCTCCACATCCTGGAATGGACTCTTTCCTGTGGAAAATGGATTTCATTGGCATCTCTGGTGCTCAATTTTTGTGTGGAGTGTGTCTGCTTGTTGTATTTCAGGTGAAGTGTAGATGGAGTTGGATGCAGACTGGAATCTCACTTGGAGCAAGCGACGAGGAGGACTCCTATGAGGGTCATAAGATGTGGACGTGATAATCTGAAACAATACTGTTTGCAAGAGCTCGTCGGTGACGAGGGGTTGGCAGCTCTCGAGCGAGACGATGCCATGGGATTCTCACGCTGGAGCGTGGCCTCAACTATGTTTTTGCATATCATTTGACTCGTGTTTGTGTTTTGTATGTTAATGTGTCTTGTCCTATCATGCTTTTATTACGCTGTGGATTTATTCTGTTCTGTAACGGTGTTCCTTCATCCTACTTGCCTTGTGGATGCAGGTTCACTAGAAAGTGTTAGCAAGGATCTCCCTCTTTTCCCCCACTCTTTTGAAGGGGGTTGGGGGGGGTTCACCCGAGGTTTGGAGAAGCTTTGATGCCTCCATATGGACTGCACTGGAAATTGTTAGTCTGACTGCCGGTTTGCTTAAAGATCTAACATTGCGGGGGGAACTCCTTCGTGACCGAGGTGGTTGATTTGGGATTTTTTGGAATTATTGCTGGATTTATGTGTGGTCCTGCAGGAGGTGTTAGAGTGACACCAGGGAGCAATTTGGCCATACACTTAGTTTTCCTAGTTAAACTACCCTTATGTAGCATGCCTTGAGCATGATTTAGGTTTTAGTCAATTAGGTTTCCCAAATTTTAGACAATGGATTCATATAAAAGGTTGGAATGGGATTTTTGGTGACATGCTGGTGTCGTTTTTGCTTTATCAGGACAAGATTTCCTCAAAGGGGGAAATATGTAGTGTATTTTTTTATTCACTCTTATGAACATTTTAGTAATTCTCTTAAATAACTATGAGGGAATTGGAGACTAAAGAAGTGACCAGTCACCTATTCTGTCATGCTCGGCGACCTGTCCGGAGGGAAGCTGAGCCAGACCCACACATCAACAACAAAATAAACCACACAGGTTAATAGAAGGTCACAAAAACATGGACCTCTTAAACAGGAAAACGTGAGTTCAGTGGTAACAGAGTTGTGGCTATGCTGGCAGTTTAGCAGGAAGCCACAAAAACAGATGCACGCCTTGAACCGTGTTTGACAGGAAACCGTTTCGCTCGCATTTAATAACAGAAGTGTGACCCAAACATGTCTTGTAAGCTGAAACCGTTCGAACAACAGGAAGAGTGTGGACGGGTGTGATGAAGTCAAAGTGTTCATGTTTTTCCATTCTTTATGAGTTTGCATATACAAATTGCTTTGCTGTGCTTCAATAAAACGCTGCACAGGAGCGGGAACGCTTTTCTCTTTGCCGGACTGCTCCTCCTCAATCTTGGCTGGGTGATTCATTTGTGCAGGCTTGTCTTGTTTTTTTACAAAAAAATTATCTGACATACCATGTTCAAGCAATTACCTAAGGAATGATTCGACCTGACTCTAAAAACTCTGCACACTGCGGCAAAAAGATCAATGGCGGTTGATGAATTTTAGTGGATAAAACAAAGTTTTTTAAAAAATCAAGTACGTATTGGTCTTATTTATGAACTTTGTACTGGCTTACAATGGGCTTAAAAAGGGAAAACGTCACAACCCCCTTTTCTCCCAACAAGCCCAGGAGCATTTAGTTCTATCTCTTAATGCAAAAAGACTTGTAAACATATTTCACTTGAAGGATTCCTATTTTATCAATGACATTATGTTGCGATGGCCCCCATCAAGATGTTCGGGTCCCACAACAGGTGTTCCATCAGACGCACACAATAGCCTGTGTGTGCTAACTTCAGCTCGCTTCCAAAAACGTCTGTGACTATGTCAGGAATGAAATCGGGCATCAGCCGCAACGTGCTTCCTTTTTAAATGCTCGTTTATCACAGCTGTGCTGCTAAGAAAGGGAGGTTGACATCATCGGACGTAATTTTTTTGAAATACCCCCATGGTCCAGTCCAAGTTGGGGTCCACGCATTGCTCCGTGTGCGGCAGGCACAAGTCAAGGTAGCATGGTAGAAACAATATCAGACAAAGTTGCCGCCTGAGCTTTGACTTGACCAAACCAAATTTGTCTTTTTGTGTCCTACATACGTCAGTGAAAACGATCTCCGTTCTGTGAAAGAGGAGCCAGACTTGACTCACATCAAAAAGGAGGAGGAGGAGGAGGAGATCAACAAGTCACCAGTGAAAGTTGTCCCTATAAAGAGTGAAGATGAAAACAAGGATGAGAGTGAGGACAACAGAGGGGCGGAGCCTCCAAGCAGCAGCTCAAGTCATCACGTGACAGAAGGTGATGAAGACCACTGGGGACCATCACAAGTACATAATGAGGACACATTATCAGACACTCATGACGATGATGATGATACTAATGATGATGATAATGGGCAAGCTAAAGGTGAAAGGGCATGTGATGCTGACTCATTCACTTCAAAGCTGTCTTTAAATGGACACAGAAAAACACACAGTGGTGAAAAACCTTTTTCTTGCTCAGTTTGTGGAAAGAGTTTCTCTCAAAAGACAAATTTAACAATCCACACAAGAACACACAGTGGAGAAAAACCTTTTTCCTGCTCAGTTAGTGGCAAGAGTTTCTCTCAAAAGATAAATTTGACAATCCACACAAGAACACACAGTGGTGAAAAACCTTTTTCCTGCTCAGTTTGTGGCAAGAGTTTCTCTCGAAGGTCTCATTTAATAATTCACACAAGAACACACAGTGGAGAAAAACCTTTTTCCTGCTCAGTTTGTGGTGAAAGCTTTTCTTTAAAGTCAAATTTAAAAACACATACACGATTACACACTGGAGAAAAACCTTTTTCATGCTCAGTTTGTGGAAAATGCTTCTCTCAAAAGGCAAGTTTAACAGAACACACAAGAACACACAGTGGCGAAAAACCTTTCTCCTGCTCAGTTTGTGACAAAAGCTTTTCTGGAAAGTCAAATGTTACAAGTCACATAAAAACACACAGTGGAGAAAAAAACTTTTCCTGCTCAGTTTGTGGCAAAAGCTTTTCTTTAAAGTCAAATTTAACAAGTCACATAAAAACACACACTGGAGAAAAACCTTTTTCATGCTCAGTTTGTGGCAAGAGTTTCTCTCAAAAGTCAAGTTTAAAAGAACATATAAGAACGCACTGTGGAGAAAAAACCTTCGCCTGCTCAGTTTGTGGCAAAGGATTCTCTCTAAAATCAACTTTAACAAAACATAGAAGAATACACAGTGGAGAAAAACCTTTTTCCTGCTCAGTTTGTGGAAAATGCTTCTCTGTAAAGTCAACTTTAACAAGCCACACAAGAACTCACAGTGGAGAAAAACCTTTTTCCTGCTCAGTTTGTGGTAAAAGCTTCTCTCAAAACTCAACATTAACAAGCCACACAAGAACACACAGTGGAGAAAAACCTTTTTCCTGCTTAGTTTGTGGACAATGCTTCTCTGTCAAGTCAACGTTAACAAGCCACACAAAAACACACGGTGGAGAAAAACCCTTTTCGTGCTCAGTTTGTGGCAAAAGTTTCTCTGATAAGTCAAGTTTAACAAAACACACAACAACACATACTGGAGAAAAACCCTTTTCCTGCTTGGTTTGTGGTGAAAGCTTTTCTATAAAGGCAAGTTTAATAAGCCACACAAGAAAGCACACTGGAGAAAAAACTTTTTCCTGCTCAGTTTGTGGTAGACGCTTCTCTGTAAAGTCACATTTACAAATGCACACAAGAACACACAGTGGAGAAAAACCTTTTTCATGCTCAGTTTGTGGCAAGAGTTTCTCTCAAAAGTCGAATTTAACAAGCCATACAAGAACACACAGTCGAGACAAGCCATTCAGTTGCAGCGTTTGTGCTAAAACATTCTCCACTAAACATAGTGCTGAGAGACACAATTGTGTTGGTGACAAAAGCAGCGATGCTTGAAGCTTAAAAAATGACAAAAAAAACTGAAGGAACCGACTCTTTGTGGTAAGATGTGAATGTGATTTTCAATAAAATATGATAAAATTGAATTTTGCAAAGATCTTTTATTGACACAAAGCCAATGTGATCAGTGCCAGAAGAACCATTGTGTCTGAGTGAGGATGAGTTTTTTTGTGTGTTCACATCAAACATTATAAATAAAATTAATTGCCTTTGCCGAGACTGCATTCTAATATGCTGCTCTTATTGTTTTTGTAATAATTCAAAATATTTTTTTGTTTTCAAATATCATTGTTTGGTTCAATAACATTGTCCTTTGAGTTATATATGCTTCTATAAACGTTTTTTGTTTGTTTTATTTATTTATTTATTTATTCTAATAAGCAAGCGCCACCACTCTGAGTTCTGCATTTGCGTCTTCGTCATGGCGCTGTCAGGACCGCTTCCCAGCCGAGGCTGGAAAGCGGTGGAAGGTGGATCCTTAATCGCAGACTCAGGAGGAATTGATTGACAGGATGTTTATTGGGAAGCCGTCAAGCAATACACAATAATCACTATGAAGCAGTATCTATAAATTTAGTAACCGCAAGGGTTCTATGAGTACAGCCGCCGGAGAGGCGAAACACAAAACGCTGGGAGACCGAGTCACTCCAGGAAAAGATAAGGAATCAACAGAAAACGCTTGCAACGCAAGAAACCGAAAAACAATGCTTACCACGAAAGGGTGAAGACAAAATCCAATTGAGAACGATAAACTGAAAGCGAGCCGAAAAGTAGCTGGGGAAATTCAAAAACATGAAAACGCAAACAACAGAACAAGAGCAAATCGCGAGCAGAACAATCTGTGAACGAGAGCATGAGCAATAGCATGAGCAATGTGGAACAATAATCCGACGCGGGTATGTCCGCGTCGGCTGCTTAAATAGTTCAGTCATTAGCGTCTTAATGACGCGCAGCTGTGGTGATCGGAAGCGCGCCCCGCTCGTGGCCGCTTCCCGGAGCGGAGCCGCCGGGCCACGCCCACTCGCTGGGGACGCAACAGACGGATCGTGACAGTACCCCCCCCTCAAAGGACGCCCCTTGGCGGACCACCCGGCTTTGACGGGTTGGCGTTGTGGTAGTCGCGGAGCAAGTCAAGGCACATGATCCAGGAGCGGGGAATCCATTGCCGCTCCTCTGGGCCGTAGCCTTCCCAGTCGACCAGGTACTGGAATCCTCTCCCCCTGCGCCTGGAGTCCAAGATCTCCCGGACGGTGTAGACCGGGTCACCGTCGATGATCCTAGGAGGTGGCGGCGGGGCGGCTGGCGGCACGAGCGGGCAGGTAGGTGCAGGTTTGAGGAGCGAGACGTGGAACACCGGGTGAATCCTCATGGTGGAGGGCAGCTTCAGCCGGACGGAGACCGGGTTGATCAGCTTGTCGATCGGGAAGGGTCCCACGAAGCGCGGACCCAGTTTGCGAGACGCCCCTGCCAAGTTCAGGTCACGCGTGGACAACCACACTTGGTCACCGACCTTGTATGTCGGGGCCGGGCGCCGGCGGCGATCAGCTATCCTCTGGTTGCGTTCGGCTGTTCGGGTCAGCGCCGCCCGCGCCTCCTTCCAGACCCGGTGGGCCCGCTTGAGGTGATGCTGGACCGATGGGACCTCTTCAGCGCCGGCCTGCGTCGGGAACAGTGGGGGTTGATAGTGTTGGGTTTTTCACTTTAAATGTACCAAAAGTTTGAATTAATTATCTGACTCCATTAATGGTTAACCAAACACGACCTACATTCATCCAACAATTATGCGCGCTCGTTTTTGAGAGAAAGATGACCAGGAAGCCGGCAACTTCACACGGGAGCGGATTTATTCCTAACAGGAGATCTAATACAAATCTGGGGCTCGGGTCCCTACCATTACAGCTCTGCGCGTCCCTGTACCCAACAGAGGACGAACCCCCCCCCCGAGTTGCCCAGGATCAATTATACATTTCAGCAAACAAAACAAAGATAACCTACTATTCTACTATTGGCTATGTGTCATCTGCAGTTAACTTTAGCTTTCTCTTAGTGGATGTCTTCTGCCCGCAGGATGACGTGTCGGCTCGTCCAATCTCACACAGCAGCGCCTTGATGGCGGGAGGCCTGCGTCAGTACCCCCGTTATCAGAAGTGCGGCTCGTCCTGTACAAAAAATATCTGCCACCTACGCATTACACACAGCCGGCCCTGACCTTCCACTGCACATCGAATCAAAGCACAATCAGCAAATATCTTTATTGCATTAAACGAAATACATGTAACTTGTAGTCAATCGTATTAAATCCTTTATAGTCAAATGTATAAAATCCTTTAATCCCTCTCATGGCCTCAGTGAACTGAGGCCATCACCCCCGCAAAAATAATAGAAAAATAATCATAAAAACTGTAAAAAAATAAAAAATGTAGAATAATATATACAAGTTGTAATAGAAAAATAATAAAAACAGTAAAAAATAAAAAATGTAGAATATTTAAAATTTTATTCCCTCTCATGGCCTCAGACAACTGAGGCCATTACCACTTACTCCGCTGGACCCCATGGACCTTCTGGTTGCCAGAGGAACCGGCTCTGGGTCCGACAGGGGGATCATGTACTTGCCACTCGGTGGCAGCGGGCCCAAGGTGCGCTCGAGGGTTTTAACTGTAAGAGATCTGATACAAGGTATACAACAACATCCGCAAAGCACCATAATTAGCTGTAAATACTGCCACTGAGATTAATATAGAGCTAATCAGACCTGTCCATTTAGCAAAGACATTCAACCATCCTGACCATATTTCCGAATCTACACCTGAATGTTCTTTAATCTTTTTTTCAAAGTTTGCAAACCTTCCAATGCCTTGGTGAGACGCCCATCCGGTGCCGTGTTGTTTGGGATGAAACTACAACATTGATCCCGAAATATCCCGCACACTCCTTGTTTTTCAGCCAATAACCTATCTAAAGCAATCCTATTTTGAAACATTATTAATAAAGTTTTTGACAATTGTTTATGTACCGCCTCTAATTGATCCCAATTTAACTGGTCCAAATCTACAGGTGTCGCACTCACCGGCATAATTAAAGTCACCAGGGCACACCTGCCAGAGGCATTGGTCGGCAGCCTGTCGTATAGAAATTTTCCACCATAACACAACCAGACGTCTGCACGGGAAAGCGGGGGTCCTGCTGGAAGAGACACATTCGTTTCACACCAATCCCACGGTATTTGTCCAATTGTGTGTCCTGCTCCATTCAACTTCAAACACGTAAAATTTTGCTTGGCCACCTTATTATCAATCACTTAAATTCTCTAAATCAATTGTGTGATTGAATAATTTCGCATATATACCAACCTCGGGGTCTTGGTCACAAATTTTATAAAACAATATCACCTGTGCGTCTGTCAACCTATCCGAGCTGTCCTCCCGTTCCTCGTACATGACCGTCTGGTTGCAGTGGTACTGTAACATCACAATTTTTGTCTCCCCTCCGTCTGTCTAAAAAACAGTCTCATAGATTAGAAGCAAACATACTAAAAGCGTAGAAAGCAAGCCTATCATTCAGAAATAATAAGGAAAAGGACAGCCGTGTCCATTTTTATGTTTGATTTGTATGTGTTTCAATTGGTCAGTATCTCCCCCTCTCTTGACCTGCCCGTCCGGGCGGTCAACCTTCAGGCTCACCATATCGGGGAAAGAACTCCGGTGCGGGTTGAAGTTGTGTGTAATAGAACCACTTACAACCTTTTGTATCTAACTGCACCGTATTTTCATTTGATAAATGCTTTCTGTTTAATTAATGTTTAACATATTTAGTAAATATGAACCTGCTAAATTAAATATTTGACCTTCTGTCCCGTAAGTGTTTACAATAATGCCAGCAATCGTTATACAATCCTTCAAAAAATGCATGCTAAATAATCGCAATAATACCATAATTAATTGTATTCAATCACCTTTTTCAATTTGTTTGTGAAGCTTGTATCAGTCACTTGAATAATATATTTTAATCAACGTAAACCCACCAAATATTATATCTATTTCAATTCTCAGACTGTTGTAATAGCTTTCTTCGAATATAATCTAGACCGTTTCATCCTCACAGGCATTGGCCCCAGAAACAATTCTCCAACGTATGAATTTAGTTTTGCTGATAATCACCACAATCCAGCAGTGTTGGTTCGCAATAATGTCCTAATGGTATCCAGCTAATATGGCACAATATTAGAATTTGACTTCGCAACATGGGTAAATCATTCCTGAATTAAATAAAATTTAGTTCACTTTGAAAAACACGTGCTGAAAGCATGACGTCATAAGCAAGCGCGCAGCTTCCGAAGGACCTCGACCACATCCACCGACCCGTCCACACCGGAACAAAAACCGTCCACCGCTAAATTCTTCTGATTTAGTGTGGAACTGACTGTAAATTTCTCACAGAATGTCCAGTGCTACTCTAAAGGACTACGGCATAATTAATTAAGTCTTTGTGTCCCGATAACTCATCTTCGCGCGTTGATGCTTTTCGGCGTAGTTAGCTTAGCTTGTTAGCTTGCTAGCCGCTAACGAAAAGAGGCACATGACTCATCGCCAAGCAGAGATCAAGTGCGGATTTTTTGGAATTATCATTTGAAAATGTGTGCTAGAACGACACCCAAGTACAAAGAGGAACTTTGTGGAATAAAAGAAGAGAACGAGCAACATTTTCAACTGCTGGGCGAAGTTAACAAGCAGCCTCCTGTTGTGCTACACAAAGCAGGTTTGTACCCGTCTTACTCTCATTTGCTTTGGAAAGAACGACTTTCTATCGTTAAAAATATACATAACAACATTAAGTTTTTGGGGGAAATCGTTCACGGTTATTGCCGTTTTATTTTTAAATATTGCCTTTTACTTGCCGGTTTGCTGAACAATTGTTTATGCCAAATGAAATCAGTGCAGAAAATAAATGCCAAAGAATAACCATTAGTGGGGGGTCAACTCCGTGTTTTTTTTCCCAGTTTAAAATTTGAACTGATTATTTAACATTTTACTTATTCAGGTTTTTAAATGTTGTTAAAGAAATTAAGTTTGTCACGTCATCATGTTTCAAAACTATGCTGACAGATGTAGTGTACTTTTATATCCACTGTTGGAGTTGAGCCACCGAGAAAATGAGAAACATTTTGTAAATGAATCTTAAATGCCAAAGTTACTCCAATGCGTGATCGTTTTTTGTACTCAAGGAGAATAGGGTCAAATAAAGACTCAACAACAACTGAATAGAGTTCCAATATTTAGTTTCTTCAATTTCTGGCGTTCAGGAAATAGTACAAATACAGATATCTGGGCGGCTTTGTCTTAATCTGACGAGAAACTGTACTCAAGACGAGTACTATCGAAAAATAGCGCGCTGATCTCAGCCCAGCCTCACATTTTATAGGAGGCTTTTTATGTCAAGGGTCATGTAGGTTGAATCGGTCGTCCTTGCTCCTTCCCCCGGCCCGGCCCACGTTCCAGGTCCAAGGCTGACCCTCTCAGGCAGGCGGCAGTCTCTCCGTCTCTCCTGCTCACATTCCCCTGTAATCTCGTCAGTGTACAGATTGTGTGGTGTATGTTTTCACAGATCAAATTGTTATGTTTTTTGGTGTTCTTGATAGCGTCCCTGTGACGTCCTCCCCCAACTTGATATGTTTGTATCTTCTATGGCCTATGTGGAGAATGTGTTTTATTGTATTTGTCCATGAAGTGCTATCTGGGGTGTCATCAGTTTGACCTGAGCAGACTGAATCTGTTTGTTCTGAATGAGAGTGTGGGTCATGAAAATACTATGTGTTAGGGCTGGGCGATAAACCGAAAATTTACCGTTACCGAAATTTATTAGAATGACCGACATCATTTTGCCCATGTCGGTAAATTCGGTGTCTAAAAAAAAAAAAAAAAGAAGTCTTTTCTGTCTGCGGCGATGCTCATGCCCCTTTAAGACGGCTACAGCGCGTGTAGTCACGTGACTCCTCCCTTCTGAACAAGAATGTAAACAAGACGCGTTCGTAGCTGGCGATTCAAATCCTGAAGCGGCTGACAACGGCTGCGGACGAAGTAACGTTAGTTGAAATTGTTCCTGTCGCGGTTGTCCCGAAAATAAAGTGGACATCTGTCATTTGGAAATGTTTTAGAAATAGAAAATAGAAATAGAAATCCCTTTATTGTCATTGTACTCAAGTGTGCAACGAGATTAGAGGGCTCCCCTCTCCAGTGCAATACAACAATAATACAGACAATATATAAATTAGATAAATAAATAAGAGAGTGCAATGGAATTCAGTACTGAATAGGGCATATAGAAACACATCACAATGCTGTTTTGCAAGGTTAGGGTGGTCTCGTGTGTGTGTGTGAGAGTTCAGTATGGAGATGGCTCTCGGAAAGAAACTGTTTCTCAGTCTATTGGTCCTTGATTTGATGCATCTGTAGCGCCTGCCAGAGGGCAACAGGTCGAACAAGTGTGAGTTTGGGTGGGTATTGTCATTGACGATGTTGAGAGCCCTTCTGAGGCACCGGGCGGTGTAGATGTCCGACAGTGAGGGGAGAGGGCAGCCAATAATCCTTTGCGCTGTTTTGACTGTCCTCTGGAGCCTCACTCTGTCCGCCTCAGTGCAGCCGCTGTACCAGGTGGAGACACAGTACGTCAGCAGGCTCTCGATGGACGAGTGGTAGAAGGCCAGCAGCAGCTTCCTGTCCAGGTTGAATTTCCTGAGGACTCTCAGGAAGTGCAGACGTTGGCGGACCTTCTTTACCACTGCTGTGGTGTTGTGACTCCAAGAAAGGTCATCGGAGATCTGTACTCCCAGGAACTTGAACGTGTGGACCCTCTCCACACACACGCCTTCGATGCAGAGGGGGGGCGGCAGCGTCTTGTTCCTCCTGAAGTCGACGACAATCTCCTTTGTTTTAGCAGAGTTAAGGTGCAGTCTGTTGTCCTTGCACCAAGTTGTCAGTCTCTTTACCTCCTCTCTGTAGGCTGTCTCGTCACCTTCCGAGATCAGACCGACCACTGTCGTGTCGTCAGCAAACTTGACGATGGTGTTGTTGCCGTGGGCCGGGCTGCAGTCGTAGGTGTAGAGGGCGTACAGGAGAGGGCTCAGCACGCATCCTTGGGGGGAACCGGTGCTCAGCATGAGGGTGGAGGACGTGTAGGGGCCGAGCAACACAGTCTGGGGTCTGTTGGTCAGAAAGTCCTTAATCCAGATGCGTGTGAGGGCAGGGAGGCCGAGAGTGTCCAGTTTGGCGACGAGGATGTCTGGGATGATCGTGTTGAATGCCGAGCTGTAGTCCACAAAGAGCATCCTTGCATAGCTCTGCTGTCGTTCCAGGTGGCCCAGCACAACATGCAGAGCAGTGTCGATGGCGTCCTCAGTGGATCTGTTTGCGCGGTATGCAAACTGGTAGGGGTCCAGTGTGGGAGGAAGGCAGTCCCTGATGTGCTGGAGAGCCAGTCTCTCGAAGCACTTCATGACGACTGGTGTGAGAGCAACAGGGCGGTAGTCATTCAGGTGGACGGCTGGTGACTTTTTGGGGACAGGAATAATGGTGGAAGTTTTCAAGCAGGAGGGGATGACTGCCTGAGCCAGGGAGCGGTTGAAGATCCTGCAGAAAACATGTGACAGTTGGTGGGCACATGCTCTGAGGACCTTGCCTGGTATAACGTCGGGTCCAATAGCTTTCCTGGGGTCAATCGCCAGGAGCGCGCGCCTCACATCGTGTTCCTCTACAGTGAGTGGGGGGGGGGTTGAGGCATGAAGTGCGGGGGGGGGTGACCGTTGGGGCGAGTCAAAGCGAGCGAAGAAGCAGTTAAGCTCCTCTGCCAGCGATGCACTCAGAGGTTGTGCTGCTGCCTCGGAAGTTGGTGATGCTCCGTAGACCCTGCCACACCTCCCGTGGTCTGTTGCTGGCAAGGTGGGACTCCAGCCTCCTCTTGTAGTTTGCCTTGGCTAGCTTGATGCCTTTGCTCAGGTCAGCACGAGCCACCCTGTACTGGGCTTTGTCGCTTGACCTGAAGGCAGCGTCACGGGCCTTGAGGAGAGAGCGGACCCTGCTGGACATCCAGGGCTTCGCATTTAGGAAGGTCCGTATGGTCCTGTGTAGGGACACAGTTTCCATGCAGAACTTGATGTAGTCCAGTACACAATGTTTGTAGACATCAAGGTCCTGATGATCAAAGAGGTCCCAGTTGGTGTCTTGAAAGCAGTCCTGTAATTCACTCATGGCGTTGTCACGCCAGGTTTTCACAGTCTTTGTGGTAGGCCTGAATCTGCGCCTGAGAGGGGTGTACGCAGGTGCGAGCTGCAAGGACAGGTGGTCTGACTGGCCGAGAGGGGCGAGTGGGAGGGCCCTGTATGCGTGCTTGATGTTCGAGTACACATGGTCGAGAGTGTTGTCTCCCCTCGTTGGGCACTTGACATGCTGGTGAAACTCTGGGAGTACAGTCTTTAAATTGGCCTTATTAAAGTCTCCCGCTACTACGTGAACGCCATCAGGGTGGGCCCGCTGATGTTTATTGATGACGCACGCGAGTAGCGAGAGCGCCGTGCTAGTGCTAGCGTCGGGAGGGATGTAAACAGCTGTGACAATCACTACCGTTAGCTCCCTCGGGAGAAAATAAGGCCGGCATTTAACGGACATGAACTCGATGTCGGGGGAAGAGTGCTTCTCGACGATCGTGCTATCGCCGCACCAGTTCTCATGCACGTAAACACAGAGCCCCCCCGCCCCTCCTCTTACCGGTGTCCCTCGTCCGATCCGCGCGATGTAGCGAGCGCCCGGCCAGCTGGATGCTAGCGTCGGGGACGTCTGCGTGCAGCCAGGTTTCCGTGACGACGATCACACTGCTATCGCGCACATAGCGGTTTCCCAGGATTTGTAATCCCAGGTCGTCGATTTTGTGGACCACGGATCTGGCGTTGGTGAGGTGCAGACTCGGTAGTGGCTGCCTATGGGGCTGCCGTCGCAGCCGTTGCAAGACACCGGACCTGCAGCCTCGCTTCTGCTTCCTCTCTCTGCGTCGCCTGCGCCGCCTCCCGGCCCCGATGACCAGCCACGGTGAGCCGGGCAGCCTCGCCAGTTCGTTCGGAATTTTGCGATCATAGCAAAATTCCTCTGTGATGGTTATTTCGCATCGATATCCAATGTTCACGATGTCCTGGCGGGTATATCGATGTTGTGCCTCAGTTGATGCCAATAAGAGCATGGGTTCCATGAAGACAATGTTTAAGCAAAAAAACATGAACTACAAAGTGCATCGTAAGCACCTGAAACAGCGCGTCCAACCTTTTCTTTTTCACCACCCACAACACAACCATGCTGTTGACTTGGAGCTTGTGCTAAAAGTTCAAAGTGAGAAGCAAGGTTGGACAAGTGACAACAGCCCATAACGGAGGCGACACCATACGAGAGAACGTCTCAGAGGTGGACGCGATAGCCGAGCACATAGCTAAAGATAGAGCTCCTCTAGTTACAATAGAGCGGACAGGATTTAAACGCCTCATGAAAGCAGCCGACAAGAGGTACGAAAATATTTGCCGCAAACAGCACTTCCGATATGGACAACATCGGGACGGGAGCGGAGACATGTCAAGCATTTTGCATCCACATCAGACTTGTGGTCGAGTCGCAACATGGATCCCTGTTTCAAGCTGGAAGTCACTGACCTGCTCTTTGGCTTACTATGGGCTTAAAAAGGGAGAACGTCACAACCCCCTTTTCCAACTACAAGCCGAGGAACATTTAGTTCCTGGTAATAAAGTTCCTGTGGCCCAGGTGGTTTGCATCTCGACTGCAACTCATAGTTCTTGATAATGTATGCAAAAGACAATGATGATGGAACAATGGGAGGTGTTGTGTTACTTTGTTACTCATTACTGACACCCTCTGGCTGTTAAGCATCATTGCAGTTCCAAAATAATTCAGTGAACTCTTAAAATATTATGGTGTATCTTCGTCGAATTTGAATACATATTGGATAACTTTAAAATATACAGTCATTATTCAAATATGTCAACATGAAAGTCAGAGTGAAAGTGTTGTTGCTTAATGCTTATGTGTAAGAACTTTTACTCTTCAAACGTAATTTTGTTTTAAAATTTATTTAGAAACAGAAATTTTATAAAAATAAAAGGATAATGTCGGAACTTACTCGCAGGATAAATGTCATTTTGGGTAAAAAAAAACCCAAACGTAAATCATACAATAAATAGGGACTCTGATTCCAGGGCCCCTTTAATTCTTTTAGGGATCCAGATTATAATGGAAGCAAAAAGTACCCACGATGAAACTATCTATAAATGCAAAATGAAATACTTGTAAACATATTTCACTTGAAGGATTTCTATTCTATTAATGACATTATGTTGCGATGGCCCCCAGTGGTCTGCATCAATATGTTAGGGTCCCACAACAGGTGTTCCATCAGACGCACACAATAGCCTGTGTGTGCTAACTTCAGCTCGCTTCCAGAAACGTCTGTGACTATGTCAGGAATGTAATCGGCATTAGCCGCAACGTGCTTCCTTTTTAAATGCTCGTTTATCACTGTTGTGCTGCTAAAAGGAGGTTTACATCGTCGGACGTAATTTTGTGAAATGCCCCCATGGTCCGGTCCAAGTTGGGGTCGCACGCATTGCTCCGTGTGCAGCGGGCACAAGTCAAGGTAGCACAGTAGAAACTATAAGACAAAGTCGCCGCCTGACCTTTGACTTGACCAAACCAAATTTGTCTTTTTGTGTCCTGCAGACGTCAGACAAAATGATCTCTGTTCTGTGAAAGAGGAACCAGACTGGACTCACATCAAAAAGGAGGAGGAGGAGGAGATTAACAAGTCACCACTGAACTTTGTCCCGATAAAGACTGAAGATGAAAACAAGGATGACAGTGAGGACAACAGAGGGGCGGAGCCTCCAAGCAGCAGCTCAAGTCATCACGTGACAACAGAAGGTGATGAAGACCACTGGGGGCCATCACAAGCACATAATGAGGACACATTATCACACTCTCCTGATGATGATGATGATGATGCTGATGGGCAAGCCAAAGGTGAAAGGGCATGTCACACTGACTCATTAACTTCAAAGTTGTCTTTAAAACCGCACACAAAAACACACAGTGGAGAAAAAACATTTTCTTGCTCGGTTTGTGGCAAAAGCTTCCTGCATAAGTCAACGTTCACAATTCACACAAGAACACACAGTGGAGAGGAGCCTTTTTCATGCTCAGTTTGTGGCAAGCGTTTCTCTCAAAAGTCGCATTTAACCAGCCACACAAGAACACACAGTGGAGAAAAACCATTTTCCTGCTCAATTTGTGGAAAATGCTTCTCTCAAAAGTCACATTTAACAGAACACACAAGAACACACAGTGGAGAAAAACCTTTTTCCTGCTCAATTTGTGGAAAATGCTTCTCTCATAAGAAGAGTTTAACAGAACACACAAGAACGCACAGTGGAGAAAAACCTTTTTCCTGCTCAGTTTGTGGCAAAAGTTTCTTTGATAAGGCAAGTTTCACAAAACACACAACAGCACACAGTGGTGAAAATCCTTTTTCCTGCTCAGTTTGTGGCAAGAGTTTCTCTCAAAAGTCAAATTTAACAAAACATAGAAGAACACACACTGGAGAAAAACCTTTTTCCTGCTCAGTTTGTGGAAGATACTTCTCAACAAAGTCAAATTTACAAATCCACACAAGAACACACAGTGGAGAAAAAACATTTTCTTGCTCGGTTTGTGGCAAAAGCTTCCTGCATAAGTCAACGTTCACAATTCACACAAGAACACACAGTGGAGAGGAGCCTTTTTCATGCTCAGTTTGTGGCAAGCGTTTCTCTTAAAAGTCGCATTTAACCAGCCACACAAGAACACACAGTGGAGAAAAACCATTTTCCTGCTCAATTTGTGGAAAATGCTTCTCTCAAAAGTCACATTTAACAGAACACACAAGAACACACAGTGGAGAAAAACCTTTTTCCTGCTCAATTTGTGGAAAATGCTTCTCTCATAAGAAGAGTTTAACAGAACACACTAGAACGCACAGTGGAGAAAAACCTTTTTCCTGCTCAGTTTGTGGCAAAAGTTTCTTTGATAAGGCAAGTTTCACAAAACACACAACAGCACACAGTGGTGAAAAACCTTTTTCCTGCTCAGTTTGTGGCAAGAGTTTCTCTCAAAAGTCAAATTTAACAAAACATGGAAGAACACACACTGGAGAAAAACCTTTTTCCTGCTCAGTTTGTGGAAGATACTTCTCAACAAAGTCAAATTTACAAATCCACACAAGAACACACAGTGGAGAAAAAACATTTTCTTGCTCGGTTTGTGGCAAAAGCTTCCTGCATAAGTCAACGTTCACAATTCACACAAGAACACACAGTGGAGAGGAGCCTTTTTCATGCTCAGTTTGTGGCAAGCGTTTCTCTCAAAAGTCGCATTTAACCAGCCACACAAGAACACACAGTGGAGAAAAACCATTTTCCTGCTCAATTTGTGGAAAATGCTTCTCTCAAAAGTCACATTTAACAGAACACACAAGAACACACAGTGGAGAAAAACCTTTTTCCTGCTCAATTTGTGGAAAATGCTTCTCTCATAAGAAGAGTTTAACAGAACACACAAGAACGCACAGTGGAGAAAAACCTTTTTCCTGCTCAGTTTGTGGCAAAAGTTTCTTTCATAAGGCAAGTTTCACAAAACACACAACAGCACACAGTGGTGAAAATCCTTTTTCCTGCTCAGTTTGTGGCAAGAGTTTCTTTCATAAGGCAAGTTTCACAAAACACACAACAGCACACAGTGGTGAAAAACCTTTTTCCTGCTCAGTTTGTGGCAAGAGTTTCTCTCAAAAGTCAAATTTAACAAAACATGGAAGAACACACACTGGAGAAAAACCTTTTTCCTGCTCAGTTTGTGGAAGATACTTCTCAACAAAGTCAAATTTACAAATCCACACAAGAACACACAGTGGAGAAAAAACATTTTCTTGCTCGGTTTGTGGCAAAAGCTTCCTGCATAAGTCAACGTTCACAATTCACACAAGAACACACAGTGGAGAGGAGCCTTTTTCATGCTCAGTTTGTGGCAAGCGTTTCTCTCAAAAGTCGCATTTAACCAGCCACACAAGAACACACAGTGGAGAAAAACCATTTTCCTGCTCAATTTGTGGAAAATGCTTCTCTCAAAAGTCACATTTAACAGAACACACAAGAACACACAGTGGAGAAAAACCTTTTTCCTGCTCAATTTGTGGAAAATGCTTCTCTCATAAGAAGAGTTTAACAGAACACACAAGAACGCACAGTGGAGAAAAACCTTTTTCCTGCTCAGTTTGTGGCAAAAGTTTCTTTCATAAGGCAAGTTTCACAAAACACACAACAGCACACAGTGGTGAAAATCCTTTTTCCTGCTCAGTTTGTGGCAAGAGTTTCTCTCAAAAGTCAAATTTAACAAAACATAGAAGAACACACACTGGAGAAAAACCTTTTTCCTGCTCAGTTTGTGGAAGATACTTCTCAACAAAGTCAAATTTACAAATCCACACAAGAACACACAGTGGAGAAAAAACATTTTCTTGCTCGGTTTGTGGCAAAAGCTTCCTGCATAAGTCAACGTTCACAATTCACACAAGAACACACAGTGGAGAGGAGCCTTTTTCATGCTCAGTTTGTGGCAAGCGTTTCTCTCAAAAGTCGCATTTAACCAGCCACACAAGAACACACAGTGGAGAAAAACCATTTTCCTGCTCAATTTGTGGAAAATGCTTCTCTCAAAAGTCACATTTAACAGAACACACAAGAACACACAGTGGAGAAAAACCTTTTTCCTGCTCAATTTGTGGAAAATGCTTCTCTCATAAGAAGAGTTTAACAGAACACACAAGAACGCACAGTGGAGAAAAACCTTTTTCCTGCTCAGTTTGTGGCAAAAGTTTCTTTCATAAGGCAAGTTTCACAAAACACACAACAGCACACAGTGGTGAAAATCCTTTTTCCTGCTCAGTTTGTTGCAAGAGTTTCTCTCAAAAGTCAAATTTAACAAAACATAGAAGAACACACACTGGAGAAAAACCTTTTTCCTGCTCAGTTTGTGGAAGATACTTCTCAACAAAGTCAAATTTACAAATCCACACAAGAACACACAGTGGAGAAAAAACATTTTCTTGCTCGGTTTGTGGCAAAAGCTTCCTGCATAAGTCAACGTTCACAATTCACACAAGAACACACAGTGGAGAGGAGCCTTTTTCATGCTCAGTTTGTGGCAAGCGTTTCTCTCAAAAGTCGCATTTAACCAGCCACACAAGAACACACAGTGGAGAAAAACCATTTTCCTGCTCAATTTGTGGAAAATGCTTCTCTCAAAAGTCACATTTAACAGAACACACAAGAACACACAGTGGAGAAAAACCTTTTTCCTGCTCAGTTTGTGGCAAGAGTTTCTCTCGAAGGTCTCATTTACGAAGCCACACAAGAACACACAGTGGAGACAAGCCATTCAGTTGCAGCGTTTGTGCTAAAGAATTCTTCACTAAACATGGTGCGGAGAGTCACAATTGTGCTGGTGAGAAAAGCAGCGATCCTTGAAGCTTAAAAAAAATACAACAAAAAACTGAAGCAACTGACTCTTTGTGGTAAGATGTAAATGTGATTTTGAATGAAATATGATAAATTAAATTTTGCAAAGCCCTTTTATTGACACTAAGCCAATGTGATCATTGCCAGAAGAGCCATTGTGTCTGAGTGACGATGATTTGTTTTGGTGTTTACATCAAACATGTAAATAAAACAAATTGCCATTGCCTAGAACAACATTTTTTAACATTATGTTTTTCAGTTGTCTTTTTAATCGTACCTAATGGAAAAGGTGTGAGAAGAAACGGTGCTGATGATATCGGTGCCTTCCACAATCATAAATAAAATCACTTGTTCCACTTGCTCAACTGGCCTTCATTACGCCGTGAAAAGGTGAAAAATAGAACAAGAAGTTGAACGATAAAAAGAACAAGAAAGAGAAACGCAAATAGTCTCAGTTTCTCTCAAAGGTTTTGGAATGTCAGGAGTGGGCAACTTGATGGCGACTGGAGTCAGCGCTTGTTTTCTCGGTGTGTTTGGCTGGCTCGTATATGTATGGTCCATTGAACAAAACTCAAACTCTTCAAATATCCCCTCACATACATTCAATATTTCGCTTTCTGAATAAATTTTTGACTGGCAAAATACACTTTCTAGGTTGAGCTCTATCAATCGTTTGGGGTTTGTTGCGAAGCAGAATCTCACTTCGGAAAAAAACTATCATTTTGTCAAATATACCAATTTTTTTTTTTCATGCTGTATTATATTTTTTATACATTGGATTATTTATATATTGAAATAGGAAAATATTAAAATTTAAAATTGGAAACCACATACAGACTTAATTCAATTAATAATAAATATAGAAACATTTCATAAATATTGAACTAATTGAGAAGAGTCCTGATCTTGAAATAAATATTGAATTATAAAAAATACTTAAAAAATTAATTCAATAACCCGACCTGGGATGAGCGGCAGAAAATGGCTGGATGGATGGAATAATTTAAATTGCATCCAAATTCAAAAGAACAAATATGTTAAGAAATATTCAAGTGTGAAATAAAAAGGTTTAAATTGTTGAGAATTTTACATACTAAAATAATTGAATAAATATTGTATTATTACATAAGCAAGCTTAAATATACATTGAAATGAATTAAAAAAAAGTCGTATATTTTTAAATGGCCTAATATAGATATGGGAAGAAATTCTCTTTATGAAACTATGAAGGGACTGGAGCTCACAGAAGTGACAAGTCTTGGTTCTGAAGTTCCGATGTAACCAGATACTGCCCTGAGAGAAAATAGGCCTGAGCATTGTTTATGGTGGGGGCAATTCTCTCGCCAGGTCAGTGACCTTCCAGGGTATGGAAGTAATTTAAGGTGGTCACTCATAGACTGGTCGTATCAAAGGGGAGACGCATCTGCTCTCCCTCTGGGGGACTTTTGGAGGGAAATCCCGAAGACTAGCGGGATGGGAATGCCTCTGCAACAAGGGAAAATTAGATATTCATGTCCTATTTGGGCATTCCCTATAAGAAGGGAATGTCTGAGAGGGGGCTCGCACGTTTTTGGGGAGACTTCTTTTGACATCAGCATGTGACGAGAATAAAATCTTTTTCGAACCAGTTCTTTTCCATCACCAATCCAGCCTGGCTCGGCTGCCTCTCCGGAAGGCAGCAAGGACCCACACTTCAAAGACAAAATATACGACATATTGAAAGAAAAATAATACTCAAATATTGAAATAAGTAGAATTGAATGAATAAACAACAAATAAATAAATACCTCCTGGAAAATATCATTATTTTCAACATTTGTCAAATTTTTTCTTTCTTGCACATTCTTAATCGTATTTTTAAATTTTTTTTACTTTTACTTTTGAAGTTACTTCAGTGCATTTCACACCTGTGCCTTCAAAGAAGTCCTGCTTCGTCCTACTTGAATGAATCCACATCAAAATACCATCATTTATGACACCACGGCTGGACAAATAATATGCAGAAACACACTCCCGCACCACTGAGTGAGTGTTGGACGATATAGCTTCTCTTGAAAGGTCCGACTTGAAAATGTCCTTGCAAGTGGATCTGAAATTAAATCCACACTTTTCCCTCCTTCGGCCATTGTGGTTTAAAAAAAAGCAAGAATATATTTTAGATTTTCGAACGGCCGCCAATTACGACTTTCGAGTGTGTTGATTCAGCATAGCGCCGCCCCCTCACGAGTGAGTATCCAATCATAAAACGCGTTCATCACCCTCAGCATAAGGCCAGCGAAAAGGCTCACTGTAACCAACTCGTGATCTGATTGGCTATCGCAACCGTCTAACGAATATGAAAGCTCATTGACTTTGACAGAAGAAATGCTCGCACAATTGCATCTTAAGGCCTCGGAACGAATAATGCGCGCTCCTCGTATTGTGAAACCTGCCCAGCAACACGAGCTAGCGGAATTCCGATTGGATTCAAAACCCTCACCTAAAAATACAACGCTCAGCTATAATATGACACCAATGCGACGATTATGATTTTTTTTTTTTTGTTGATTATGTTTGGCCAGCAGAGGACCCAACACTGAGTTACTTCATAGCCTAAATTAAACTTTACTTTCATCAATAGAGTTAAAGTTATGCTTTATTGTAGGCGTTATGTAAGAAATAGTGAAGGATTATATTACGATTGCTGGCATTATTTTAAACACTTACGGGACAAAAGTTCAATTATTTAATTTAGCAGGTTCAGATTTACTGAATATGTTCAACGTTGATAAACAAAAAGCATTTTTCAAATGAAAGTAGAAGTGCAGTGCATAGATAAGATTGACTGGGATTGTAGTCATGGTGTTTACTGATGTATTCATATGCTAAATTTATATGACTTCGTTTAAATGTAAGACCTCAAACTTGCACACACAGTATTTTCATGACCCACACTCTCATTCAGAACAAACAGATTCAGTCTGCTCAGGTCAAACTGATGACAAACCAGATCGCACTTCATGGACAAATACGACAAAACACATTCTCCACATAGGCCATAGAAGATACAAACATCAAGTTGGGCGGGGGAGGACGTCACAGGGACGCGATCAAGAACACCAAAAACATAATCTGATCTGGGAAAACATACACCACACAATCTGTACACTGACGAGATTACAGGGGAATTTGAGCAGGAGAGACGCAGAGACTGCCGCCTGCCTGAGAAGGTCAGCCTTGGACGTGGAACGTGGACGGGCCGGGGGAAGGAGCAAGGACGACCGATTCAACCTACATGACCCTTGACATAGGAAACCTCCTATAAAATGTCAGGCTGGGCTGAGATCAGCGCGACATTTTTCGATTGTGCTCGTCTGAGTACAGTTTCTCGTCAGATTAAGAAAAAGCCGCCCAGATATCTGTATTTGTACTATTTCCTGAACTCCAGAAATCGAAGAAACTTAAATATCGGAACTCTAATCAGTTGTTGTTGAGTCTTTATTTGACCCTTTTCTTCTTGAGTACAAAAAAAACGAACACGCATTGGAGTAAGTTTGGATTTTCAGGTTCATTTTCGAAATATTTCTCGTTTTCTCTGTGGCTCAACTCCAACATTTTTGGTGACCCCGACGTGATTTTCTCAAAAAGGGAGTCCTTGCGGCTTGTACTTCACACTCTACAATATTCCAGGCCTGGACAATCAGAACAAAGGTAGGGGAGAGCCTGTTTATTCAAAGTCTCCTGATTTGTTATATTGTAGAGTGGAAAGACGTGGCCGATTATTAGACCGTTAAATTTTGTCAGTGTTTCTGGATATATTGTTTCTGGACTTCAGGAATGCTTTGTATAGAATGTAGATTGCGCATGGATTACTAGTAATATTGGAAGCGTACGCAGGTGAAATAAGTAGGGGGCTACTGTTGTCGGCCGGCAACAGAAATTAGCACCCGGAGTCAAAAAGGGGGACTCCTGCTCTGGCAGTCGAAGAAGGGGATGCACAGCTGACTAGCAGAACGTGTGCACGGCGATCCCAATAAAGTGACGCTCAGTATAGTTAGTATAGTATAGTATATAAGTGGCCTGAGGCTGGGAAAGATTCGAACTTTCGGACCGCCATTATCTGTCGCTGCAGAGGCATACACGTAGGAGGGAAGTGCACAGCTGACGAGCTGATGGTCGCACTGCAACCTCAATAAAGAGTGTGCAGTCACGGTAAAAGAGCGTGCAGTCACGGTATATGTGGTTGACCGAGGCGTGGAGCGTTCCGGTTGCTGGAATATAGAATAGATTTTAAGGTGTTCCGATATTGTTGACAGTTTCTTGCTTTTGCGGTGTTCCAATGTGGTTCACTTGCTCTGTTCTGTGTTTGTGCTGTTGTCTGTGTGTTAATTGTGACGTTGTTGTGTCATTGTCTAACTGCCTATACGTTGTGTGTGTCCCGTGGCAATTTGTGGCCCTTGCTGTGCTGTGTTCTACTGGGTTGTTGTGTCTCATGTTTATGACTCCCGGGTCTATGTCTTATGATGCTCAATCGGTTTAATGTTAGGGGGTGTTTGAGAAAGTAGAGTGTTAATGTCTGGTGAGTGATGATAAAAAGGAGAGAGTGGGGTTTGCGTCCCACACTCACAACAAAACATGCTTAAAGTAACGTGTGGTGCTTACAATATATCGTGTGAAAGTTCAAGTGTGAGTGAATGCAACCCTGAAGCAGAACAGGGGGAAACCTAACGGTGATAAGATAAAACTGCCTGATTGGTTGGAGTGGATAAATAATGAAGGTGTGGATATTTTGGTAGTCCAGAGAGGAGAATCCAAAACACGGAAAAATCTGTGATAGGATGGACCTTGCTCCGATGAGAGTTCCACACTGCTTGAGTCGTAGTTGATTAAAAATGGGGAAATGGTGGGAGTGTAAAATTATGATTGGTATAAAAATTTCAGGGGATGATTAGCAATTAAGGAGAGGATTGGCGATGAAATTACTTGAGATAAAAAGTATATGAAACCGAAACACAAAGGCTTTATTGAGCATGTGTCTTGCGGATGTACAAAATGTGACCATTGGAAACTCTGAGTTGATTAGGAAATTGAAAGAAAAAAGTCAAAGCAAGCAGGGTGAAGAGTGTGGGGAAAGTGGTGGGAGCAGTTGGATGAGCAGGGGGAGTTGCAGATATGAGGTTGGAAAGATGGGGGTCGCGTGGCCAATGGACGGAAGCTGTTTGTGAGGGTTGGAGATGGGGAGGCGTGGCTGGGGTGCGGACAATATATATAAGATATATAATCATACGCAATACCGACAAAGTGCAACGAAAGACGCTGGTGGAAAAACTGACACCAGGGGAATAACGACGGGAACGAAAAAGGCTTGCAAAAGGCAAGGAACAAAAATGGCTTACCGCAGAAGGGCAAGGGCAACCAATTGATCTCAACCGAGAAGATCAATAAATGAAAACGGAAACACAAACAATGAACGGGAACAAGGTACACGGAATGCAATAACAAGGTGTCTAGAATTCACAACTTGGGGCATGAGCAAGATGAATATTCCGGCGCTGATTAGTCAGCATGGAGTGTTTAAATAGTGCAGTAATCAATGACTTGACGAGTGACAGGTGCGTGGCTGGTGGGCGCATCTTTCCAGCCATGACGACATGAACAGGAACAAGCGCTGGAAGGAAACGCCCCCACTCCAGCTGGGCAAACACAAAACAAAAACATGACAGGATAAGATGGACCATGACACAAAAGGATTAGGGTTTTGGTATAGGTTTTAATTGAAACATTTTATGTTTCCTGTTTTGCTTGGCCCATGCAGCACCAGCGTGTTCTTTTTCAGATGTAGCTGCAGTGCCCATAACTTGAAGTCGTTGTCAAATTCATCTGTGTTGATTTCTTGGAACCTCAGGTACTGGTGGATGCGTGCTGGAGTCGGCGTGCCCGTCGACAGGTTCTGGAGCAGGTTCAGTTTCCTTTTGGTCGTCAGGTAATACATCCTGCAGTTGTGGATCACCGTCTGCAGGTTCGAGCGATGCAGGTGATTTTCCATGATGTCCGGAGCTTTCTCCAACATCTCCTGTAAGGTCAATGCATTGTAATTGTGCATGATGTGCATGATGTCTTTGGTCATCGGATTCTTGATGTTCTCCTCCGACTGCCAGCGCACCAGCGGGCTGTGCGTGGCGATGGTCGAGGCCTCTAGCAGTATAGCACTGTTGGTCCATGCAGACATGCGCTGTTTTGAGATGTATCGGAGGAGTGCAGGCAACGATCTCACCTTCTGGCTTTTGAAGCATCCAGCATTGTGGAAGCACTGGTTGAAAGTGCGTTTGATGTTGTCCGAACGTTTTGACGTCGACATGAGCACGTGGTAGTGAAGGACGTTGCCTTCTGACAGTTCGCTTGATACGAGCCATAGCTGAGAATGCGTCTCCAGCCACTCGAAAAGGCTGCTTATCGTCTCGATCGTGATCACGATGGCGTTGAAGGTGTGGATGGTTACCTGCGTCACCAATTTCATGTAATCGGCGTAGGTCGACTGTGCGCACGCCTCCTTGAAGTCCTCGCTTATGTCGTCGGAGCAGTAGAACGTGTCCAGTATCACTGCGCGTTCTCTCCAGTCGTGTACCGGTCCTCGTAAAGCACCAATGCCTCGTCCTCCTCCGCCGGAGGCTCCGGAGACGCCTGGTACTCCTTCTCGTTGTTGTTGCTGTCCTGATCGTGGTAGTATTTCGCGTAATCCGGCACAACTGTAGTGGTTTTCCAGTTTCCTGAGCTCCAGGAGCTCCTGCAGTTCCCTGGAAGGCTCCGGGAACCTGGTCAGAGTCACCAGCCGACTCAGGGTACCCAGCCGGGCCTTCACCGTGGTGTTTTTCAGTCTGAATCTCGTGCAGTAAAAAATCAGCCCCTCTTTGGTCAGCTGAAACTGAGAGCTGTGATATTTCGAAAGCAATAGTCTCTTCACGTCCGTAAGGATCCTCTTTCGACGGATCGGATCCTTCTCTGGCGTCTCGAGCAGGAACTTGCATTCGCTCATACTCACTTTGTTCCTCTTCTTGAGACTCGTTTTCTTCTTCAAGTCTTGGTCTTTTTGCAGACAGTTTCTTCTGTATGGAGAAGTGTCTCTTCTGCTGGTTTCTCTTGTCCATCTCAGACGTGGCAGTCTGTGCCTCTCCTTTTTATAGTGCTCTGCTCCTCCCCTGTACCTCCCTTTCTTATATAAGCATTATATAAATGTCCTACTTTGGTTTGTGGTTGGGACATTTTGTGGTTGCTACTCCTCTTTCAGTCACACTCAACCTCAATAACAACCCTACTGCCAAACCACAGTACTTTCCCGCCAATCGTGTCACGTGGCATCGTTAATAAACGCAGAGCGGCCGTTGCAACAGCGTACGTGTTTAAAGAAAATCTTTAGAACAGGAGATGTCTAGCAATTTATGAGAGGTTTGCCAAGCATAAAGTGTGATTAAATAGTTCGGCAGCTGATTTATTAACTGATGTGTATCAAATGTAACAAAGGTGGACGACAGATGTTTTATGACTTTGCGACACTAGCCCTGACATGACAACTTTTAAGGGACAAGACAGCATTCCAGAAATACCAGACTAACATCCGCATCTATGAGCTGTTTGACGTCACAGGTGCAGGATCGTCAGCTACGTCCAGGAGGATCAGGAGAAACGATTTCACGGAGACCGAATGGGAAAATCCACAAACGCACAGTGGTAAACTTTGGCATACGCTGGCTAAATTGAGGCTAAATTAGCGCCGAGGGAGGGGTCTCTGTGTGGAATTGGAAAGTATCTTTTTGGTGAGTGAAAGTGTGACAGAAAAAGTGTTTGTATGTCTAAGTGGTTTGAGTGAATGTTTAAGGGACAGGCCTCAGGAAAGAAACCTGATTGAGGGCACCGGTAAGCCCGAACAGCACGTAGGATGCAATGGGCGGACAGGTCTGATCAACCTGGATCCCGATTGCACTCCCAAGTACTGATTTTCAAATTGTTATTGGAGACAGATTGGACTAATCAAATTCAAGCGTCAAGTGAATGATTGATTGACGTTATTACACAAAACTTATGCAAAACTGAAAGTTTCAGAATGGAGGTAATTTACCCCTTCTCACTGGCAAGTGCCACTCCTCCAGTTCTCTCCACAGGTTTGAGGTGACATGTGACCTGTGTGACCAGAAGGCCGGAGAAGATTAAGATATAGTTGTTGCTTTAGCCTGCTCATGTGCTCCGCAGTTTTAATATTCACATTGGGTGCACGAATAGATAACACACACCCAGTCCAGGATAGAGCAGAATTTTTTTGTATTGTTAAGACTTTTCCATAATATACGGCACCACAGCGGTGATACTTGATGTTAATTTCAGTTAAGTGGGCGATGGCGCTGTTTTTATGAAAATTACTCACTTAACGCAAGGGTAGGTTCTTCGTAGAGGGAATTACAGAGTTACATGCGGGACGAAATTCACTTGCCAGGAACTGTCCTTACTTGAGGCCGAGGCCAGACCTACAGACCAGCATGACGGTCACCGGCTGATTGGGGACACCTCAGGTGAGATTGGTCGTGCCGTGCATCAGATATTTCTGGCCCGTTGGGGCCGATGTTGCTGTATCTTTCAGGTGGGGAGCGGAGGAGACAGGCCTGGTCTATGTGGCCAGGGCGAGACGTGAATGGAGTGAGACTTCCGGCAGTGACCCGTCCAATAATGTCGTCATTCCGCAGCTGTTCCAGTTGGCCGTCCTTAGGGCGTGTCCTTCCGGTTACGGACATCATGTGAAACAGTCCATCAATAAAAAAATGCTAATCAGTCTCAGGAGAACACATTTTTTTTTACATCATTTTGCACGACATCAGAAAAGGAAAATGTGGGATTGGATTAAGGAGCGTCACTAAAAATTGTTGTACTTGCAGGTTCAGGTGGCCAAGGGTTAAAAATTATAAAATAAAAAAAGGGGTGGGGCAGCTAATGCATGCAGCTCCCATTGCACCTGCGCCTTCCGCTTCTGCTGCTCCTAGGCAAGGTTCGGGTGACGCGGCAACACAGCAGACTGGCTGTCCGTACCCGGCCGGTCAACGAGGTCGGGATTGCAGTAACAGAGGTAGGGGTGGTTATAGACGGGGGTTGTGAGTGGGGTGTGCTCTTGCACCGGAGTGTGGGGTCACTGGGTGATGAGCAGTCCATACCGAGCCACTTTCTGGAATGTGCCATCCTCTGGTCCGGAGCCATTCCTGTCGCCCAGAGCTCAACCAGCGCAGGGGGCGCCACCGTTACCCACTCCCAACGCACTCTTCACACCAACCCGCTGGTACCCCATTCCATGACAGGGGGCCGGGGAGCATATGTGGTGCTCTCCTCCATTCCAGTGGCTGAACTGAAACATCTGAGGGCAGCTCTGAAACCTGGTTCTCCATCCTCCCGCGGTGGGTATGCCCTGTTCCTGATCCAACCTCCACCCATTCACCAATTGACCCAGTACCTTGTACACTGTACATATGATCGCACACATGATTTGGTTTATCAAAATGCATTCATCCAAATTTAGTCAGGAGTTCATCTTGCATTAGGATTATATATGTGCTATGTCTACCGGCGTTGCCTCGCATGCGTGCCTTGTCCCTGAGCAGCAGAAATGGTATGAATTGTTTACTTTCGCCAAGCCACAAATCGCTTTGACTATTGATGCGCGTCTTCATACTAAAGATCTAGGCCCCATGGTAAAGCGGTGTGTAGAGGCGGTTGGCTGGGTTCAGACATCTATTACGAATGTTGAATACTCCGCGTCACTAACAGGGTATCATACTTCAGCACCCACTACAAATTCTTCGGTTTTGGGAACGTGACTAAATTTCAAAATTTCACGAAGCGGGTCACTCGGGAGAGGTAGCTCTGTGTGCGTCTCTGCCGGAGGGGTTGTGGACACGGGGCCCGACTGATTTTGGGCTCTGCTCCACAGCTCCCTCAATTGTTTTACTGTCTCTACACCCTCGCCCAGTTGACAGAATCAGAGTTGGCACAGCCTGGAGGTGGAGGGAGGCATTCGGGAGACAATAGGAGGTGAAGACTGCAGCGGTCTTGGAGCTGTCTACATCTTGGAGAGCACCTATTCTTCCCATAAAAAATGGTTTAATTTGGTATCTGCGTAATTCTAGGTTTGGGATTTTTATTTATCATGAATGGTTACTATTTCATTTGGTTTGCTTTAAAGATTTGCCAAAAAACTGTAAAAATTGGAGCGTTAGCTCAGGGCTTAATTTATAATCTCGAGACAGTTAGATATTTGAACTCAGTGAACTAAATTTTCTTTAATTCATGTCGGGGGCTCGCCTTACAGCGAGGAGGAGGTGGACCCAAAAGGCGAGGAGGCCAAGAGGTGGGTAATGTGAAGGGAATTTATTAAATGAAACAAACAACGTGGCAGGGTGCTAGGTATCAAGGGCAACCAAAACGTGACTAACAGAAAAGGAGGACGAGGAACAGAAGCCGGGGCAAAACGCTGAGGGACGTAACGGGAACGAGGACGTGAACAAGAGCATGAGCTTGAC
The DNA here is from genome assembly GCF_059441095.1 of Idiotropiscis lumnitzeri. Taxonomy (NCBI): domain Eukaryota; kingdom Metazoa; phylum Chordata; class Actinopteri; order Syngnathiformes; family Syngnathidae; genus Idiotropiscis; species Idiotropiscis lumnitzeri. The sequence continues at coordinate 29,758,464 of NC_142392.1, read as the reverse complement.
AGGAACAAACGTGGTCGTGGAAGTCCGGAAAGTGTGGCAATGACCCGACGCTCAGTAGTTGGTCTGGGAAGCTTAAATAGTCCGAGTAATCAGGGGAGCAGATGGGAATCAGGTGCGTGATGGTTGACAGGGAACAGGTGCGTGGCTGGTGAGGATGAGACGGCTGAGAGGGAAACGCCCCTACACAGCTGACAAAACAAAAACAGAAAAGCACATGGCACGAAGGAGGGAAGAAAATAACAACAAACACACTGACATGCCCGACACGGGTCATGACAGTACCCCCCCCTCAAGGGACGGATTCCAGACGTCCCAAATAAAGCCAAAAGAAAAAAAACAACAACCCAAAGAACAAAGTCCAAAAACGAGGGTGGGCGGAAGGGGTCGGGAGGTGGGACCACCACCCGTGTTCGGGACCGGTCTGGCGGGTGTCCGGGAGGCCAGACCAGCAAGTCCTTTCGCGGCCCTTCAGGAGGGCGTGCGGGCGGCCAGACCAGCACGTCCCATTGTGGCCATTCAGGCGGACGTCCGGGGCGACCCGAACGCCAAAAGGAGTCCGCCGACGGGGCTTAGACGAGAGGCGGCGGCGCGACGCTGGGTGCAGCAGAGGACGGGGCTTGGGCCGGCGTTGAGGTGGGCGCAACCGAGGCAGTAACTTGGAGCGACGGTAGGACGTTGGACACCGCCGCCGAGACGGAGACGAGACACGGTGGATCGCCGGACGCCGCCGGAGCAGGGACGAGACGCGGCGGTGGGTCGTTGACCGCCGTCGAGGCAGGCACTTGGGGCGGCGGCTGGTTGTCGAACCCCGCCGAGACAGGAACGTGGAGCGGCGGCTGGTCGTCGAGCCCCGCCGAGACAGGAACGTGGAGCGGCGGCTGGTCGTTGGACGCCGCCGAGACGGAGACGAGACGCGGTGGATCGCCGGACGCCGCCGGAGCAGGGACGAGACGCGGCGGTAGGTCGTCGAGCGCCGTCGAGGCAGGCACTTGGAGCGGCGGCTGGTCGTCGAACCCCGCCCAGACAGGAACGAGGAGCGGCGGCTGGTCGTCGAACCCCGCCGAGACAGGAACGTGGAGCGGCGGCTGGTCGTCGAGCCCCGCCGAGACAGGAACGTGGAGCGGCGACTGGTCGTCGAGCCCCGCCGAGACAGGAACGTGGAGCGGCGGTTGGTCGTCGTCCACCGCCGAGGCAGGAACCGGGAGCAGTGGCGGATCATCGGACGTCGCCGAGACAGAGGCGAGGAGTGGCGGTGGTTCCTCTGGCACCGCCGGGACAGAGGCGGGAGGCGGCGACGGTTCATCAGACGTCGCCGAGGCAGAGACGAAGGGCGGCGGCGCGTCGTCGACGACCGCCGAGACAGAGGCGGGAAACGACGGCGGTCCTTTGGACGCCGTCGCGAACGTGACTTGGGACGGCAGGGAATTGTTAACCGCCGTCGAGGCAGGAACTTGCGACGGGTGCAGGACGAGCGCCGTCGGATCAAAGACCTGAGGCGGCTGCGGGACGTGCTCTGCCAGAACAAGGACTTGGGACGGGCGCAGGACGTGCTCCGCCGGGACATGAGCTTGAGGCGGACGCAGGACGTGCTACGCCGGGACGTGAACTTGGGACGGATGCAGGGAGTGCTCCGCCTGAACGTGGACTTGACCTTGAGACGGACGCAGGACGTGCACCGCCGGGACGTGAACTTGGGACGGATGCAGGGAGTGCTCCGCCTGAACGTGGACTTGACCTTGAGACGGACGCAGGACGTGCTCCGCCGGGACGTGAACTTGGGACGGATGCAGGGAGTGCTCCGCCTGAACGTGGACTTGACCTTGAGACGGACGCAGGACGTGCTCCGCCGGGACGTGAACTTGGGACGGATGCAGGGAGTGCTCCGCCTGAACGTGGACTTGACCTTGAGACGGACGCAGGACGTGCTCCGCCGGGACGTGAACTTGGGACGGATGCAGGGAGTGCTCCGCCTGAACGTGGACTTGACCTTGAGACGGACGCAGGACGTGCTCCGCCGGGACATGAGCTTGAGGCGGACGCAGGACGTGCTCCGCCGGGACGTGAACTTGGGACGGACGGAGGGAGTGCTCCGCCTGAACATGGACTTGAGGCGGGCGGAGGACGTGCTCCGCCGGGACATGAGCTTGAGGCGGACGCAGGACGTGCTCCGCCGGGACGTGAACTTGGGACGGATGCGGGATGTGCTCCGTCTTAACGTGAACTTGGAACGGACACACAGCGTGCTCCGCTGGATCGGGAACTGGGAGCGGATGCAAGACGTGCTCCGCCGGAACGTGGACCTGGGGCGCTGGCAAGGCGCCGGAACGGGACTCAGCAGCTGGCGAGGAGCCGGGACGGGACTCAGCAGCTGGCGAGGAGCCGGGACGGGGCTTAGCAGCTGGCGAGGAGCCGGGACGGGGCTTCGCAGCTAGGGAGGTGACGGGACGGGGCTCAGCAGCTGACGGTGAGCCGGAGTGGGACTCTGGAGGTTGCAGCTGGTGAGGGACCGGCACTGGAAGCTGCAGCCGACGAGGGAGCGGCGTGGGTTTCTGCAGCTGACGTGGAAGCGGCGTGGATTGCTGCAGCTGACGTGGAAGCGGCGTGGATTGCTGCAGCTGACGTGGAGGCACCGTGGGTTGCTGCAGCTGACGTGGAGGCGGCATGGTCTGCGCAGCTGGCGTGGAGGCGGCATGGGTTGCTGCAGCTGGCGTGGAGGCGACGTGGGTTGCTGCAGCTGACGTGGAGGCGGTGTGGGTTGCTGCAGCTGACGTGGAGGCGACATGGGTTGCTGCAGCTGACGTGGAGGCGACATGGGTTGCTGCAGCTGACGTGGAGGCGACATGGGTTTCTGCAGCTGACGTGGAGGCGACATGGATTGCTGCAGCTGACGTGGAGGCGACTGCGGGCCGGGCGCAGCATTCGGACCGGGCGCAGCCGAGACGGGGGACCTGATCCCCATCAGCCTTCTTCATGTCGACCAGCTGGGCTTGAAGTGAGGAGACCTGCTTCTCCGCGTTCCTCTTGCCCTCTTCTGCCTCAGCCAGCATCTTCCGCAGAGCGTTCCGCTCGTCCTCCTGCTGCCGCAAGCGAGTGGAGAGGCTCAGCTTTTGGCGAGTCTCCTCTTGGAGCATCTCCTGTGCATCCTGCAGCTGCGACTCCACTGAAGACAGGTCTTGGCTGACTTTGATGTTTCTGCCCTCGGCTTCAGTCAGCAGACTGTTGACATTGTCCAGCTCCGACTGCATCTTGGCCAACTTGTCAGCCATCTCCCGCCTCTGCTGTTCGCTCTCTCCAAACTTGACCTGCAGCTCTTGCTGTGCTGCAGTTGAGTCTAAAGTGTCCTCCAACTCAGTCTTGAGAGCTTCCAGCTCCTCTCCAAGGTCTCTGCGCGCCTCATCTGCCTTGTTGCGCGCCTGTCTCTCCGACTCCAGATCCTCCTGCAGCTCCGAGATCTGAGCTTCCAGTTCCTGGTTCCTCTTCTGGGCGAGGTTCTCCTCCTCCCTCTTTGCCAGTACAGCCAGCATCTCCTCCTCCTTCTGGGCCAAGTGAGCTTCCATTTTAGCAAAGTGGGCCTGAAGTTCAGAAATCTGGTCACTGATTGAGTCCGGGTTGCGCTGGGCGTCTGAAAGATGGTAGATATACTCGAGATTGTCCTTTTGATCCGAGTCGATGATCAGATGGGGTGGAATGACGGGTAAACCGTCGATGACGTAATCTGGAGACGAGGGGAGTGTAGCAGACGTGGCGCTGAGCTGATCGGCAGGTTGAGGGAGGTTGTCCGTGTGGCGGTGTCCATGACGCCGCCGCGAGCCCCTCGCTGGGTCCTTCTTTCTAGGTCGGGTCATTCTGTCGGGGGGCTCGCCTTACGGCGAGGAGGAGGTGGACCCAAAAGGCGAGGAGGCCGAGAGGTGGGTAACGTGAAGGGAATTTATTAAACGAAACAAACAAGGACAAACAACGTGGCAGGGTGCTAGGTATCAAGGGCAACCAAAACGTGACTAACAGAAAAGGAGGACGAGGAACAGAAGCCGGGGCAAAACGCTGAGGGACGTAACGGGAACAAGAGCATGAGCTTGACAGGAACAAACGTGGTCGTGGAAGTCCGGAAAGTGTGGCAATGACCCGACGCTGAGTAGTTGGTCTGGGAAGCTTAAATAGTCCAAGTAATCAGGGGAGCAGATGGGAATCAGGTGCGTGATGGTTGACAGGGAACAGGTGCGTGGCTGGTGAGGACGAGATGGCTGAGAGGGAAACGCCCCTACACAGCTGACAAAACAATAACAGAAAAGCACATGGCACGAAGGAGGGAAGAAAATAACAACAAACACACTGACATGCCCGACACGGGTCATGACAATTCAGGAATAATTTGCCCATCTTGCAAAGCCAAATTCTAACATTGTGCCATATTAGCTGGATATCTTTAGGACATTATTGCGAACCAACACTTCTGGATTGTGGTGATTATCGGCACAACTAAATGTATACGTTGTAAAATTGTTTCTGGGGGCAATGCCAGTGAGGATGCCACTGTCTAGATTATATACAAAGAAAGCTTTTACAACAGTCTGGGAATTGAAATAGATATAGATATAAAATTTGGTGGGTCTACGTTAATTACAATATCTTCTTCAAGTGCCTGATACAAGCTTCACAAACAAGTTTAAAAAGGTGATTGAGTGCAATTAATGGTTACCAGACGAACAAGTGTGACTGCACATAGACGAGAATGCAAGTCAGTAAATAAAGACACACAAGCTTGCAGCATTACGTTACCTGCGTGACTTCTTAAGATAGAAGACAGAACATTACATGGTACCAGGTCGAGGGTCAAGAAAAGGACTGACGCGAGATGGACTCCGTAAGGCCACCAGAAGCGCTAAAAATGAAGGGAAATCTGGACGCGAGTTGGCGGGCTTTCAAGCAACAATTCCTGCTCCACCTTGCCGACGTGGGAGTCGGAAACAGAGCGGACGAAAGAAAAATAGCCTTTTTGCGAACCAATGCCGGAGCCGAGGCCATCGAGGTATTCAATGAACCCGAAGATAAAGACAAGTTTGAAAAGGTCCTGTGGATTTAATTAATAATAATAATAATAATAATATTCCCTTTATTAGTCCCACAATGGGGAAATTCGAGATTCGAACCCAGGCCTCCTGGGGAGACTGGGTCCTGAACGCGGCGCCTTGTAGATACACTTGCAAAGACATTTTCAAGTCGGACCTTTCAAGAGAAGCTATATCGTCCAACACTCACTCAGTGGTGCGTAAGTGTGTTTCTGGATATTATTTGTCCAGCCGTGGTGTCATAAATGATGGTATTTTGATGTGGATTCATTCAAGTAGGACTTCACTGAAGGCACCTTAAATTACTTTCACACCCTGGAAGGTCACTGACCTGGCGAGAGAATTGCCCCCACCATAAACAATGCTCAGGCCTATTTTCTCTCAGGGCAGTATCTGGTTACATCGGAACTTCAGAACCAAGACTGGTCACTTCTGTGAGCTCCAGTCCCTTCATAGTTTCATAAAGAGAATTACTTCCCATATCTATATTAGGCCATTTAAAAATACAAGACTTTTTTTTTCATTTATTTCAATGTATATTTAAGCTTGCTTATGTAATAATACAATATTTATTCAATTGTTTTAGTATGTAAAATTATCAACAATTTGAACCTTTTTATTTCACACTTGAATATTTCTGAACATATTTGTTCTTTTGAAAATGTGTGCAATTTAAATTATTCCATCCATCCAGCCATTTTCTGCCGCTCATCCAGGGTCGGGTTATTGAATTAATTTTTTAGTATTTTTTATAATTCAATATTTATTTCAAGATCAGGACTCTTCTCAATGAGTTCAATATTTATAAAATGTTTCTATATTTGTTAATTGAATTAAGTCTGTAGGTGGTTTCCAATTTTACATTTTAATATTTTCCTATTTCACTATATAAATAATCCAATGTATAAAAAATATAATACAGCATGAAAAAAAATATTTGGTATATTTGACAAAATGATAGTTTTTTCCAAAGTGAGATTCTGCTTAGCAACAAACCCCAAACACTTGATAGAGCTCAACCCATTAAGTGTATTTTGCTGAAATTTATTCAGAAAGCGAAATCTTAAATGTATGTGAGGGGATATTTGAAGAGTTTGAGTTTTGTTCAATGGACCATACATATACGAGCCAGCCTAACACAGCGAGAAAACCAGCGCTGACTCCAGTCGCCATCAAGTTGCCAACTCCTGACATTCCAAAACCTTTGAGAGAAACTGAGACTATTTGCGTTTCTCTGTCTGGTTCTTTTTATAGTTCAACTTCGAGTTCTGTTTTTCACCTTTTCACACAGCGTAATGAAGGCCAGTTGAGCAAGTGGAACAAGTGATTTTATTGATGATTGTGGAAGGCAACGATTTCATAAGCACCGTTTCTTCTCACACCTTTTCCATTAGGTACGATTAAAAAGACAACTGAAAAGCATAACGTTAACAAATGTTATTCCAGGCAAAGGCAATTAATTTTATTGACATGTTTGATGTAAACACAAAAAAAAATCATCACCACTCAGACACAATGGTTATTCTGGCGCTGATCCCATTGGCTTAATGTCGATAAAAGAGCTTTGCAAAATTAAATTTTTCATATTTTATTCAAAATCACATTTACATCTTACCACAAAGAGTCAGTTGCTTCAGTTTTTTGTTGTCTTTTTTTTAAGCTTCAAGGATCGCTGCAATTCTCACCAGCACAATCGTGTCTCTCAGCAAGACGTTGAGTGAAGAATTTTTTAGCACAAACGCTGCAACTAAATGGCATGTCTCCACTGTGTGTTCTTGTGTGGCTTTGTGAACTTGACTTTACAGAGAAGCTTTTGCCACAAACTGAGCAGGAAAAAGGTTTTTCTGCACTGTGTGTTCTTGTGTGGGTTGTTAAATTTGACTTTACAGAGAAGCTTTTGCCACAAACTGAGCAGGAAAAAGGTTTTTCTCCAGTGTGTAATCGTGTATGTGTTTTTAAATTCCACTTAAAAGAAAAGCTTTTGCCACAAACTGAGCAGGAAAAGGGTTTTTCTCCACCGTGCGTTCTTGTGTGGCTTCGTAAATGCGACTTTAGAGAGAAACTCCTGGCACAAACTGAGCAGGAAAAAGGTTTTTCTCCACTGTGCGTTCTTGTGTGGATTCGTAAATGCGACTTTAGAGAGAAACTCCTGCCACACACTGAGCAAGAAAAAGGTTTTTCTCCAGTGTGTGTTCTTGTGTGGCAAGTTAAATTTGACTTTACAGAGAAGCGTCTACCACAAACTGAGCAGGAAAAAGGTTTTTCTCCACTGTGTGTTTTTGTGTGTTTTGTTAAACTTGACTTTTGAGAGAAGCATTTTCCACAAACTGAGCAAGAAAAAGATTTTTCTCCACTGTGTGTTATTGTGTGTTCTGTTAAACTTGACTTTTGAGAGAAGCATTTTCCACAAACTGAGCAAGAAAAAGGTTTTTCTCCACTGTGTGTTCTTGTGTGTTTTGTTAAATTTCCCTTTTCAGAGAATCCTTTGCCACAAACTGAGCATGAAAAAGGCTTCTCTCCACTGTGTGTTCTTGCGTGCCTTACTAAATGAGACTTTTGAGAGAAGCTTTTGTCACAAACTGAGCATGAGAAAGGCTTCTCTCCACTGTGTGTTCTTGCGTGCCTTACTAAATGAGACTTTTGAGAGAAGCTTTTGCCACAAACTGAGCAAGAAAAAGGTTTTTCTCCACTGTGCATTCTTGTGTGGATTGTTAAATCAAACTTTTGATAGAAGCTTTTGCCACAAACTGAGCAAGAAAAAGGTTTTTCTCCACTGCGCGTTCTTGTGTGCCTTACTAAATGAGACTTTCGAGAGAAGTTTTTGCCACAAACCGAGCAGGAAAAAGGTTTTTCACCACTGTGTGTTTTTCTGTGCCCTTTTAAAGACAGCTTTGAAGAGAATGAGTCAGTGTGACATGCCCTTTCACCTTTGGCTTGCCCATCATCATCGTCATGAGCATCATCATCGTCATGAGCGTCTGATAATGTGTCCTCATTATGTACTTGTGATGGTCCCCAGTGGTCTTCATCACCTTCTGTTGTCACGTAATGACTTGAACTGCTGCTTGTAGGTTCCGCCCCTCTCTTGTCCTCACTCTCATCCTTGTTTTCATCTTCAGTCTTTATAGGGAGAACGTTCACTGGTGACTTGTTGATCTCCTCCTCCTCCTCCTCCTTTTTGATGTGAGTCAAGTCTGGCTCCTCTTTTACATAAAGGAGATCGTTTTCACTGACGTCTGCAGGACACAGAAAGACAAATTTGGTTTGGTCAAGTCAAACCTCATGCAGCGACTTTGTCTTATATTGTTTCTACCGTGCTACCTTGACTTGTGCCTGCCGCATACGGAGCAATGCGTGGACCCCAACTTGGACCGGACCATGGGGGCATTTCACAAAATTACGTCCTACGATGTAAACCTCCCTTTAGCAGCACAACTGTGATAAACGAGCATTTAAAAAGGAAGCACGTTGCGGCTGATGCCCGATTTCATTCCTGACATAGTCACAGACGTTTTTGGAATATGTATTCGAATTCAACTAAGATACACCATAATATTTTAAGAGTTCCCTGAATTATTTTGTAACTGCAATGATGCTTAACAGCCATCGGGTGTCAGTAATGAGTAACAAAGTAACACAAGACATCCCACTGATACATCATCATTGTCATTTGGATAAATTACCAGGAACTACGAGTTGTGGGGGTGATGCAAACCACCTGGGCCACAGGAACTTTATGACCAGGAACTTAATGTTCCTGGCCTTGTTGGTAGAAAAGGGGGTTGTGACGTTCTCCCTTTTTAAGCCCATAGTAAGCCAAAGATGCAGATGCATTCCTTGCAGCATGCGCTTGATCACTGATGAGATCCGTGCAACCCTGGATGGATGCATTCAATGTATTTTAAATGTTTGGATGGGGTGAAACTACACACACGTGCACAAAACAGTGCAGGGCCACCCGAGGTTCATTGACTCTCACCCAACCAAGCCAGTAAAAAGTTCATAAATAAATAAGACCAATCCGTGCTTAATTTTTAAAAAAAAAAAACTTAATATTTTGTGTTTTATTCACTAAAATTGATCAACCGCTCTTGACGTTTTCGCGGCAGTGTGCACATTTTTAGAGTCAGGCGGAATTCCTTCCGTAAGGAATTGCTTGAACAAAATATAAAAACCAGAAAATGTTATTTTGTTATTTTAAATGTAAATTTTATACTGGGAAAAACATGGAGTTCACCCCCCACTATTGGTTATTCTTTGGCATATATTTTCTGCACTGATTACATTTGACATAAACAATTGCTCAGCAGACCTGCAAGTAAAAGGCAATATTTAAAAATAAAACGGCAATAACCTTGAACGCATTTCCCCAAACAACTTAATGTTGTGATGCATATTTCTAATGAAAGAAAGTCGTTCTTTACAAAGCAAATGAGAGTAACACGTGTACAAACCTGCTTTGTGTAGCACAACACGAGGCTGGTTGCAAACTTCGTCCAGCAGTTGATGATGTTGCTCGTTCTCTTCTTTTATTCCACAAAGTTCCTCTTTGTACTTGGGTGTCGTTCTTTCACACATTTTCAAATGATAATTCCAAAAAATCCGCACTTGATCTCTGCTTGGCGATGAGTCATGTGCCTCTTTTCGTTAGCGGCTAGCTAGCTAACAAGCTAAGCTAACTACGCCAAAAAGCATCAACACGCGAAGATAAGGTTATCGGGACACAAATACTTAATGAATTATGTCGTAGTCCTTTAGAGTAGCACTGGACATTCTTTGAGAAAATTACAGTCAGTTCCACATAAATCAGAAGAATTTAGCGGTGGGTGTTTTTGTTCCGGTGTGGACGGCTCGGTGGATGTGGTCGAGGTCCTTCGGAAGCTGCGCGCTTGCTAATGACGTCATGCTTTAAGCACGTATTTTTCAAATATCTTTCTTTGCCTCTGTGTTTGTTTTTACCCCTGGCTGTTCTGTTTCAATATGTATTCTATGTAATATTTTAATTCGGTTGATAAAAAAATGTAACAAAATAATTAAAATAACGCCACAAAAGCGAGTCAGCTCCGACGTCACTTCCGCCTATGCCCCGAGAAGCCGCTGCTGGAACAGCAGTGGGAAGGTTACGTTTCTCCTACCGAACTTGCAACAATGCTGTGGTTCAATCGGGCTGCAAGATTGTATGGATATAATGTCTGCATATACTCGCAGTGCCTCTCAATTATTTCACGCCCGCCCCTACCAAGAAGAAAAAGATTCGCGCCCCCCCACCGCCAATTTTTTTTCTGTCTTTGTATATTGAGATTAGATTGTCAATAAAATATCCCTTAACTAACCTACATTGATAAGAAATATAATTTCGAGAACTATTATCGTGAGGATCTCGAAGCTCAGTACTCTGTTGTGCAAATATTGATGAGATGACAAATATTTGTCATGTCATGTCATTATCCACACCACTTATCCTGAACAGGGTCGCGGGAGAGTGCTGGAGCCAATTCCAGCTGACTACGGGCGAAAGGCGCACTCCACCCTTGACTGGTCGCCAGCCAGTCACAGGGCAGACAAAGACACCGTCACTGAGAGGGAACTGAACCCACGCTGCCTGCACACAACTCAGGCGAGTGTACCACTACACCATCAGTGACATGATAAATATTTACTTATACGTTTTTTGCCAAAAACTTTATTAACATTAACAAACACAGTTATTAATACGTACATAATATAGAAAAGACAAAAAGAAGAGCCAGGGGGATTTTAAACAAAAATTCTATATGAATAACATAAAGCAACAGCTTTAGTATTGTTGGAGTTGAGTCACCGTGGAAATGAGAAGTATTTAGTAAATCAACTTTTAAAAGCCAAACTTACGCCAATGCGTGTTCGGTTTTTGTACTCAAGAAGAAAAGGGTCAAATAAAGACTCAACAACTGATTAGAGTTCCGATATTTAGTTTCTTCCATTTCTGGAGTTCAGGAAATAGTACAAAGACAGATATCTGGGTGGCTTTTTCTTAATCTCACGAGAAACTGCACTCGGGCGAGCACAGTCAAAAAATGTGCACCATCTTTCAGCCCAGCTTCAGTTTTTATAGGAGTTTTTTATGTCAAGAGTAATGTAGGTTGAATCGGTTGAATCGGTCGTCCTCGCTCCCTCCCACGGCACGGGTCCACGTCCAAGGGAAGGTCCTCCCCAGGTTAGTCATCGTCTGGATAGTTGATTCCCATCTGGTCCCCAAGACTGGCACGCCAAGGCTGGCCTTCTCCGGCTGGCAGTCTCTCCGTCTCTCTCTTCGCTGGCATTCCTCTGTAATCTTGTCGATGTGCATGTGTATGTGTGTATGTGCACGTGTATGTGCAGGTGTAAGTACGTGCCTGTGTGTATGCATGCGTGTTCATGTGTTCCGATCTCCAATTGTTATGTCTTTCGGAATGTATTTTTGCGATAGTGTCTATGTGACACCTCTAGTGCCAAATTTGGTATGTTTGCATCTCTACACCCAATGTGGAGAATGAGCGTCGTATTAGATCATGAAGTGCTGTGAATGCAAGTCATGGAAATGCTGTGTGCAAATTTGTTCTCACTACCCAAAATTTCAATTAAGTTCACACATTTAAACTAAGTACTATAAATTTAGCATATGAGAAAAATATAATAAATCAGAAAACAGGACTACAATCCCAGTTATTCTTGTGACCCGTGCTTCTACTTTCATCTGATAAATGCTTTTTGTTTCATCAATGTTTAACATATTCCGTAAATATGAACCTGCTAAATTAAATAATTGACCTTCTGTCCCGTAAGTGTTTAAAATAATGCCAGCAATCAAAATACAATCCTTCATTTATTGCAGTCGTCTTATCATTGCAGTTGTCAGGGTCGCCGGTCGGCGAGGAGGAGGTGGACCCAGAATGTGAGGAAGCTGGAGAAGGTGTAACTTAAGCAATTTATTAGGGGACCAAAATAATGACAGACAACGGGGCAGGGTGCAAAATAAGAAAGACGAACTTAACGTGGCAAACTGGATCACAAGAGTGTGGAGCAAGGACAGGGACAAATGCTAGGGGGCGAGAGCGGGGGCGAGAGCGGGGGCGAGAGCGGTGGCGCAGACAAGAGCATGAACGAGATCAGAGAGCGGTCGTGACAGTCCGTAACGGAGCAATGCACTGACAATGAGTTGTTGGAGTGAGGTGTTCAAATAGTCCAGTAATTAGGGGAGCAGATGGGCATCAGGTGTGTGAGGGTAACGGGGAACAGGTGCGTGGCTGGTGGGGAACGAGTGCTGGAGGGAACGCACATGGCAGGAAGGTGAAGAAAATAATAACAAAAACACTGACATGACCGACACGGGTTATGACAGCAGTATTTTTTATCATTGCAGCATTTTATTAATTTTCCCTCTGTACCATAGACAGACATTCGGAGTGTTTCCTTACACTTGTAAATGTTGTGGGATGTAAGTGTGTATATACACATGGGGATTTGTGTGTTTACGTATATACTGTGTATATTCGCATAGGTTTGCTTTTTCTGAATGTCTGCTGCTAATGTTATACATTAACGGCCACATTGCACCGCCGCCTTGGTGTGATCTATATCTTTGCTGCTGTAACACTGCAAATTTCCCCATTGTGTGACTATTAAAGGACATCTTTATCGTTATCTTTAAAAACCTTGTGTTGGTGCTTGCAAAATAATTTTCCATAAGATTAAGATTGAACAAAATGGTGAAACAAAAATTTAAAAAGTAAATACTGTAACTATTAAACATTGAATACTAAATTATTCCTAAAACAGATCAATGAATCTTGAAATTAATAGTGAATTATTGTAGTTTAATAAATACTGAAACGAATAATGAAATATTACAGTACTTTAAATAAATACCGAAATCATTTTCAAACACAATAACAGTTAAGTAATAAAAGAGTGACATATTTTTATTTAAAATTCGCAATCACATCACAACCTGGTGAAAAACCCTGTAAAAAGGCAAATATGTTGACATAAAGTATCACTTTATCATGTCAACTGTTAATAACAGGGAAATACATTTGGAATACTATCCAACCAACAACATGGTGTCAGATGTGAAAACAAAACCAGCAACAAAAGTAAAATTCAATACATCTCTCAAGTTCATATTTGGGAACTAAAATGTTTCTTCATGTGCATCTTGGGTTTTTCTCTATGTTTCGAAGATAACGATGATTTGCATCGCAAATGGTGACATCTGTCGGTGAGTTGGTGACAGTGCTCCACAAAGCCAGCAGCCAATCATATCACAGCGGGGTGTGTCCTGCTCTTCCGCTTTAGTGTCGAACAGACTGCGGTTTTCTCGAAGGAAATCCTTTCAGTGCGACTCTGAAAAGACGACGCCATCTTTCATTCGTCTCGTTGAACAAAGAGAAGCTCACGAGTTATCGCCAAGCAGAGATCAAGTGCGGATTTTTGGGAATTGTCATTTGAAAATGTGTCAAAGAACGACACCCAAGTACAAAGAGGAACTTGGTGAAATAAAAGAAGAGAACGAGCAACATCTTCAACTTCTGGGCGAAGGTTGCAACCAGCCTCGTGTTGTGCCAATCAAAGCAGGTTTGTACCCGTCTTACTCGCATTTGCTTTGTAATGAACGACTTTCTATCGTTAAAAATATGCATTGCAACATTAAGTTGTTTGGGGAAATCGTTCAAGGTTATTGCCGTTTTATTTTTAAATATTGCCTTTTACTTGCCGGTTTGCTGAACATTTGTTTATGCCAAATGAAATCAGTGCAGAAAATAAATGCCAAAGAATAACCAATAAGGGGGGGGGGGGTAAACTCCGTGTTTTTTTTCCCAGTTTAAAATTTGAACTGATTATTTAACATTTTACATATTCCAGTTTTTATACGTTGTGAAAGAAATTAAGTTTGTCATGTCTCAAAACTATGCTGACAGATGTAGTGTATTTTTATATCCACTGTTGGAGTTGAGCCACCGAGAAAATGAGAAACATTTAGTAAATGAATCTTCAAAGCCAAACTTACTCCAATGCGTGTTCGTTTTTTGTACTCAAGAAGAATAGGGTCAAATAAAGACTCAACAACAACTGATTACAGTTGCGATATTTTAGTTTCTTCGATTTCTGGAGTTCAGGAAATAGTACAAAGACAGATATCTGGGCGTTTTTTTTCTCAATCTGACGAGAAACTGTACTCGGACGAGCACAATCGAAAAATGGCGCGCTGATCTCAGCCCAGCCTCACATTTTCTAGGAGGTTTTCTATGTCAAGGGTCATGTAGGTTGAATCGGTCGTCCTTGCTCCTTCCCCCGGCCCGGTCCACATTCCACGTCCAAGGCTGACCTTCTCAGGCAGGCGGCAGTCTCTCCGTCTCTCATTCCCCTGTAATCTCGTCAGTGTACAGATTGTGTGGTGTATGTTTTCACAGATCAAATTGTGTTTTTGGTGTTCTTGATAGTGTCCCTGTGACTTCCTGCCCAACTTGATGTTTGCATCTTCTATGGCCTATGTGGAGAATGTGTTTAGTCGTATTTGTCCATGAAGTGCTATCTGGATTGTCATCAGTTTAACCTGAGCAGACTGAATCTGTTTGTTCTGAATGAGAGTGTGGGTCATGAAAATACTCTGTGTGCAATTTTGAGGTCTTACATTTAAACTAAGTCATATCAATTTAGCATATGAATGCATCAGTGAACACCATGACTACAATCCCAGTCAATCTTATCGATGCACTGTTCTTCTACTTTCCTTTGATAAATGCTTTTTGTTTAATCAATGTTTAACATATTCAGTAACTATGAACCTGCTAAATTAAATAATTGACCTTCTGTCCCGGAAGTGTTTAAAATAATGCAAGCAATCATAATACAATCCTTCAATATTCATGTCAGGTGTGGCCATTCCCTATAACAGGGGTCTCAAACTCGCGGGCCATTTGCGGCCCGCGCGATGATAGTTTGCGGCCCCCGCCTTATTATGAAAGTTTAATGTTCGTGCGGCCCGCGAATTTGATATGACTGGCACTTTACAGTGTTTTGTGCGGAGCTGAACGAACCTACCACATCTTCAGCTTTAAAACGAGGGTAGGATTGTAATTTTTTTTCGATGTTTTAGTAGGGGTTTGATTGATGAATGTTCGGATTTTGTGGCGTCTGAAAATTACTTCCGGTTTTTATTTAGTGAGCAGGCTGGTTGAAAACTTTATCGAAATATAAACTGAGTTTTTATTATTTACTTTTGTTCGTGGCTCAGCTATGCGAAAGGAAGCGCTGCCAGGTCTCTAGCAGCAAGATGTAGGCATGAGAAGCCATGTTCAGAAGATCAGTTCATGTTCAATGTTCCACTCATGTTCATGACAATTCATGTTCAGAAGACGATTAAAGAACTGTGAAGACAGACATTTGACTCATTATTATTATTTATTACGGATTAATTTTCTTATTAATTTCTTATTTATTTTCTTATTAATTGCTTATTTATTTTTAAATCCTATTTTGTGTTAAAAAAATAAAAATAAAGACATTTGAGAAGATTAGATTTTTTTTATTTTTTTCTTGCGGAAAACCTGATGTGGCCCAGCCTCACCCAGAGTCTGCCTCTAGTGGCCCCCAGGTAAATTTAGTTTGAGACCCCTGCCCAATAAGAAGGGAACGTCGGAGAGAAGGGTACACCTTTCCCTTTTTTCTTTTTGGGGAGACTTCTTTTGACATCAGCATGTGACGAGAATAAAATCTCTTTCTAACCAAAATGACTGTGTCAGAGAATTTTTTTCCATCACCAATTCTGCCATGCTCAGCGACCTGTCCAGAGGGAAGCTGAGCCAGACCCACACATCAACAACAAAATATACCACATTTTTGGCATTTTGCTCCATTGAGGTTCTCAGGGTGCTGGGGCGCAGGCGTTCAACAGCCGGCCGGCTGAACTTTAGGTGAGATGCTTTTACTCACAATGGGTGTTGTGCGCCTGTGTCCAAGCGGTCGGGGCTTTTGGGGTCGTTAAAGAGAGCTTGTGCGTGTGGGTCTGCTGGCTGATTGGTCATGGAAAATGTCCCTGTGTTAGTTTCAATTATTGTTTAAACAAGAGGCCTCTATAATGATTAAAAAAATTATGATGGGAACTCAGTAAATGGGGACGAGTGTGGGAGAAATGTGCAGAAGATAAAGAAAAGAAAGGTCTAGTGCTTAAAGAGATGAGAAATAAGTGTAAAACTATAGCTATAGACAACATAGTCGTGAATAAGCTCAGTTTGAGCACAGACCCTGGCCAGGGTGTAAATTTTAGCAGGAAAATTATGAGCTGAAAATAGAAATAATGAAGAGCAGCGCGCTTCCACGTATCGTATTGGGCACTTTGTGGCATGGAACACAGTAAGGATCGAGGCGTACCGTTGTGTGGAGCCCCTGGAGCTGAGCCGACGGTTTCGCTGGTACGTAGCAAGAGTAATGCATTAAGTCTGGGCCGGTTTGACTCCGCTGTTCAGATACGTACCCTGTGATTACTCGTGTTCTGGTCAAGGCCACGCAAAAATCAAAAACCTGGCTGCGGTCCGCCCCGTATTGGCACAGGATGTATGCAGGGGTTTGTGAAGAGATGAGATGAAAGTACGTGGAAGTTCGGCCTAATTAGGGGGGTTGCTGCTTCGTTTGTTTTTATTGTTATTTGTGTTGACACATGTGGGGCATGTGTCAAAGGGGGGAGATAGGTGCAGTATTTTGTTCTCATAATTGTTTTTTGCATGTAAGGATTTTTAATAGGACATGTCAACAATGATCATGCAGAGGTGAAAGAGTTGAAGATTGGGCCCAGCAGGAAGAATGCAAGCAGAGCGCTGTGGTCTCACCTCCATCTACTCTGGGACCAGGAAGTCAGGCAGCCCCCACGCAGGAGATAAGGGGTGATAGTTATAAACCAGTTCCAGTCCCTCCTTTGTAGAAAGAATTGCCCCTTCTAAAACCCAAATGTTATTGCATTAATATTCCGTTTTATCAGTTCAACTAACGCGTGTGCATCTTAGTGTGCATTGAAAGATGCAGCATAAATTTTTTTTAAAAATGTGGATAAGAACTAAAGCAAAATTAGAATGAGAAAGATAATTGGCTACATAATCATTGGGGTGAAATTATTCTTCATTGCAAGAAGCGGTCATATAAATAGAGAAATCTAAGATCATAAAAGGATGAATGCATGTTCCGTGGAATGTGATTTGTCAACACGGAAACGCCCTGAGTGATGAAAACGTTAACGTACGGTGAAGGAACAGGTCTCTTTGATGGCCAAAGTCTGACTATGGTAAACAATTGATAATTAGACCTCAATGAAGTGATTGTGGAGTTGAAACAGTTCATATCTTGACTGTGAAAAGCTAAAGTGAGAAACTAGGATTAACTATTTGGCAAACACGAGAACGTATTCAGTCTCGAGGAAAACTGAATGCAGTAAAATTGCAATAAGAAGAACAATAAACCAGCCCAGAGTGTTACAATGTCCTGGAAACAAAAGTTTGGGATTGCCCCTGAGGGTGAAATTCCTCTCTGAACCCCTCCTTTGTGCCCCCGGCAGGAACTCGTGAAACAGGGAAACTGATAAGAGATACAATTTTATTGAAACAGAACATGCAAGGTTAAAGGTCATGCAAAACAAAAAAAACCCCATCTAATGTTCCATACTTCAGTTTTGCGACCGATGTACTACGGTAATTCAATTAATGGAACGACATTTTGAGATGGAAATGACAGGAATATGATGAATTATCATGTTGTGAGGGGACTTTTGATATACAGTAAATTGATATAAATTAAAATGGAATTTTTTAGTCTGCGGATAATCCACTTCAAAGAATACTGACTCATGGGTTGAGGAAAACGGGGTTATATTAGTTAGTTAAAAAAGAAGAGCTAAATTATAATTGACGTGTTCATGGGGATTGAATATGAATCATAAACAGAAGACAAAACCAATTGGCATTGGCATTTATAAAATATGATGAGGGATTAAGTTGGTGAGCTCTTGTGGGAGACGGGGCGAGACACGAATGGATTGAAGCTTCCGCCAGTGACCCGTCCAATAGTGTCACCACCACACAGCTGTGCCGGGTGGCCGTCCTCGAGGACGTGCGCCTCCCAGTTACTGACATCATGCGAAACAGTCCGTCAATGAGAAACTGCGAATCAGTATGAGTAGAACCCCCGTTTCTGCATCGATTAAAGAAAATATTGTATTGGATGTAGAAAAAGAATTGTTACACTCGCGGGTTCAGGGGGCCAAGAGTGCTAATTCACCGGGAAAAGAAAAAAAGAATATGGGGGGGGAAAAATTCAATAAAACGGGGCGGAAGCAGCTCATGCAGCAGCCGACGCATGCAGCTCCCATTGCGTCTGCTCTTACCGTTTCCGCTGCTCCTGGGCCAGGTTCTGGTGACGCAGCGCCACAGCAGGCTTGTTGTCCGCACCGGCCAGTCAACAAGGTCACGTAACAGAAGTAGGGGTGGTTATAGACATGGGTTGTGAGTGGGACGTGCTCTTGCTGTGGGTTGTGGGGTCACTGGGTGATGAGCGGTCCAAACCGAGCCACTTCCTGAAATGTGCCATCCTGTGGTCCAGCGCCATGCCTGACACAAAGAGCTCCTCTAGCACGGGGGCGCCATCGCTACCCCCTCCTCCGACAACGCTTCTATGGCTTCCAAACGCACAATTGACGCCTCAACCCGATTGGGACCCCATTCCACGATAGGGGTGCCCGCGGAGCCTCAGCATTCAAGGACCGGCAAGTCTTGGCATTCCGGTGACGATTGATGGACAACAGTTTTAGATGGTGGAACAAGATATTCCACGCTTTGCAAGTTCCTTCTGCATATCCCAATGAGCAACAACACTGCCACGTTTGTGGGACTCTTGAGATTGGCCGAGTCACTGCCATGGACCAAACCCACACCTGTGAAACAAACACTGGAATTCGAATGGGACTAAAATTTCCAGAAGGGACTGAATTTGACTGTGCACATCCGCCAGGGGAAGCATATGTTGTCCTCCGTTCCAGTAGACTGGGCAGCTCTGAGACCAGGGTCTCCATCCTCCCGCAGCTGGTACGTCTTGTTCCTGCTCTGGTCTGCGTGGTGTAGCCGCCTCCACCCTTTCAAACCACCAATTGGTCCTTTGCATTGAACACTGAGTTCTGATGATTTGGTTTTTCAGGATGCATTCACCCAATTTCGAGGGTCAGAAGTGCATCTTGCATTAGGATTATGTATTTGTGATGTCTACCGGTGCTGCCTTGCATGTGTGCCTTGCCCCAGAGCAGAGCAAACGGTATGAATTGTCTCTGTTCGCTGAGCCACAAATCACATTAACTATCGGTGCGCATCATCATACTAAAGATTTCGGCCCATTGGTGAAGACTTTTGGCAGAGTTAATTTCAGATGTTGAATACCCCATGTCACTAGCAGGGTGTGGTGTTTCAGCACCCATTCCGAATTCTTCTGTTACGGAACATTTTCCGAATTTCTTGACAGTATGGTAGGCAGTGAATGGGTCACTCTTATTGTGAAAGAAATTAAGTTTGTCATGTCATCATGTTTCAAAACTATGCTTACAGGTTAATAGAAGGTCACAAAAACATGGACCTCTTAAACAGGAAAACGTGAGTTCAGTGGTAACAGAGTTGTGTCTATGCTGGCAGTTGAGCAGGAAGCCACAAAAACCGATGCACGTCTTGAACCGTGTTTGACAGGAAACCGTTTCGCTCGCATTGATCAGAAGTGTGACCCAAACATGTGTTGGAAGCTGAAACCGTTCGAACAACAGGAAGCTTGTGGACGGGTGTGATAAAGTCAAAGTGTTCGTGTTTTTCCATTCTTTATGAGTTTGCATATTCAAATTGCTTTGCTGTGCTTCAATAAAAGGCCGCACAGAAGCGGGAACGCTTTTCTCTTTGCCGGACTGCTCCTTGCAAGTGACAAAGACAATCTTGGCTGGGTGATTCATTTGTGCAGACTTGTCTCGTTTTTGACAAAAACTCTGACATATCTTGTTCAAGCAATTCCTTATGGAATGATTCGACCTGACTCGAAAAAACTGTGCACACTACGGCAAAAAGATCAATGGCGGTTGATGAATTTTAGTGGATAAAACACAATGGATTTTTTTTTTTTTAATAAATCAAGTACGTGTTGGTCTTATTTATGAAATTTTTACTGGCTCGGTCAATGAACCTCCGGTGGCTCTGCACTGTTTTGTGCACATGTGCGTAGTTTCACCCCATCCAAACATTTAAAATACACTTTATGCATCCACCCAGGGTTGCACGGATCTCATCAGTGAACAAGCGCATGCTGGAAGGAATTCATCTGCATCTTTGGCATACTATGGGCTTAAAAAGGGAGAACGTCACAACCCCCCTTTCTACCAACAAGTCCAGGAACATTTAGTTCCTGGTAATAAAGTTTGTGTGGCCCAGGTGGTTTGCACCTCCCCCACAACTCGTAGTTCCTGGTAATTTATCCAAATCACAATGATGATGTATCAGTGGGATGTCTTGTGTTACTTTGTTACTCATTACTGACACCCTTTGGCTGTTAAGCATCATTGCAGTTATAAAATAATTCAGTGAACTCATAATATTTTGGTGTATCTTCGTCGAATTTGAATACATATTGGATAACTTTAAAATATACAGTCATTATTCAAATATGTCAACAAGAAAGTCAGAGTGAAAGTGTTGTTGCTTAATGCTTGTGTAAGAACTTTTACTCTTCAAACGTAATTTTAAAAAAAAAATTATTTAGAAACAGAAATTTTATAAATATAAAAAGGGTAATGTCGGAACGTACTAGCAGGATAAATGTCATTTTGGGTAAAAAAAAAAACAAACGTAAATCATACAATAAATAGCGACTCTGATTCCAGGGCCCCTTTAATTCTTTTAGGGATCCGGATTATAATGGAAGCAAAAAGTACCCACGATGAAACTATCTCTAAATGCAAAAAGAAATACTTGTAAACATATTTTACTTGAAGGATTTCTATTCTATCAATGACATTATGTTGCGATGGCTCCCAGTGGTCTGCATCAATATGTTCGGGTCCCACAACAGGTGTTCCATCAGACGCCCACAATAGCCTGTGTGTGCTAACTTCAGCTCGCTTCCAAAAACGTCTGTGACTATGTCAGGAATGAAATCGGGCATCAGCCGCAACGTGCTTCCTTTTTAAATGCTCGTTTATCACAGCTGTGCTGCTAAAGGAGGTTTACATCGTAGGACGTAATTTTGTGAAATGCCCCCATGGTCCGGTCCAAATCGGGGTCGCACACATTGCTCCGTGTGCGGCAGGCACAAGTCAAGGTAGCACGGTAGACACAATATAAGACAAAGTCGCCGCCTGACCTTTGACTTGACCAAACCAAATTTGTCTTTTTGTGTCCTGCAGACGTCAGACAAAATGATCTCCGTTCTGTGAAAGAGGAGCCAGGCTTGACTCGCATCAAAAAGGAGGAGGAGGAGGAGGAGATCAACAAGTCACCACTGAACGTTGTCCATATAAAGACTGAAGATGAAAACAAGGATGAGAGTGAGGACAACAGAGGGGCGGAGCCTACAAGCAGCAGTTCAAGTCATCACGTGGCAACAGAAGGTGACGAAGACCACCAGGGGCCATCACAAGTACATAATGAGGACACATCAGACGCTCATGACAATGATGATGATACTAATGATGATGATGATGATGATGATGGGCAAGCCAACGGTGAAAGGGCATGTCACACTGACTCATTCACTTCAAAGCTGTCTTTAAAAGGGCACAGAAAAACACACAGTGGTGAAAAACCTTTTTCCTGCTTGGTTTGTGGCAAAAGCTTCTCTCGAAAGTCTCATTTAGTAAGGCACACAGGAACCCACAGTGGAGAAAAACATTTTTCCTGCTCAGTTTGCGGAAAAGGTTTCTCTCAAAATTCAGGTTTAACATGCCACAAAAGAATACACTGTGGAGAAAAACCTTTTTCCTGCTCAGTTTGTGGCAAGAGTTTCTCTCAAAATTCAGGTTTAACATACCACAAAAGAATACACAGTGGAGAAAAACCTTTTTCCTGCTCCGTTTGTGGCAAGAGTTTCTCTCAAAATTCAGGTTTAACATACCACAAAAGAATACACACTGGAGAAAAACCTTTTTCCTGCTCAGTTTGTGGCAAGAGTTTCTCTCAAAATTCAGGTTTAACATACCACAAAAGTATACACACTGGAGAAAAACCTTTTTCCTGCTCAGTTTGTGGCAAGAGTTTCTTTCAAAATTCAGGTTTAACATACCACACAAGAATGCACAGTGGAGAAAAACCTTTTTCCTGCTCAGTTTGTGGCAAGAGTTTCTCTCAAAGGTCTCATTTAATAATTCACACAAGAACACACAGTGGTGAAAGATCTTTTTCTTGCTCAGTTTGTGGAAAATGCTTCGCTCGTAAGGAAAATTTAACAAGCCACACAAGAACACACACTGGAGAAAAACAATTTTCCTGCTTGGTTTGTGGTAAAAGCTTTTCTCAAAAATCAAATTTAACAAGTCACACAAGAAAGCACAGTGGTGAAAAACCTTTTTCCTGTTCAGTTTGTGGCAAAAGCTTCTCTCAAAAGTTTGTTTTAACAATCCACACAAGAACGCACAATGGAGAAAAACCTTTTTCCTGCTCAGTTTGTGGTAAATGCTTCTCTCAAAAATTTAATTTAACAAGTCACACAAGAACACACAGTGGAGAAAAACCTTTTTCTTGCTCGGTTTGTGGCATAAGCTTCACTCAAAAGTTTGAATTAACGATCCACACAAGAACGCACAGTGGAGAAAAACCTTTTTCATGCTCAGTGTGTGGAAAATGCTTCTCTGTAAAGGCAAGTTTAACAAAACATACAAGAACACACACTGGAGAAAAACCTTTTTCCTGCTCAGTTTGTGGCCAAAGCTTCTCTGTAAAGTCAAGTTTACAAAGCCACACCAGAACACACAATGGAGACAAGCCATTCAGTTGCAGCGTTTGTGCTAAATAATTCTCCACTAAACGGAGTGCTAAGAGACACGATTGTGCTGGTGAGAATAGCAGCGATCCTTGAAGCTTAAAAAAAAGAAAACAAAAAACTGAAGGAACTGACTCTTTGTGGTAAGATGTAAATTTTGATTTTGAATAAAATATGATATATTGAATTTTGCAAAGCTCTTTTATTGACTTTAAGCCAACGTGAACCATTGTGTCTGAGTGATGATGATTTGTTTTGGTGTTTACATCAAACATGTAAATAAAATTAATTGCCTTTGCCTGGAACAACATTTTTTAACGTTATGCTTTTCAGTTGTCTTTTTAATCGTACCTAATGGAAAAGGTGTGAGAAGAAATGGTGCTTATGAAATCGGTTTCTTCCGCAATCATCAATAAAATCACTTGTGCCACTTGCTCAACTGGCCTTCATTACGCCGTGAAAAGGTGAAAAACTGAACTAGAAGTTGAACTATAAAAAGAACCAGACACAAACGCAAATCATCTCAGTTTCTCTCAGAGGTTTTGGAATGTCAGGAGTTGGCAACTTGATGGCGACTGGAGTCAGCGCTGGTTTTCTCGCTGTGTTTGGCTGGCTCGTACTTCTACCATTATAGTACTTTTATCATTGCAGTATTTTCTATCATTGCAGTATTTTCAATCATTCAGTAGTTTTTATCATTACAGTGTTTCCCCCTCTGTATAATGGACAGGCATTAGGAGTGTTTCCTTACACTTAGATACGTTTATACTGTGTATATTTGCATGCTTTTTATGAATGTCTGCTGCTAATGTTACACATTAACGGCTACATTACGCCGCCGACTCTGTGTGATCTATATCTTTGCTGCTGTAACACTTCAAATTTCCCCATTGTGGGACTAATAAAGGACATCTTTATCTTTATCTTTATATGTATGGTCCATTGAACAAAACTCAAACTCTTCAAATATCCCCTCAGATACATTTAATATTTCACTTTCTGAATAAATTCTTGACTGGCTAAATACACTTTCTAGGTTGAGCTCTATCAATCGTTTGGGGTGTGTTGCTAAGCACAATCTCACTTCGGAAAAAAACTATCATTTTGTCAAATATACCAAATATTTTTGTTCATGCTCTATTATATTTTTTATACATTGGATTATTTTTATAATGAAATAGGGAAATATTAAAATTTAAAATTGGCAACCACATCCAGACTTAAATCAATTAATAAGAAATATAGAAACATTTTATAAATCTTGAACTCATTGAGAAGAGTCCTAATATTGAAATATAAAAAATACTTATATATTAAATAAATTCAATTACCCGACCCCGGATGAGCGGCAGAAAATGGCTGGATGGATGGAATAATTTAAATTGCATACATATTCAAATGAACAAATATGTTAAGAAATAATCAAGAGTGAAATAAAATGGTTTAAAATAATATTGATATAATTTCACATATTAAAATAATTGAATAAATATTGTAGTATTACATAAGCAAGCTTAAATATAAGTTGAAATAAATTTAAAAAAAGTTGTGTATTTTTAAATGGCCTAATATAGATATGGGAAGTAATTCTCTTTATGAAACTATGAAGGGACTGGAGCTCACAGAAGTGACCAGTCTTGGTTCTGAAGTTCCGATGTAACCAGATACTGCCCTGAGAGAAAATAGGCCTGAGCATTGTTTATGGTGGGGGCAATTCTCTCGCCAGGTCAGTGACCTTCCAGGGTATGGAAGTAATTTAAGGTGGTCACGAGTAGACTGGTCGTATCAAAGGGGAGACGCATCTGCTCTCCCTCTGGGGGACTTTTGGAGGGAAATCCCAAAGATTAGCGTGATGGGAATTGCATATGCAACAAGGGAAAATTAGATATTCATGTCCTATTTGGGCATTCCCTATAAGAAGGGAATGTCTGAGAGGGGGCTCGCACGTGCGCGGAGCGCACACACGCACACGTTTTTGGGGAGACTTCTTTTGACATCAGCATGTGACGAGAATAAAATCTTTCTTCTTTCTTTCGTTCTTTTCCATCACCAATCCAGCCTTGCTCGGCTGCCTCTCCGGAAGGCAGCAAGGACCCACACTTCAAAGACAAAATATACTACATATTGAAAGAAAAATAATACTCAAATATTGAAATAAGTATAGAATTGAATGAATAAACAACAAAGAAATAAATACCTCCTGGAAAATATAATTATTTATCAACATTTGTCAAAGCACAACATTTCGATCAGATTGAGTTCTTTCTTGCACATTCTTAAGCAATCATAATTTTTTTTACTTTTACTTTTTAAGTTACTTCAGTGCATTTCATACCTGGCCTTCAGTGAAGTCCTACTTCGTCCTACTTGAATGAATCCACATCAAAATACCATCATTTATGACACCACGGCTGGACAAATAATATCCAGAAACACACTTACGCACCACTGAGTGAGTGTTGGACGATATAGCTTCTCTTGAAAGGTCAGACTAGAAAATGTCCTTGCAAGTTTATCTGCAATTAAATTCACACTTTTCCCTCCTTTGGCCATTGTGGTTTAAAAAAAGCAAGAATATATTTCAGATTTTCGAACGGTCGCCAGTTACGACTTTTGGGTGTGTTGATTCGGCATAGCGCCGCCCCCTCACAAGTGAGTATCCAATCACAAAATGCGTTCATCACTCTCAGCGTAAGGCCAGCGAAAAGGCTCACTGTAACCAACTCGTGATCTGATTGGCTATTGCCACCGTCTGACAAATATGAAAGCTCATTGACTTTGACAGAAGAGATGCTCGCACAATTGCATCTTAAGGCCTCGGAACGCATAATGCATGCTCCTGCTATTGTGAAACCTGCCCGGCAAGATGAGCGAGCGGAATTCCGATTGGATTAAAAACTCTCACCTAAAAATACAACGCTCAGCTATAATATGACATCAATGCGACGATTACGATTTTTTTTTTTTATTGATTGTTTGGCCAGCAGAGAAGACCTTGAAGGCCCACCACTTCGTTACTTAATAGCCTAAATTAAACTTTACTTTCATCAATAGAGTTAAAGTTATGCTTTATTGTAGGATTTATGTAATTAATAGCCTTTGATGGACTTTAGTGTACTTAATGTAAACGGGTAACGCTGAAAAAACAAAACAGACAGCAATTCAAGTTTAAACCCATATACGTGAAATGCGCTTTAGAAATAAAGTATATTTTTGCACACATTACACCGACATTGAGTTCCTCCAGATCGACGCTAACCTCAATGATGAAGAGAGCCAATCAAAAATCCCAAAACACAAGCAAACAGGAAAAAGTGACAAACAAGAAAGCTGGCAATGTGAAGAGTGTGAAACAGGTTTGTATTTCCATACGTTGTAACTTATGGATGGTAATAATTCTTAATTTCTACTTCTAACATAGCGCAACTGTTGGTCTGGTGAATGTATAATCTTGCGTTGAGCCGCCACTACAATGAGTTACGATTCTAATGCAGTGGGCCTCAACATAGTTTATGTCAGGTCAGGGATTTTTACAGGGGTCCCCGACTTATCAAGGGATGGATATACAGGAATGGGTCCCGGTTTAGACGAGATGGCGCCGAGGAGCAACATAAGGGGAGTCCACATCTGTTCTCGTCTTGAGGGTTTTGGATGGCCATGTAAGGGCAAGTAGGATGAGAAGGCACAGAACGCTTGAACTATTTACAAAGTCGTTACACTGCCCTCCACTTTATCAAGAACCTCGTCCCGAGGGCGTCATTCAACAAAGTCACTGAGGTGACCCGGTGGTCTCCTCTGTCGCTGAGGTTGCCCCGAGGCATGTCCGCTCGGAACAGCTAATGTAGCATCAGGCGATGAGTCCTCAACTGGAGCCGCCTGTGGGGGTGGGAGTGGAGGTACAATCCGCCGTCTTGGAGGGGTGGGATTCGAAACCCACTGTGAATGTGTCCGCGACCCAGACTGCTGCTGTGGAACGGCATCACCTCTATATGGGGCCAGTCTGTCTCTGTGGAGGGCTACCCGTCTGCCACCAGGTGGCAGCTGCACCCTGTACACCACCTCTCCTATCCTCTCCAGCACGCCACACGGCCCCACCCAGTGCCTGTCCAATTTAGGACTTCCGGTTCCGGCGCCGCGCGAGTTGCTGCCTGTTTACAGCAGCGTGGCTCACTATTGAGCCTTTTTTGTGTGTTTTTTCCCTTTACCCTTTTTTATTTTATTTTTACCTCACCTCAGCAATGGACATCCAACTTGCGGTGGTTTTACTGCTGTTGGGGGCTATTTCTTGCGCGATCGTGTCCGGAGACGAAACTCGGAGCTACAGATCGATCGTGTACACAAGAGATCAGCTGTTAGCACTCCGTGCTAACCCCGCGTGGGCTCCCGGAGCGAGACCCGATATCCCCCGCGAGCTGACGAGGAAGAGACAGGGATGTCGTGCGGGGGCTAAACGCCAGGCAAGGAGGAGACGATATCACCCCGTCCTTCCGTCCGTTATTATGGGGAATGTTCGATCCCTCCCCAACAAAATGGACGAGCTAACAGCGCTAACCCGGCACGAGAGGATTGTCGGGGAGGCTAGCTTGCTGGTGTTCACGGAGTCGTGGCTAACAGAGCTAACGCCGGACGCCGTCGTGGAATTGGACGGCTTCCAAATACTACGCGCGGACAGGACACTGGAGAGCGGTAAGAGAAAAGGGGGAGGGCTGGCTGTGTTTGTTAATGATAGATGGTGTAACCCTGGGCACATCACTGTTAAGGATCAACTTTGCAGTCGGGACATTGAGCTGATAGCTGTTAGCATGCGTCCGGTCTATTTACCGCGAGAGTTCAGTCATGTGATCGCGGTGGCGGCGTACGTGCCTCCCTCTGCTAGCGGTGAGACAGCCTGTGATGTACTGAATGCAGCTGTGAGCAGGCTACAAACACAGCACCCAAATACCTTGTTCCTTATCTCTGGTGACTTCAATCATGCTTCTCCTTCCTCCTCTCTGCCTTCATTCACACAATATGTAACATGCCAAACCAGAGACAATAAAATATTGGACCTCTTCTATGCCAACACCAAGGAGGCGTACACGTCACTGCCCCTCCCCCCGCTGGGCAAAGCTGACCACAACTTGGTTGCTCTCCTGCCTGTGTACAAACCTCTCGTCCGCAGGCAGCCAGCTGTGACACGCACAGCTCAGCGATGGTCCGGAGAAGCCGAGGAGGCCTTGAAGGACTGTTTCAACACAACTGTGTGGGAGGTATTCAGCGAAGCTCACGGTGAGGACATTAATGGTCTAACAGACACAGTTACAGACTATATTAGCTTCTGCATGGAGAACACCATTCCCACCAGGACTGTAAGATGTTTCTCCAACAACAAACCCTGGATCACACCGGACATTAAAGCTCTCCTGAAGGAGAAAAAGAGCGCTTTTGTTTCAGGCGACAAGGACGAGCTGAAGAGAGTGCAGCGTCAGCTGAGAAGGAGGATCCGAGAGGGGAAAAAGTCCTACAGGATGCGGATGGAAGAACAACTGCAGCGGAACAATGCCAGGGATGTCTGGAGGGGCCTGAAGACCATCTCAGGCCACGGACAAGCAGGTAAGACCCAGAAGGGGGGGGGGCTTCAGTGGGCAAATGAGTTGAACCTATTTTTCAATAGGTTTGATCAAATGTCTGACCCCGCTCAGGCTTCCCTGATGCAGCCCCCACCCACCCCTCCTGCCACTGCGAACAAGACCCTCTCTCCCCCTCTCTCGCCCCTCTCTCTCTCCACAGGCTCCAGTTCCCAGCCTCATCAGACAACCACCACTTCCTCCTGCTCAGCCTTGTTCCTCACAACATCTCAGGTGAAGAACCAGCTGAGGAAGATGAAGGCGAGGAAGGCGGCAGGCCCAGATGGGATCAGCTCCCAGCTCCTCAAATCCTGCGCAGACCAGCTGTGTGGAATCGTCCAGCACATGTTCAACCTGAGCTTGAAGCTGGGCAGAGTCCCCCAGCTGTGGAAAACATCCTGCTTGGTTCCGGTTCCAAAGACACCCCATCCGAAGGAGCTCAACAACTTCAGACCAGTGGCGCTGACGTCTCATCTGATGAAGACCCTGGAGAGACTGGTCCTCGTCCATCTGCGCCCCCTGGTCAGCTCCTCAATGGACCCACTCCAGTTTGCATACCAGCCTGGCATCAGTGTGGATGATGCCATCATCTACCTGCTCCACACTTCACTCTCCCACCTGGAGAAGGCGGGGGGCACGGTGAGGATCATGTTCTTTGACTTCTCAAGTGCTTTCAACACCATCCAGCCCGCCTTATTGGGAGACAAGCTGGAGCAGGCGGGAGTGGCCCACCACCTCATCACATGGATTCACAACTACCTCACAAACCGGCCACAGTACGTGAGAACACAGGACTGTGTGTCTGACGTGCTCCTCTGCAGCACGGGAGAGCCGCAGGGAACTGTGCTGGCTCCCTTCCTGTTCACCCTCTACACCTAGGACTACAAATACAATTCCACAACCTGTCACCTGCAGAAGTTCTCTGATGACTCTGCGATTGTCTGCCTCATCACTGACAATGACGATCTGGAGTACAGAGGGGTTACGCAGGGGTTCGTGGACTGGTGTCAGCAGAACCGCCTCCAAATCAACGCTGGGAAATCCAAAGAGCTGGTGGTGGATTTCCGCAAGCGTCGGCACTCTCCACCTGCACCAGTGAATATCCAGGGAACAGACGTTGAGAGGGTCTCAACTTACAAGTACCTGGGTGTTCATCTGAACAATAAACTGGACTGGAGCGACAACACAGACGCTCTCTATAGGAAGGGTCAGAGCAGACTCTTCCTACTCAGGCGGCTGAGGTCCTTTGGCGTTCGGGGAACACTCCTCAGGAACTTCTATGACTCGGTGGTTTCATCAGTCATCTTCTATGGAGTGGTCTCCTGGGCAGGAGGCATCTCGGGCCGAGACAAAAAGAGACTGGACAAACTGGTGAGGAGGGCCAGCTCTGTCCTGGGCTGCTCCCTGGACTCTGTGGACTCAGTGGGGGGCAGGAGGATGACGGCAAAACTGTCATCAATGCTGGACAAACCAGCCCACCCATTCAATGACACTCTGAGAACACTTTACAGCTCCTTCAGTGACAGACTTTTACACCCTCGCTGTACCAAAGAGAGATTTCGCCGCTCCTTCCTGCCAACTGCTGTCAGACTTTTTAACAAGAACATTGGGTCAGGCCTACAAATGGGAGGGCATTAGTGCAATTGTGCAGTCCTAGGATGCAATATTAACTACTACTGTACTTTCAGCCAAGGGTGTACTTAAATATTGACCAATGATGTATTTTGTTTACCATTACAGTATTCTTATTACAATACTTCTATCACTGTAGTATTTCTACCACTGCAGGATGTTCACTACTACAGTACTTTTATCATTGCAGTACTTTTATCATTGCAGTATTTTTCTATCATTGCGGTACTTTTACTATTACAGTACTTTTACCATTGCAGTACTTTTACCATTGCAGTACTTTCATCATTGCAGTATTTTTCTATCGTTGCAGTACTTTTACTATTACAGTACTTTTACCATTGCAGTATTTTCTATCATGCAGTACTTTTCTATCATTTCAGTACTCTTACCATTACAGTACTTTTATCATTGCAATATTTTTATGATTGCAGTATTTTCAATCATTCAGTAGTTTTTATCATTACAGCGTTTCCCCCTCCGTATAATGGACAAACATTAGGAGTGTTTCCTTACACTTAGATACGTTTATACTGTGTATATTTGCATGCTTTTTCTGAATGTCTGCTGCTAATGTTATACATTAACGGCTACATTACGCCGCCGACTCTGTGTGATCTATACATTTGCTGTTGTAACACCTCAAATTTCCCCATTGTGGGACTAATAAAGGACATCTTATCTTATCTTATCTTAATGAGTAACAAAGTAACACAAGACCTCGCACTGATACATCATCATTGTCATTCGCATAAATTATCAAGAACTATGAGTTGTGGGAGAGATGCAAACCACCTGGGCCACAGGAACTTTATTATTTATTATAACTAAATGTTCCTGGCCTTGTTGGTAGAAAAGGGGGTTGTGACGTTCAGCCTTTTTGAGACCATAGCAAGACAAAGATGCAGATGCATTCCTTGCAGCATGCGCTTGTTCACTGATGAGATCCGTGCAACCCTGGATGGATGCATTAATGTAATTGAAATGTTTGGATGGGGTGAAACTACGCACCCGAGGTCCATTGACTGTCACCCGACCAATCCAGTAAAAAGTTAATAAACAAATAAGACCAATACGTACTTGTTTTTTTTTAAACGTAATATTTTGCGTTTTATCCACTAAAATTGATCAACCGCCATTGATGTTTTCGCCGCAGTGTGCACATTTTTTAGAGTCAGGCAGACTTCCTTCCCTAAGTCATTGCTTGAACAAGATATAAAAACCAGAAAATGTAAAATCTTAAATAATCAGTTCGAATTTTAAACTGAGAAAAAAAACATGGAGTTCACCCCCCCACTATTGGTTATTCTTTGGCATTTATTTTCTGCACTGATTTAATTTGGCATAAACAAATATTTAGCAAGCCGACAAGCAATATTTAAAAATAAAACGTCAATAACCTTGAACGCATTTCCCCAAACAACTTATTGTTGTGATGCATGCAATGTCGTTCTTGACAAAGCAAATGGGAGTAAAACGTGTACAAACCTGCTTTGAGTGGCACAACACGAAGCTGGTTGCAACCTTCGTCCAGCAGTTGAAGATGTTGCTCGTTCTTTTCTTCTTTTATTCCACAAAGTTCCTCTTTGTACTTGGGCGTCGTTCTTGCACACATTTTCAAATGATAATTCCAAAAAATCCGTACTTGATCTCTGCTTGGCGATGAGTCGTGTGCCTCTTTTCGTTAGCGGCTGGCTAGCTAACAAGCTAAGCTAACTACACCGAAAAGCATCAACGCGCAAAGATGAGGTTATCGGGACACAAAGACTTAATGAATTATGTCGACGTCCTTGAGAGTAGCACTGGACATCCTTTGAGAAAATTACAGTCAGTTCCACACTAAATCAGAAGAATTTAGCAGTGGGTGTTTTTGTTCCGGTGTGGACGGGCCTTCGGAAGCTGCGCGCTTGCTAATGACGTCATGCTTTAAGCACGAATTTTTCAAATATATTTCTTTGCCTCTGCGTTTGTTTTTTACCCTCGCTGTTCTATTTTAATATATATTTTATATAATATTTTAATTCGGTTGATAAAAAAAAAAAACTAAATTAACGCCACATTTGCGCGTCAGCTCTTACGTCACTTCCGCCTATGCCCCGAGTAGCCGCTGCTGGAACAACAGTGGGACGTTTACGTTTCTCCTACCGAACTTGCAACAATGCTGTGGTTCACTCGGGCTGCAAGATTGTATGAATATAATGTCTGCATATACTAGTAGTGCTTCTCAATTATTTCACGCCCGCCCCTACCAAGAAGTAAAAGATTCGCGCCTCCCCACCACCAATTTGTTTTCTGTCTTTGTTAATTGATGTTAGATTGTCATTAAAATATCCCTTAACTAAGCTAAATTGACAAGAAATATAATTTTGAGAACTATTATCGTAAGGATCTCAAAACTCAGTACTCTATGGTGCAAATATTGATGAGATGATAAATATTTACTCATACGTTTTTTGTAAAAAAAAAAAAAAAGTCAAGTCAAGTCAATTTTATTTGTGTAAACCTTTATTAACATTAACAACCAAACACAGTTATTAATTCATACATAATATAGAAAAGACAATAAGAAGAGCCAGGGGGATTTTAAACAAAAATTCTTTGTAAATAACATAAAGCAACAGCTTTAGTATGTTTACGATACGTTTTTTTTTTAATTTTATGGTGACTATACGTTTTTTTTTATGGTTACTGTAAAGTTTTGTCTTCTATCTTAAGAAGTCACGCAGGTAACGTGATGCTGCAAGCTTGTGCCTCTTTATTTATTGACTTCTCGTCTATGTGCGTACACACTTGTTCGTCTGGTAACCAAACACACGTCAGGCAATACTGCCAATTAATGACTAATGACATAACTGCTATCATTACATCTCCCTTTCAAACGTTAAACAATGCCTATGACTTTTTTAATTAATTTTTTTTAAATTTTATTATTATTAGAATAATTTTGTTTTGTTATCAATTATTTTCACTTCTGATCAATATCTACCCATTTTTTGATGACAACAAGCAGCTCTACAACCATTTTAGCAACAATAACACAACATTAAACATTTTCAATCAGCCTGTCCGGTTGTCGTCTAACTCTTGTTGATCTTCGAAGAGGTTCAGTAATCCCAGAAATTGCTGGTGGTTGAGGTCTGTGCTCCTTCGATGTATCCGCCTGCTTTGCAGCCTCAGCCTTATCAGAAGATTTCTTGCAGTCCTCGGTAGTGATGGGTAAATGAGGCATCCTGTATCGTTTCGACACAGTGACACACTGTATTGACACTGTGTTGCTGAATACTGACACCTGGTGGACTTGCAGGAAATATTTGACAGGGTCATCTGACACTGATCTGTCAAACTAATTTTATCCAATTCCATTGATTAGCGACGTGATGTGTTTTTATATATCCTATTTCTTATTACTTTCCATCGCACTAATTATTCTCTTATCTAATTTTTATATTTAACTGAATTATTGTTGTATTGCACTGGAGAGGGGAGCTCTCTAATCTCGTTGCACACTTGAGTGCAATGACAAAGGGATTTCTGATTCTGATTAGGCAATTGTTTTCACATTATTTTTACATCCACGCAATTTCATAAAAAAAATCTTTGATATTCGAGACGCAGTTGATAAATTAAGTGAACATCTGTCTGAATGCCCAAATAAAAGTGTTGTGAATGACAATGGACTCATTGTAATTAAAGATTTTTATTCCAAAAAATTAGTTTCTCCAGCGTTTTGTTATTCAGTCTATTTCTTTTTTTGAGGCAATTTCCCTCGCTATTGCCTTTTCCCTCGCTATTGCCTTTGCCCTCGCAATTGCCTTTGCCTCTCGCTATTGCATTTGCCTCTCGCTATTGCCTTTGCCCTCGCTATTGCCTTTTCCCTCGCTATTGCCTTTGCCCTCGCAATTGCCTTTGCCCTCGCTATTGCCTTTGCCCTCGCTATTGCCTTTGCCCTCGCTATTGCCTTTGCCCTCACTATTGCCTTTGCCCTCGCTATTGCCTTTGCCCTCGCTAGTGCCTTTGCCCTCACTATTGCCTTTGCCCTCGCTATTGCCTTTGCCCTCGCTAGTGCCTTTGCCCTCGCTAGTGCCTTTGCCCTCGCTAGTGCCTTTGCCCTCGCTATTGCCTAGTGATGGGAAGATGAGGCATCCTGTATCGTTTCGACACAGTGACACAATGTATTGACACTGTGTTGACACTGTGTTGCTGAATACTGACACCTGGTGGACTTGCAGGAAATATTTGACAGGGTCATCTGACACTGATCTGTCAAACTAATTTTATCCAATTCCATTGATTAGCGACGTGATGTGTTTTTATATATCCTATTTCTTATTACTTTCCATCGCACTAATTATTCTCTTATCTAATTTATATATTTAACTGAATTATTGTTGTATTGCACTGGAGAGGGGAGCTCTCTAATCTCGTTGCACACTTGAGTACAATGACAAAGGGATTTCTGATTCTGATAAGGCATTTGCTTTCACATTATTTTTACATACATGCAATTTCATAAAAAAAATCTTTGATATTCGAGACGCAGTTGATAAATTAAGTGAACATCTGTCTGAATGCCCAAATAAAAGTGTTGTGAATGACAATGGACTCATTGTAATTAAAGATTTTTATTCCAAAAAATTAGTTTCTCCAGCGTTTTGTTATTCAGTCTATTTCTTTTTTTGAGGCAATTTCCCCCGCCTTTGAGAAGATCCTCTCACAAGGCACTGAAGAGGCCGGTGTGCACAACGCCTGTGTGGCTAATATAAATCGGCGAGGGAACGTTGCCTCCTTGGACTTCCAGTATAAGAGCGAGTCTTCCGTACGTGCAACGTGTCCTGCTGACATATAGCGCTGCACCTCTGAGTGCGCATCAACAGTGACGTCTTCCATCTTGCGGATATTTAATGCAAAGTAACGTGCCAATAACTCGATGCTTGTTTTGAGCGTCCATCCTGTTGATAGATGCGCTTCCTTATGAACACAGTTTGGCGCGCAACCGCTGTGTCGACACGATTCTGGTAGTGGTCACGTGACTTTCTCAAAGCAGTAAGCGCACCGACACGGGGTTTGCCCTGGAAGCTCGGCGCGCGCATTGACGCCTCGGTGTCGCTGGACCCATCACTAGTTCACGGTCTAGATTGTGCCCTTCTTGTTCCGTGCGTTGATAGTTTCGTTTTTGTATGTTTTGCCTCAGCTACTTTTCGGCTCGCTGTATGTTCTCGTGTTCGCTTACTGGATTTTGCTCGCCCTTTCGTGGTAAGCCATTCTCGTTTTCTTGTACTCCTTGCATTGCAAGCGCTTTAAGTTTAATTATCGTTTTTCTTTCCTGGTGTGATTGTGTCCGCCAGCGTTTTCCGTTATTGTTCCCCGCTTCGGGTGTAAGTAATGATATTTGCCTCAATTTAGATCCCCTTATAATTCATACCTTTAGTATTTGTATGGATTGATTGCTTATTGACGGCCCCAATTAACACCTTGTCGAAAACTCCTATCATTGTCAGCGTTTTAAGAGTCCACCCTCCGCTAACGGCTTCGGCCGGACAGCGCCTTTGTCAGGCTTCGCCTTGAGGTATTTACCTCAATGGATAAAATGTTTTGCAAGTGAAATTAAATTGTTCCCAAAAAGTCCATGTCCTTCTCTCCACTAACTATACTTCAACTTTAATGGACGACATCCTCACGTTGTTCTTTTTTTTCTTCCTCTCCTAATTTTTGTTGTTCAACGATGCAGTTTTTGTATTCAATATGTGCCAAAGTTGTTTGCGTATCGATATTTTCAAATTTATTTAAGAAAAAAAGTACCATGGCGCCATCTAACGACGAAGACGCAAAAGTACAACTCCGAGTGGTGACGGTTTATTAAAAAAAAATAAAACAAACAAAAAAATGTTTATACAAGCATATCGAACTCAAGGGACAATATTATTGAACCAAACAATGATTTTTGGAAACAAAATTTTTTTTTAATTCTTACAAAAACAATAAGAGCAACATAAAATTGCAGAAGACCCTTCTTTCGACTTTGTTTTTGAGTCTTCCCGAACGGCGCGCTGTTGTAAAATGCGATTGGACAGTAAACAGCCAATCAGAATCAGCCCGAGTGTCGGACTCCTGATTGGTTAATAATTGTGGCACTGTTTGCATCGTAAGCGTAAAATTGTGTTTTGTACCCAAGAGAAGAGAGAAGCCGGAAGAGTTGCTCTTTTTGTGGAACCCACGCAGAGACAGTTCAACACCCGTTTTGGATCGGCTCATACTCAAGGACATTTTGGAAGGACTTTAATAAATGTGTCAGTTTATTTCTTTATAAAGACTCTTCTTTAATGTGGGAAAAAGTTGTTTTCTGTTTCTTTTAGAAAAGTGGTGCTGAAGATGCGTTTTCATAATTTATTTGCTCATACTTAGGGCTAAGTTTTTATTCATAAATGTAAGTTGGTGCAATCAGAAACCGACCTTTTCACATTTTCACACTGACATTGTTTTCGATATTAGACTTTGAATTGACTCCACTAACACAAAGGCTCAGAAAAAAGGCCAGTTGAACAAGTGATTTTATTGATGACTGTGGAAGGGACCGATTTCATAAGCACCGTTTCTTCTCACACCTTTTCCATTCGGTGCGATTAAAAAGACAACTAAAAAGAGGCTGCAGGGCGGAGCCAGGCAGAAGGTGAGCGGGATTGAACTGGCAAGACGCCTGTTTGCCGCTGGCCCTCTCCCATTCGCGAATGGTGCAAAACGAAAGCTTTACCTGGTTTGTTTTGGTTTTCAGCCGTCTTTAGTAAGTTATTTCAGTCTAAAAACGGCGTCAGGGCATTTTAAACCTGACATTATATAAACAATCCAAAGTACAAAAAATATAATATCGCATGAAAAAAATATTTGGTATATTTGACAAAATTGATAGAGCTCAACCTAGAAAGTGTATTTAACCAGTCAGAAATTTATACACAAAGCATAATATTCCATGCACGTGAGGGGATATTTGAAGAGTTTGAGTTTTGTTCAATGGACCATACATATACGAGCCAGCCAAACACAGCGAGGAAACCAGCGCTGACTCCAGTCGCCATCAAGTTGCCAACTCCTGACATACGAAAACCTTTGAGAGAAACTGAGTCGATTTGCCTTTCTCGGTCTGGTTCTTTTTATAGTTCAACTTATCGATCAGTTTTTCACCTTTTCACACAGCGTAATGAAGGCCAGTTGAGCAAGTGGAACAAGTGATTTTATTGATGATTGTGGAAGGCACCGATTTCATAAGCACCGTTTCTTCTCACACCTTTTCCATTAAGTACGATTAAAAAGACAACTGAAAAGCATAACGTTAACAAATGTTGTTCCAGGCAAAGGCAATTAATTTTATTTACATGTTTGATGTAAACACAAAAAAAATCATCATCACTCAGACACATTGCTTCTTCTGGCACGGATCACATTGGCTTAATGTAAAAAAAAGAGCTTTGCAAAATTCAATTCATCATATTTCATTCAAAACCACATTTACATCTTACCACAAAGAGTCGGTTCCTTCAGTTTTTTTTGTCATTTTTTTAATCTTCAAGCATCGCTGCTTTTGTCACAAACACAATTGTGTCTCTCAGCACTATGTTTCGTGGAAAATTTTTGAGCACAAACGCTGCAACAGAATGGCTTGTCTCCATTGTGCTTTCTTGTGTGGTTTGTTAAACTTGCCTTTATAGAAAAGCTTTTACCACAAACCAAGCAGGAAAAAGGTTTTTCTCCACTGTGTGTTCTTCTATGTTTTCTTAAATTCGACTTTTGAGAGAAACTCTTGCCACAAACTGAGCAGGAAAAGGGTTTTTCTCCACTGTGTGTTTTTGTGTGGCTTGTTAACGTTGACTTTACAGAGAAGCATTTTCCACAAATTGAGCAGGAAAAAGGTTTTTCTCCATTGTGTCTTCTTGTGTGGCTTTGTAAACTTGACTTATCAGAGAAACATTTGCCACAAACTGAGCAGTAAAAACGTTTTTCTCCACTATGTGTTCTTGTGTGTTTTGTGAAATTTGACTTATCAGAGAAGCATTTTCCACAAATTCAGCAGGAAAAAGGTTTTTCGCCACTGTGTGTTCTTGTGTGGCTTGTTAAATTCGACTTTTGAGAGAAACTCTTGCCACAAACTGAGCAGGAAAAGTTTTTTTCTCCAGTGTGTGTTTTTATGTGACTTGTCAAATTTGACTTTCCAGAAAAGCTTTTGCCACAAACTGAGCAGGAGAAAGGTTTTTCTCCAGCGTGTAATCGTGTATGTGTTTTTAAATTTGACTTTAAAGAAAAGCTTTTGCCACAAACTGAGCAGCAAAAAGGTTTTTCTCCACTGTGTGTTCTTGTGTGAATTGTCAAATGAAACTTTCGAGAGAAAGTTTTGCCACAAATTGAGCAAAAGAGAGGTTTTTCTTTACCGTGGTTTCTTGTGTGCCGTTTTAAAGACAACTTTGAGGTTAATGAGTCAGTGTGACATGCCCTTTCAGTTTTGGCTTGCCCATCATCATCATTATCATCGTCATCATCATCGTCGTCTGATAATGTGTCCTCATTCTGTACTTGTGATGGCCCCCAGTGGTCTTCATCACCTTCTGTTGTCACGTGATGACTTGAGCTGCTGCTTGGAGGCCCCGCCCCTCTTTTGTCCTCATTCTCATCCTTTTTTTCCATCTTCAGTCTTTATCGGGACAAAGTTCACTGGTGTTAGAATAATATTAAGAGGTTATTATACATTTGCCGTGATGCAGCTTATTTTAATATGTAGTGCATATAACATGTTGCAGTTTAATATAGTGAACTATGCTGAGTGTTTGCAGTGTGACGGGGTGATACAGGGAGTTGTCTGCAATTGGCGGGGCGGTGGCACTTCTTCAGAAGTAAACAACATCCAGAAGAGCCCTGATAAGTTGGCATCGAAGTCTGAAGCAAGCAACTGGGTCCTGATAAAGGATGTTGACGTCAAAGTCAGCTGCGACCCACGACGACACACCAATGATAAACCGGACCAAACCAGCTTTTGAGAAGACGAACTGTACCACCCTTTAATGTAATCTGATTCCTCGATGTTATAAAAGGGAATGTATGAAAAACATCGAGGAACAGAAGGAAGATGAAGTTGCCAAATAAACTTTGTTAACCTTTCTGTCTCCACTTGAGCTGGGTGTCTCTCCTTTTAGCTTACGAACACTATTTGTCAAATTGGCGAACCTGACATAAAATTGGTCCTTCAGAGCCGTGAACCCAACATACTGGAGGCGTCCAGGGGCGAAGCCGACGACCGGGGACAATCGTGGCCACGACAAGATGAGGATTCTTTCTTTTTTTGGACCTGGTCCTCGACTTTGCTACTGGATGCTGAAAGTTGAAGGGAGGCTGCGGAGAGAGACGTTCAGCTCATCTTGGGTGAGTGTGTGAAGTCCGAATGTGATGAATGAGTGTGATAAATGTGGGCATTTGAAGGGGTACGTAGTTAAATTCTGCATTAACAGGAGGGCGGACTCCTCTGCAAGTAAGTAGTTAAATTCCGTGGGGATATTGTGGGGACTAGACAGAGTAGGTCTTTAAAACTGTGTAAAACCGTAAGAATACTAGTCAATGTTACGTGAAGAGACAGAGATAGTCTATAAAACTGAGAGAGGATAACAGGGGTGTATCCTCCACGCGCGTTTGAAAGGGAAAAAAAAAGAGGGAAAAAAAGGGAAGAGAAATATGGGAAAGAGAAAACGGGAAAAAAGTAAGAAGGGGGAAAAATAGTGTGAATGTAAAAGGGTGCATGGAGGCTTGCAACCTCATTTTGGAACAGGAAAATTAACTGACAACTGTCTGGGAAGCAGAAGCTTGGGAATTACCTAAAACAGAGTAATTGTCAGCCTGTTCAGGGATTGGAGAACAGTTTAGGAAAACATGGGGAAATCAAACAGTAAAAAAGCTAGCAAAAAGGATCCGAAACAACAATTGACGTGTAAGGACTGGAAATTTATAGAAAGCCAATGTCCGGAAAAAGTAAAACATTTAAACTCATGGATAACAAAATATAAATTCGCTGGTCAGCTTAATACACAAAAAATAGTCGACTTACAAAATAAAACGAAGAGAGGAGAGAAAGAAAAAAAAAAAAAAAAGAGGTGAAGAAGCAGCTACCAAGCCATTCATAGGTGTGGCTGTGTGTGCGCTGATAGATAACGTTCTGCGAGGCAACATCATTGCAGACATGAAACAACAAAGTCTTATGCAAGAGAAAATCTATGGCTAGAAAAAGGAGCTACTTTGACTAATGGCATATATGTCAGTTCAGAAAAAAAAAAAAAAAAACAATTCTTCCAAAAAATATTTTTCGCAATATTGACACATGTTGACACACATGTCAAACAGGAGGGATGGTATGGTAAGACAGATAAACCAATTTTAT
Source organism: Idiotropiscis lumnitzeri (assembly GCF_059441095.1). NCBI lineage: Eukaryota > Metazoa > Chordata > Actinopteri > Syngnathiformes > Syngnathidae > Idiotropiscis > Idiotropiscis lumnitzeri. Next base: position 29,717,752 of record NC_142392.1, on the reverse strand, counting down.
ACAACATATGGGTTTAATTTTTTCTCAAAAGATTTTTTGAAGAGCCTGTATGATCTGTGCTCGACACAATTGTCAGGGAAACATAAGCCCAAAACGAGGACAGTTTCCCCAAGCAACATACACCTTGTGCATTGTAAAAAGTCATCTCAACCCTACCCTATTAGGGGTCTCTCGGTTGACATGATTTTCGCGTGGATAAAAAATTGAGATTTTGTGTTGTGTAGTTTTGGTTGCACTAAAAGCTGTGTTTCATGCATGTGTCCGAGACCATTACTATGAGTAATTCCAACAGCTCTTCCATCAACATGCCTTTTAGAAGTAATGATGAAATTAACACCTAATGCGGACTGCATTGCTTGGAATGATGTGTACGCTGCGATTAAGGCAACGAAAGATAAGCCTATCTTTTCTACCGATGTGGCAGTGGCTAACTTTACTTGTGTTAATCTCACAGGAACACAAGTGGTGTAAGACAACTGTGCTCCAAGCAGGTACACTACTGCCACGCAGCGATGTGTGGTGGTGGTGCGGGGTACTAAACTATTTGATTCATTAAAGGACGCAGTTGGAACTTGTGCATTGGTGTCACTTCTCTTACCAGTGTCTATTTTTCCATTCACAGCAAGGGATATTCAAAGAGCAGTTGAAGCCCACGAATCCCCCTATTATTACGCCAGGAAAAGACGAAGTGCTTCCTGGAGGGATGGTGATATGACCTATTTGGATGCATTTGGCCAACCAAGGGGCGTACCAGATGAGTATAAGTTGGTAAATCAAATCGCAGCGGGGTTCGAGTCCATTCTTCTTTGGATTACACCGAATAAGAGTGTGGATCGAATAAATTACATACACTATAACGTGCAAAGATTGGGGAACTTCATTGAAGAAGGATTTATAGCTATTAAAGAACAATTGGTCCTTCGTCGTCCTTCCATCTGGGGTGACGTAAAATTGGTCCAAAAGAACAATTGGCAGCAACATCACTCATGGCATTTCAAAACCGCATCGCGGTGGACATGCTGTTGGCAGAGAGAGGAGGGGTTTGCGCCATGATTGGGGATCAATGTTGTACTTTCATTCCTAACAACACTTCTCCGGAAGGGTCCCTCACAAGAGCCATTGCAGGCTTGCGCACCCTGAACCGTAAGATGAAGGAACACTCAGGTGTGACTACCTCTGCATGAGTGGTGGAACAAAACGTTTGGTAAATATAAAAATATGGTATTTTCTGTAATGATTTCTATAACAATGTTCACCTCAATCCTTGTACTGTGTGGATGTTGTTGTATTCCCTGCATTCGCGTTTTGCTTTTCCGATTTATCTCAACAGCTCTCGCTCCAGCAAATTCCAAACTACAGGAAATATATCCTTTGATTAATTACAGAAGTGCTGGTGATGGAGGAGACACTGATGACCAAGTTGATGACGACGACTGAATTTACCTGGGAGATCCTATTCGTTAATCCAAAACGCTCAAATACATTAAAGTTAAACAAAGAAAAATAGAGGGGTTTACATTTGCTATCAAGCTAATGATTTGATGGAATTAAATCTTTGGAAATTCCATTGATGATAATATTTGGGGCAAATGTAGAATAAACAGGGGGGAATGTTAGAATAATATTTGGAGGTTATTATACATTTGCCATGACGCAACTTTATTTCAATACATGGTGCACATATCATGTTGAAAAGAAGGACGGTGGCACTTCTTCAGAAGTGAGGATGAAGTAAACAACGTCGTGATGAGTCCTGATAAAGAAGTTGGCCTCAAAGTCTGAAGCAAGCAACATCGTGCTAGGTCCTGATAAGAGATGCTGACGTCAAAGTCAGCTGCGACCCACGACGACACACCAATGATAAACCGGACCAAACCAGCTTTTGAGAAGACGAACTGTACCACCCTTTAATGTAATCTGATTCCTCGATGTTATAAAAGGGAATGTATGAAAAACATCGAGGAACAGAAGGGAGATGAAGTTGCCAAATAAACTTTGTTAACCTTTCTGTCTCCACAAGAGCTGTTTGTCCTCTCTTTTCAGCTATGAACCCTATATGTCAAATTGGCGAACCTGACAATGTGCAAGCAAGAACTCAATCTGATCGAAATGTTGTGCTTTGACAAATGTTGAAAATAATGATATTTTCCAGGAGGTATATATTTTTTGTTGCTTATTCATTCAATTCTATACTTATTTCAATATTTGAGTATTATTTTTCTTTCAACATGTAGTATATTTTGTCTTTGAAGTGTGCGTCCTTGCTGCCTTCCGGAGAGGCAGCCGAGCAAGGCTGGATTGGTGATGGAAAAGAACCAAAGAAAGAAGAAAGATTTTATTCTCGTCACATGCTGATGTCAAAAGAAGTCTCCCCAAAAACGTGCGAGCCCCCTCTCAGACATTCCCTTCTTACAGGGAATGCCCAAATAGGACATGAATATCTAATTTTCCCTTGTTGCATATGCATTCCCATCCCGCTAGTCTTCGGGATTTCCCTCCAAAAGTCCCCCAGAGGGGGAGCAGATGCGTCTCCCCTTTGATACGACCAGTCTACTCGTGACCACCTTAAATTACTTCCATACCCTGGAAGGTCACTGACCTGGCGAGAGAATTGCCCCCACCATAAACAATGCTCAGGCCTATTTTCTCTCAGGGCAGTATCTGGTTACATCGGAACTTCAGAACCAAGACTGGTCACTTCTGTGAGCTCCAGTCCCTTCATAGTTTCAAAAAGAGAATTACTTCCCAGATCTATATTAGGCCATTTAAAAATACATGACTTTTTTTTATTTCAATGTATATTTAAGATTGCTTATATAATACTAAATTATTTATTCAATTATTTTAATATGCAAAATTATATCAATATTAATTTAAACCTTTTTATTTCACACTTGAATATTTCTTAACATATTTGTTCATTTGAATATGTATGCAATTTAAATTATTCCATCCATCCAGCCATTTTCTGCCGCTCATCCAGGGTCGGGTTATTGAATTAATTTTTTAGTATTTTTTATAATTCAATATTTATTTCAAGATCAGGACTCTTCTCAATGAGTTCAATATTTATAAAATGTTTTATATTTCTTATTAATTAAATTAGGTCTGTAAGTGAGTGCCAATTTTAATATTTCCCTATTTCATTATATGAATAATCCAATGTATAAAAAATATAATATAGCATGGAAAAAAAATATTTGGTATATTTGACAAAATGATACGTTTTTCCAAAGTGAGATTCTGCTTAGAAGCACACCCCAAACGCTTGATAGAGCTCAACCTAGAAAGTGGTTTTAGCTCGTCAGAAATTTATTCAGAAAGCGAAATATTAAATGTATGTGAGGGCATATTTGAAGAGTTTGAGTTATGTTCAATGGACCATACATATACGAGCCAGCCAAACACAGCGAGAAAACCAGCGCTGACTCCAGTCGCCATCAAGTTGCCAACTCCTGACATTCCAAAACCTTTGAGAGAAACTGAGACTATTTGCGTTTCTCTTTCTGGTTCTTTTTAGAGTTCAACTTCTAGTTCAGTTTTTCACCTTTTCACGCAGCGTAATGAAGGCCAGTTGAGCAAGTGGAACAAGTGATTTTATTGATGATTGTGGAAGGCAACGATTTCATAAGCACAGTTTCTTCTCACACTTTTTCCATTAGGTATGATTAAAAAGACAACTGAAAAGCATAACGTTAACAAATGTGGTTCCAGGCAAAGACAATTAATTTCATTAATAATGTTTGATATGAAAACAAAAAAAAGATCATCACTCAGACACGTTGCTTCTTCTGACACTGATCACATTGGCTTAGTGTCAATAAAAAAGCTTTGCAAAATTGAATTTATCATATTTCATTCAAAATCACATTTACATCTTACCACAAAGAGTCAATTCCTTCAGTTTTTTGTTGTCTTTTTTTTAAGCTTCAAGGATCGCTGCTTTTGTCACCAGCACAATTGTGTCTCGCAGCACCCTTTTTAGAAAAGAATTTTTTTGCACAAACGCTGCAACTGAATGGCTTTTCTCCACTGTGTGTTCTTGTGTAGCTTCGTAAATGCGACTTTTGAGAGAACCTCTTGGCACAAACTGAGCAGGAAAAAGGGTTTTCTCCACTGTGCATTCTTGTGTGACTTGTTAAATTTGACTTTTGAGAATAGCTTTTACCACAAACTGAGCAAGAAAAGGGTTTTCACCACTGTGTGTTCTTGTGTGTGCTTTTAAACTTGGCTTTTGAGAGAAGCATTTTCCACAAACTGAGCAGGAAAAAGGTTTTTCTCCACTGTGCGCTCTTGTGTGGATTGTTAAATTTTTCTTTTGAGAGTAACTCTTGCCACAAACTGAGCAAGAAAAAGGTTTTTCTCCACTGTGCATTCTTGTGTGGATTGTTAAATTTGTCTTTTGAGAGAAACTCTTGCCACAAACTGAGCAGGAAAAAGGTTTTTCTCCACTGTGTGTTCTTGTGTGTTCTGTTAAATTTCCCTTTTGAGAGAAGCATTTTCCACAAACTGAACAAGAAAAAGGTTTTTCACCACTGTGTGTTTTTCTGTGTCCTTTTAAAGACAGCTTTGAAGTGAATGAGTCAGTGTGACGTGCCCTTTCACCTTTAGCTTGCCCATCATCATCATCATCATCATCATCATCATTGTCATGAGCGTCTGATAATGTGTCCTCACTATGTGCTTGTGATGGCCCCCAGTGGTCTTCATCACCTTCTGTTGTCACGTGATGACTTGAACTGTTGCTTGGAGGCTCCGCCCCTCTTTTGTCCTCACTCTCATCCTTGTTTTCATCGTCAGTCTTTATAGGGACAACGTTCACTGGTGACTTGTTGATCTGCTCCCCCTCCTTTTTGATGCGAGTCAGGTCTGGCACCTCTTTCACAGAACGGAGATATTTTTCACTGACGTCTGCAGGACACAAAAAGACAAACACACATTTGGTTTGATCAAGTCAAAGCTCATGCAGCGACTTTGTCTTATATTGTTTCTACAGTGCGGCACGGTGGCCGACTGGTTCGCATGATGGCCTCACAGTGAGAGACATCATCGGGCGTGGGTTCAATCCCGGCTCCGGCCATCCTGTGTGGAGTTTGCATGTCCTCCCCGTGCCTGCGTGGGTTTCCTCCGGGTACTCCGGTTTTCTCCCACATTCCAAAAACATGCATGGCAGGCCGATTGAACACTCTAAATTGCCCCTATAAAATCCTCGCTCTTCCTCTACGCCGTTCTACACTCGCAAGATGCAAACTACCAAAGCCACGTGTTACGCCTCATCCGAGTGCACTTTCAGATGTAAGTACAAGTTATTTACATGTAATATTAAGACAGCACTCATGAGAAATATTGGGCAGCAATGTTTGGATATTTAGCTCCAGATTAAGATAATTTAATTAGTTGCGATATCGGCCAAATATAACTAATGTAGCTCTAAGAACTATTGCATAGGGGGTACGGCTGAAACATTTGAATTGTCTTATTTCTGCATGTTAGCATTATTTTATTTAATCTTTTCCTTACGTTTTAGGGAGCAAGGAGATGACCGCGGCTGATCAAGCTGCGCGGGGAGTACGACAGCCTCTTTACGGGGGCCAAGTTCTCCGCAGCCACAGCATGGAGGCAAAAATACAATTTCTAGCGGGAAAAATATTTGACGGGTTATTGTCTTATTTATTTCCATCCATTTAAACTCTAAATATCAAGAAGAAAACGCATAAAAATGGTGAGACCCACTATAGCAATTTTATTCCATTCATCAGCCATTTGTGTTTGATTTAGATTTGCGCTAACACGCAGCTGTTTATTCTAGCACAGAATGTGCCCTGTATAAATTCCATGTACCCCCGACAATGTGCTCCCCAATTACTGATATTAATGAATAATATAATCTGCATGTTACCCATAACACCAGGATTTCTGACTAATGTTTGCATCTTTTTTACCCTTTTTTTCATCCTTTATTTTTGCATGCATTTTTATTTATTTAATACAGGACCATCGTGAAAAAACTTGAGTTGCAGGGCAAAGTGACGCCCCTGCAGGCAAAAAAAAATGGGATAATTTAAAAATGAAGTATAAAGTATGGAAGTCCACATTTTTTTTTCTTGTGTGTGAAAATGAAGATATGATTGTTTTATCTTTTTTCATATAAAGGATTGCAAAAACCCAGGGACTGGCGAAGGGTGGCAGGGAGAGCTACTGCCGATACTTGGCCCTGGTTCGAACTTATGGATGGAGTGCTCGGACAGAGACCGTCCATCACCCCCCCTGTCCTAATTGCCTCCATCCCTGAGGAAAGACCAGGGCCAAGTCAGGCCATCCCTGAAGAAATACCAGGGCCAAGTTGGGCCAGGGTGATGCAAGAGGCGGAGGAGGAGGAGGAAGAAGAAGAAGAAGTAGAAGAAGAAGAAGAGCGAGGCCAACAGCCAGAGCAACGACAGAGAGGGAGAAAGCGAAGGACAGAGGATGAAATTATCAGACTTTACAGACTCGATTTAGCAATGCGGAGACAGGAATTGGAGAGACAGAGGTTGGCAGAGGAGGGAAGGGCAACTGAGAGGAGGGAGACGAAGGTTTTTCAGTTTAATGGAAAAAATGATTGATCAAAATAAAAATCAATGCTTGGTGTTCAAGACTAAAATTTAGATAACATTCATTTAAAATTAAACAAAAACCGGGGTACTTTCAAAACAGATGAACTAGTTTGTATCCCAGTCACACCTTGAGATCAGCTTCTTCAGACAAAAGTGAAAAAGCCCAGGTTTGTGAAAGACCAAAACCTTTACAATAATATGAAGACTCCACCATGTCTGTTTTGCTTACAAACTATTAATTCATTGAAAAACTGGTGGACAAACAAGGCATAAATTAAGTACATCATAACTCACAGTAACTATTCACAGTAAATAAAAAGCATTCCCCAGTTCATAACTGTTACAGGATAAACCTGAGTGTGTCAGTGCAGTTTTGCCAATTCTCGCCTGAGCAGGGACTCATTTGGAGCATGGATGGAACCTTTCTTCCAGGACCCATGACATGGATGGGGCACGAGCAAGAGTCCTGATCTTTCTCTCGTGACTTGAAGTGGGGCATCATACCGGTTGCAGTGTCCACTACATCATCCATTACGTGGGGGTTTGCAGGGATGGCTGCCATGTCACGACAAAAGATGGGATAGATTTATTAACCATTCATTACATTGTATATGAATCTATTTTTCCATCTTCTCATATTTTGCCATGTTTGTGTGTCTGTGCTCTTTGATGATTCAGTTAAAGATTATTTTGTGCCAAAGGTGTGGTGCACCTCCAGGGTGTGGAAAAAGATGGCCCGGAATCTCACCTTCATCATTCTGAAGCGCCGGGCCCACACACCCTGCACCGGCCGCTTGTAAGGAGTGATGACGGGGAGTGGTCGTGTGGTACGGGTACCCTCCATCTGCCAATATGAAGTGCCCTGGAGGAGGATACAGCCCTCTTTGGTAAAGGGGGCTGTGGCGGAGGACCCTGGAGTCGTGGACTGATCCAGGCCAGCCCATGTAGATGTCCAGAAAAGCTTGCGGTTCTTATAAGTCGTGACCATCAAGGTCACTTGGAGGCTTGATTCGGACATGACAACCATCTATTGCTCCAGCAACTTTTGCAAATGCATGGTGCCTCGCCAGCCCTGCAAATGCCTGGGTCACTGCCTGAAGGTCTCCTGCAGTGTTGGGGAAGTGGATGACTCTGTGGCGAAGAGCCACCACTTCCCCAGTGACCCGGTGGATGATGTAGTGGACGGTGGACCGCGGCATCCCAAATGCTCGTGCCTGCGTTAAATGAGTATTTTTTTTCATAAAAACAGCGCCACCGCCCCCTTAACTGAAATTAACTTCAAGTATCACCGCTGTGGTGCCGTATATTATGGAAAAGTCTAAACAATACACCAAAATTTTGCCCTATCCTGGACTGGGTGTGTGTTATCTAGTCGCGCACCCAATGTGAATCATAAAACCTGCGAGGCACATGAGCAGGCTAAAGCGACAACTATATCTTAATCTGTTTTTGTGGACCCTAAATTACAATATCTTATATCTCCTTCCTTGTTGAGGAGAACCTCCGGGATGGGCGTGATGCGGCGCTTTTTGAAGCGTTCTCTGGCCTTCTGGTCACACAGGTCACATGTCACCTCAAACCTGTGGAGAGAACTGGAGGAGTGGCACTTGCAAGCGAGAAGGGGTGAATTACCTCCATTCTGACACTTTCAGTTTTGCATAAATTTTGTGTATTAACATCAATCAATCATTCACTTGATGCTTGAATTTAATTAGTCCAATCTGTCTCCAATAGCAATTTGAAAATCAGTACTTGGGAGTGCAATAGGGATTCAGGTTGATCAGGCCTGTCCGTCCATTGCATCCTACGTGCTGTTAGGGCTTGCCGGTGCCCTCAATCAGGTTTCTTTCCTGAGGCCCGTCCCTTAAACATTCACTCAAACCACATAGACATGCAAACCCTTTTTCTTTCACACTTTCATTCACCAAAAATGTACTTTCCAATTCCACACAAAGACCCCTCCCTCGGCGCGTCCGCCTTGATTACACTGAGATTTGTGCTGGCAGAACCTTAATTTTGCCTCAATTTAGCCAGAGTATGCCAAAGTTTACAACTGTGGGTCTGTTGATTTTCCCATTCAGTCCCCACGATGTAGTTTCTCCTGTTCCTCCTGGACGTGGCTGACGATCCTGCACCTGTGACGTCAAACAGCTCATAGATGTGGACGTTAGCATTCTGGTATTTATGGAATGCTGTCTTGGCCCTTAAAAGTCGTCATGTCAGGGCTGGTGTCGCATAGTCATAAAACATCTGTCGTCCACCTTTGTCACATTTAATACACATTAGTTAATAAATCAGCTGCTGAACTATTTAATCCAACTTTATACTTGGTAAACCTCTCATCAATTGCGAGACATCTCCTGTTCGAAAGACTTTCTTTAAACATGATCATAAAATGTTTCAATTAAAACCTTTCCCAAAAACCTAATCCCTTTGTGTCATGGTCCGTTTTGTCCTGTCATGTTTTTGTTTTGTGTTTGCCCAGCTGGAGTGGGGGCGTTTCCTTCCAGCGCTTGTTCCTGTTCATGTCGTCATGGCTGGAGAGATGCGCCCACCAGCCACGCACCTGTCACTCGTCAAGTCATTGATTACTGCACTATTTAAACACTCCACGCTGACTACTCAGCGTCGGAATATTCATCTTGCTCATGTCCCAAGTTGTGAATTCTAGAGACCTCGTTATTGCATTCCGTGTAACTTGTTACCGTTCATTGTTAGTGTTTCCGTTTTCTTTTATTGATTTTCTCGGTTGAGCTCGCTCATCAATTGGTTTTCCTTGCCCTTCTGTGGTAAGCGATTTTTGTTCATTTTGTTCCTTGCCTTTTGCAAGCCTTTTTCGTTCCCGTCGCTATTCCCCTGGTGTCAGTTTTTCCACTCGCGTCTTTAGTTGCACTTTGTCGGTATTGCGTATGATTTTATATATATATAGTGTTCCTGTTTTTGTAAAAATAAATATCTTTGTTAAAATTCATCTCTCTGTGTCTGCGCTTGAAGAGTCCTGATCCTATTTTGATGGAAAATACCACAACTAAATATTCCGACCATGGACTCTGCGGACACAGAGAAGATTTACAAGGCTCTGGCCAGCCAAGGACGATTGGTGGGACAGCAGGAGACTGAGCTTGCGGACCCCCGCAACGCAGTTGGCCAGCTGGCCCACCGTTTTGAGAATTTCGATGCCCGCATAGGTAGCCTGCTGTCACGCACTGTCTCGGGTTCCGACCCGATTGCCTTTGCGACCGGAGCTCTCCCGCCCGGCTACCACAGTCGCGAGCCAAATTTACCTCACCCCTCCCATTATGGGGGGGAACCTGGCCTTTGTGGGGAGTTTATTCATTAATGTAGGTTAAATTTCGATCAAGAGCCCCTCACGAATGTTCATGACAGCACCAAGGTAGCATTTATGATGAGTCTCTTGACTGGCCAAGCTAGTGCTTGGGCCATGGCTGTGAGCAATGCCCGACCAGACCTCCGGTCTTCTTTCCCTGCTTTCCTGGCTGAGTTTCAGCGGGCATTCCATCACACAGTTGAGGGAAAGGAGGCTGGAGGTGAACTGTTAGATTGCACTCAGGGCAGCTGATCGGTGGCCGACTATTCCATTTCTTTACGCATTTGCACGGCGGAAAGTGGTTTTGATGACTGTGCCTTACGAACCGTGTTCCGCCGAGGAATAAACTCGGCTTTAAAGGATGAGCTCGCCGTCCGCGAGGTTACGGCATCACTGGAGGAGCTCATCAGCCTGGCGATCCGTCCGGACAAACGCCTGAGAGAGAGAAACCGAGAGAGAGGAGCAGAGCAGCTTCACACTGAGCCAGCGCACCCCCGGGTCCTAGTGCCTCTGCCTTCTGATGAACCTATGCAGCTGGGAGGAGGTCGGCTGGATGCGGTGGAACGACAGCGATGGCTCAGGTCGGGGTCTTGCTTCTACTGCGGCTTACTGGGCCACCGGGTGTCTTCATGTCCGACACGACCCTCACGCCGGGCACCACCACAGAAGCAAGGATAATTCTGTAAGTCGGCTATCCGCCACCTCGAGCACCCCGACTCCGGGGAAGAGAACTCAAGCCTCGAGGTCAGAGGACAAATGGACATAAGACCTGGGGACACTAAAAGACTTGAGATGGACGGGGAAATTATTGGACTAAGTACTAGTATCCACATTCGTGCCCTCGTTGATTCGGGAGCGGATGATTGTTTCATTGACCCCGGGTTGGTCGCTAAATTAGGTTGCTCGGTCAGAGAATTAGGAAAACCCGAGAGAGTTTGCGATCTCGACGGGCGACTCCTGGCGAATATTAAACAGGTAACGCAAACGTTAACCTTAAAATTATCAAGTAACCACGTAGAGAAATGGTCCTTTTTTTGTCGTGCCCTCCAGAGCAGCCCCAATTGTTCTTGGGTTACCCTGGTTGAGGTCTCACAAACCGGTAATAGATTGGGGTAGGCTGTCTTTTGAAAATTGGAGCCCTTATTGTTATGCCCATTGTTTACGCTCAGTGGAAGAAGGACTAAGTACCCGTGCCACGCCACTTGAAATTATTTGCTTAGATAATGTTCCTGAAGTTTATCATGACCTCCGCTCCGTTTTCAGCAAAGATAGGGCTCAATCCTAAACCCCGCACCTTCCATATGATTGCGCCGTCGAGCTCCTTCCGAACTCGACCCTTCCTTCTGCTCGCCTGTATAAGTATCCCAGCCCGAGCAAACGGCAATGAAAGAATATATCACCAACACCCTTGCGGTGGGATTGATTCAGCCTTCAAAATCCCCGGTGGGATATGGATTTTTCTTTGTAGAAAAGAAGGATAAGACATTACGCCCTTGTGTGGACTACAAGAGTCTGAACGATATCACATTGCGGTTAAAAATCGCTATCCACTTGCGGTGCTGGACTCTGCTTTTGCTCCGTTGCAATCAGCAACAGTGTTTTCCAAATTAGATTTACGAAGTGCTTACCATTTGGTGAGAATACGCGAGGGGGATAAATGGAAGACAGCCTTCAAGACGTCCTTTAGGCATTTTGAATATTTGGTAATGCCTTTCGGATTGACCAATGCCCCCGCAGTTTTTCAGAGCCTAATCAATGACGTCTTAAGAGATATGTTGAACGTCTGTTGTTTTGTTTCTCTTGATGACATTTTAATCTTCTTGAATTCCGTGGAGAACACCAACGACACGTCCGGGCCATCTTGCAACGTTTACTTGAAAACAAGTTGTGCGTCAAGGCGGAGAAGTGTGAGTTCCACAAGAATTCAGTTCAGTTCTTAGGCTTTATTATCAAGAAAGGGCAGATTTAGGCCGATCCGGCCAAGACCCGCGCTGTGGTAGATTGGCCGACACCCACTAACCCTAAACAGCTGCAGCGTTTCCTGGGTTTCGCGAATTTTTACCGCCGCTTCATTTAGAATTACAGTCACCAAGCATTACCCCTCACTCGTCTCACATCCGTCAAGACAATCTTTATCTGGGATCAAAGGGCTGAAACCGCGTTCCGTGGCCTCAAACGAGCCTTCACCAACCCGCCTATATTGCGTCACCCTAACCCTGAGTTTCCTTTTGTTGTAGAGGTGGACGCTTCTGATTCAGGAGTGGGGGCGGTGCTATCTCAGCGTTCTCCAGTCGACCAGAGACTCCATCCCTGCGCCTTCTTATCCCGCCGGCTCAGTGAGGCCACTACGATGTGGAGAATCGGGAACTGTTGGCGGTGGTCCTCGCGCTTCAAGAATGGAGACACTGGCTAGAAGGCTCCATAGAACCGTTCACCGTGTACACTGACCATAAGAATCTCTCATACATCCGGACTGTAAAAAGACTTAATCCTCGCCTAGCACGTTGGTCCTTGCTCCTCAGCCGATACAATTACACCTTAACATATCTCCCTGGGTCCAAAAACACCAAGCCGGACGCCCTGTCACGCATCCATGATCCAGTGGAGGAAAGGCCGGGACCTGACAGCGTGGTGCCAGACCATTGCTTGGTGGGATCCTTGCAGTGGGAGATAGAGCAACAAATCCAAGGGGCACAGGACGATGCCAACAACCCGTCCGGGTGCCCAGTGGGTCGGTTATTTGTGCCGGCCCAACTTCGCACAGAAGTACTAAAGTGGGGCCAATCCTCCAAGGTGGCATGCCATCCCGGGGTTCGTCGTACCCTCGGGCTCATCTGTGCATCGAGTAAAGCATCGCATCAGCCTCCAGCGGGGCTTCTGCACCCCTTGCCAATACCTCCACGACCTTGGTCACACATAGCCCTGGACTTTGTCACGGGTCTGCCTGCCTCTCGGGGCAACTCCGTCATACTCACCATTGTGGATCGCTTCTCCAAGTCTGCTCACTTCATCGCCTTGCCTAAGCTTCCGTCTGCCCTAGAGACGGCCAACCTGCTTGTGCTTCATGTTTTTAGGCTTCACGGAATCCCGACGGATTTGGTGTCCGACCGAGGCCCACAATTCGTGTCCCGGGTGTGGAAGCGATTCTGCCGGTCCCTGGGGGCTACGTCAAGCCTGTCATCCGGGTACCACCCTTAGTCCAATGGACAGTCTGAAAGGACATATCAGGACCTGGAAGCTGCTCGGCGGTGGATGTGTCTCGATCGGCCATCCTTGTGGGCCGACCATCTGCCATGGGTGGAGTATGCGCACAACACGCTGGTCTCGTCTGCCACGGAGCGCTCTCCCTTCATGACCGCCTATGGCTACCAGCCTCCGCTGTTTCCATCCCAGGAGGGGGTGGTGGAGGTTCCGTCCATCCAGTTCCATCTTAAGCGGGCGCATTGCGTCTGGAGGGAGGCCAGGGCGGCCCTGTCCTGCACCGCCGAGCGCAATCGGCGGATCGCTGACCGCCGTCAGCGTCCCGCCCCGGTCTACAAAGTGTTCTGTTCTGCTTCAGGGTTGCATTCACTCACACGATCGCTTGAACTTTCACACGATATATTGTATGCACCACACGTTACTTTAAGCATGTTTTGTTGTGAGTGTGGGACGCAAACCCCACTCTCTCCTTTTTATCATCACTCACCAGACATTAACACTCTACTTTCTCCTACACACCCTAACATTAAACCAATTGAGCATCATAAGACATAGACCCGGGAATCATAAACATGGGACACAACAACCCAGTAGAACGCAGCACAGCAAGGGCCACAAATTGCCACGGGACACACAACGTATAGACAATTGCACCACAAATACATGTCACAATTAACATACAGACAACAGCACAAACACACAACAGAGCAAGTGAACCACATTGGAACACCCTGAAATCAAGAAACTGTCAACAATATCGGAACACCTTAAAATCTATTCTATATTCCAGCAACCGGAACGCTCCACGCCTCGGTCAACCACGTATACCGTGACTGCCCGCTCTTTTACCGTGACTGCGCACTCTTTTTTGAGGTTGCAGTGCGACCATCAGCTCGTCAGCTGTGCACTTCCCTCCACTGTGTATGCCTCTGCAGCGACAAATAATGGCGGTCCGAAAGATCCAATCTTTCCCAGCCTCAGGCCACTTATATACTATACTATACTAACTATACTGAGCGTCACTTTATTGGGATCGCCGTGCACACGTTCTGCTAGTCAGCTGTGAATCCCCTTCTTCGACTGCCAGAGCAGGAGTCCCCCTTTTTGACTCCGGGTGCTAATTTCTGTTGCCGGCCGACAACAGGAGCCCCCTACTTATTTCACCTGCGTACGCTTCCAATATTACTAGTAATCCATGCGCAATCTACATTCTATACAAAGCATTCCTGAAGTCCAGAAACAATATATCCAGAACCACTGACAAAATTTAACGGTCTAATAATCGACCACGTCTTTCCACTCTACAATATAACAAATCAGGAGACTTTGAAAAAACAGGCTCTCCCCTACCTTTGTTCTGATTGTCCAGGCCTGTAATATTGTAGAGTGTGAAGAACAAGCCGCAAGGACTCCCTTTTTGAGAAAATCACGTCGGGGTCACCAAAAATGTTGGAGTTGAGCCACCGAGAAAACGAGAAATATTTCGTAAATGAACCTGAAAAGCCAAACTAGGTTTTCTATGTCAAGGGTCATGTAGGTTGAATCGGTCGTCCTTGCTCCCTCCCACGTTCCACGTCCAAGGCTGACCTTCTCAGGCAGGCGGCAGTCTCTCCGTCTCTCCTTCCCCTGTAATCTCGTCAGTGTGCAGATTGTGTGGTGTATCTTTTCCCAGATCAGATTAAGTTTTTGGGGTGTTCTTGATCGCGTCCCTGTGACGTCCTCCCCGGCCCAACTTGATATGTTTGTATCTTCTATGGCCTATGTGGAGAATGTGTTTTGTCGTATTTTCCATGAAGTGCTATCTGGTTTGTCATCAGTTTGAGCTGAGCAGACTGAATCTGTTTGTTCTGAATGAGAGTGTGGGTCATAAAATTCTATGTGTGCAGGTTTGAGGTCTTACATTTAAACTAAGTCATATCAATTTAGCATATGAATGCATCAGTAAACACCATGACTACAATACCAGTCAATCTTATCGATGCACTGCACTTCTACTTTCATTTGATAAATGCTTTTTGTTCAATCAATGTTGAACATATTCAGTAAATATGAACCTGACCTTTTGTCCCGTAAGTGTTTAAAATAATGCCAGCAATCGTAATACAATCCTTCACTATTAATTACATAACGCCTACAATAAAGCATAACTTTAACTCTATTGATGAAAGTAAAGTTTAATTTAGGCTATTAAGTAACTCAGTGTTGGGCCTTCAATGCCTTCTCTGCTGGCCAAACATAATCAATAAAAAAAAAATATCATAATCGTCGCATTGATGTCATATTATAGCTGAGCGTTGTATTTTTAGGTGAGGGTTTTGAATCCAATCGGAATTCCGCTCGCTCGTGTTGCCAGGCAGGTTTCACAATACGGGGAGCGGGCATTATGCATTCCGAGGCCTTAAGATGCAATTGTGCGAGCATCTCTTCTGTCAAAGTCAATGAGCTTTCATATTTGTTCGACGGTTGCGATAGCCAATCAGATCACGAGTTGGTTACAGTGAGCCTTTTCGCTGGCCTTATGCTGAGGGTGATGAACGCGTTTTGTGATTGGATACTCACTCGTGAGGGGGCGGCGCTATGCCGAATCAACACACCGAAAGTCGTAACTGGCAACCGTTCGAAAATCTGAAATATATTCTTGCTTTTTTTTAAACCACAATGGCCGAAGGAGGGATAAGCGTGGATTTAATTGCAGATACACTTGCAAGGACATTTTCAAGTCAGACCTTTCAAGAGAAGCTATATCGTCCAACACTCACTCAGTGGTGCGTAAGTGTGTTTCTGGATATTATTTGTCCAGCCGTGGTGTCATAAATGATGGTATTTTGATGTGGATTTATTCAAGTAGAACAAAGTAGGAATTCCCCGAAGGCTCAGGTGTGAAATGCACTGAAGTAACTTAAAAAGTAAAAGTAAAAAAAAAAAAATTACGATTGTTTAAGAATGTGCAAGAAAGAAAAATGTTGACAAATGTTGAAAATAATGATATTTTCCAGGAGGTATTTATTTCTTTGTTGTTTATTCATTCAATTCTATACTTATTTCAATATTTGAGTATTGTTTTTCTTTCAATATGTAGTATATTTTGTCTTTGAAGTGTGGGTCCTTGCTGCCTTCCGGAGAGGCAGCCGAGCAAGGCTGGATTGGTGATGAAAAAGAACTGGTTTGAAAAATGTTTTTTTCTCGTCACATGCTGATGTCAAAAGAAGTCTCCCCAAAAACGTGCGAGCCCCCTCTCAGACATTCCCTTCTTATAGGGAATGCCCAAATCGGACATGAATATCTAATTTTCCCTTGTTGCATATGCATTCCCATCCCGCTAGTCTTCGGGATTTCCCTCCAAAAGTCCCCCAGAGGGAGAGCAGATGCGTCTCCCCGTTGATACGACCAGTCTACTCGTGACCACCTTAAATTACTCTCACACCCTGGAAGGTCACTGACCTGGCGAGAGAATTGCCCCCACCATAAACAATGCTCAGGCCTATTTTCTCTCAGGGCAGTATCTGGTTACATCGGAACTTCAGAACCAAGACTGGTCACTTCTGTGAGCTCCAGTCCCTTCATAGTTTCATAAAGAGAATTACTTCCCATATCTAAATTAGGCCATTTAAAAATACACAACTTATTTTTTCATTTATTTCAATTTATATTTAAGCTTGCTTATGTAATAATACAATATTTATTCAATTATTTTAATATGTAAAATTCTCAACAATTTAAACCTTTTTATTTCACACTTGAATATTTCTTAACAAATTTGTTCTTTTGAATATGTGTGCAATTTAAATTATTCCATCCATCCAGCCATTTTCTGCCACTCATCCAGGGTCGGGTTATTGAATTAATTTTTTAGTATTTTTTATAATTCAATATTTATTTCAAGATCAGGACTCTTCTCAATGAGTTCAATATTTATAAAATATTTCTATATTTGTTATTAATTGAATTAAGTCTGTATGTGATTTCCAATTTTACATTTTAATATTTCCCTTTTTCACTATATAAATAATCCAATGTATAAAAAATATAATAAAGCATGAAAAAAAATATTTGGTATATTTTTCCGAAGTGAGATTCTGCTTAGCAACAAACGCCAAACGCTTGATGGAGCTCAACCTAGAAAGTGTATTTAGCTAGTCAGAAATTTATTCAGAAAGCGAAATATTAAATGTATGTGAGGGGATATTCGAAGAGTTTGAGTTATGTTCAATGGACCATACATATACGAGCCAGCCTAACACAGCGAGAAAACCAGCGCTGACTCCAGTCGCCATCAAGTTGCCAACTCCTGACATACCAAAACCTTTGAGAGAAACTGAGACTGCTTGCGTTTCTCTTTCTTGTTCTTTTTATAGTTCAACTTCTAGTTCAGTTTTTCACCTTTTCACACAGCGTAATGAAGGCCAGTTGAGCAAGTGGAACAAGTGATTTTATTGATGATTGTGGAAGGCAACGATTTCATAAGCACAGTTTCTTCTCACACCTTTTCCATTAAGTACGTTTAAAAAGACAACTGAAAAGCATAATGTTAACAAATGTTCCAGGCAAAGGCAATTAATTTCATTAATAATGTTTGATATGAAAACAAAAAAAAGATCATCATCACTCAGGGACAACGGATGCAAATTAGCCATTGGCTATAATTTGGCATATTTACAGGAAACTGTTTGATTAATATGCACTGTCCCTGTATACTTTCAAAAATAAAAACAAATACAAATACAAATACTCAGACACAATGGTTCTTCTGGCACGGATCACACGCTTAATGTCAATAAAAAAGCTTTGCAAAATTCAATATATCGTATTTTATTCAAAATCACATTTACATCTTACCACAAAGAGTCAGTTCCTTCAGTTTTTTGTTTTCTTTTTTTTAAGCTTCAAGGATTGCTGCTTTTCTCACCAGCACAATTGTGACTCTCCGCATGCTGTTTAGTGGAGAATTTTTTAGCACAAACGCTGCAACTGAATGTCTTGTCTTCACTGTGTGTTCTTGTGTGGCGTCGTAAATACGACTTTTGAGAGAAACTCTTGGCACAAACTGAGCAGGAAAAATGTTTTTCTCCAGTGTGTGTTCTTGTGTGATCTGTTAAACTTGACTTTACAGAGAAGCTTTTGCCACAAACTGAGCAGGAAAATGGTTTTTCACCACTGTGTGTTCTTGTATGTTGTGTTAAATGTGCCTTTTGAGAGAAGCATTTTCCACAAACTGAGCAGGAAAAAGGTTTTTCTCCACTGTGCATTCTTGTGTGTTCTGTTAAATGTGCCTTTTGAGAGAAGCATTTTCCACAAACTGAGCAAGAAAAAGGTTTTTCTCCACTGTGTGTTCTTGTGTGTTCTGTTAAACTTGACTTTTGAGAGAAGCTTTTGCCACAAACCAAGCAGGAAAATGTTTTTTCTCCAGTGTGTGTACTTGTGTGATTTATCAAATGAGACTTTCGAGAGCAACTCTTGCCACAAACTGAGCAGGAAAAAGGGTTTTCTCCAGTGTGTGTTCTTGTGTGCCTTTTTAAATTTGACTTATAAGAAAAGCTTTTGCCACAAACTGAGCAGGAAAAGGGTTTTTCTCCACTGTGAGTTCTTGTGTGGCTTGTTAAATTTGCCTTATGAAAGAAACATTTTCCACAAACTGAGCAGGAAAAAGGGTTTTCTCCACTGTGTGTTCTTGTGTGGCTTGTTAAATTTGCCTTATGAAAGAAGCATTTTCCACAAACTGAGCAGGAAAAAGATTTTTCACCACTGTGTGTTCTTGTGTGACTTGTTAAATTTGATTTTTGAGAAAAGCTTTTACCACAAACCAAGCAGGAAAATGTTTTTTCTCCAGTGTGTGTTCTTGTGTGACAAGTTAAATTTGGCTTATAAGCAAAGCTTTTGCCACAAACTGAGCAGGAAAAAGGTTTATCTCCACTGTGTTTTCTTGTGTGAATTATTAAATGCGACTTTTGAGAGAAACTCTTGCCACAAACTGAGCAGGAAAAAGGTTTTTCTCCAGTGTGTGTTCTTGTGTGACAAGTTAAATTTGACTTTACAGAGAAGCGTCTCCCACAAACTGAGCAGGAAAAAGGTTTTTCTCCACTGTGCATTCTTTTGTGTGCTATTAACCTTGCCTTTTGAGAGAAACCTTTTCCGCAAACTGAGCAGGAAAAATGTTTTTCTCCACTGTGCGTTCTTGTGTGCCTTACAAAATGAGACTTTCGAGAGAAGCTTTTGCCACAAACCGAGCAGGAAAAAGGTTTTTCACCACTGTGTGTTTTTCTGTGCCCTTTTAAAGACAGTTTTGAAGTGAATGAGTCAGAGTGACATGCCCTTTCACCTTTGGCTTGCCCATCATCATCATCATCATTGTCATGAGCGTCTGATAATGTGTCCTCATTATGTGTTTGTGATGGCCCCCAGTGGTCTTCATCACCTTCTGTTGTCACGTGATGACTTGAACTGCTGCTTGTAGGCTCCGCCCCTCTGTTGTCCTCACTCTCATCCTTGTTTTCATCTTCAGTCTTTATAGGGACAACGTTCACTGGTGACTTGTTGATCTCCGCCTCCTCCTCCTCCTCCTTTTTGATGTGAGTCAAATCTGGCTCCCCTTTCACAGAACAGAGATCATTTTGTCTGACGTCTGCAGGACACAAAAAGACAAATTTGGTTTGGTCAAGTCAAACCTCAGGCGGCGACTTCGACTTATATTGTTTCTACCATGCTACCTTGACTTGTGCTCGCCGCACACGGAGCAATGCGTGCAACCCCGATTTGGACCGGACCATGGGGGCATTTCACAAAATTACGTCCTACGATGTAAACCTCCCTTTAGCAGCACAACTGTGATAAACGAGCATTTAAAAAGGAAGCACGTTGCGGCTGATGCCAGATTTAATTCCTGACATAGTCACAGACGTTTCTGGAAGCGAGCTGAAGTTAGCACACACAGGCTATTGTGTGCGTCTGATGGAACACCTGTTGTGGGACCCTAACATATTAATGGGGGCCACTGGGGGCCATCGCAACATAATGTCATTGATAAAATAGGAATCCTTCAAGTGAAATATGTTTACAAGTATTTCTGTTAGGCTCGCCGGTCGGCGAGGAGGGGTGGACCCAAAATGCGAGGAAGCCGGGATTAGGGTAACTTAAAGGGAATTTATTCAACAAAACGAAACCAAAAGGCAACAAGGTACTAGGGACAAAATAACAAAACAATGAGGACGAACAAGGGTGCGACAGGACAGAACTGAACTAGACTGTGAAACGGGGACAATAACAAGTGACTACGAGCTATGATCAGGAATGACAGCAAAGAGTAACGGTGGCATGAGGAAAGGGCAAAGCAATGGGAGTGCTGTCCGCAAATGGGGCAATGCACCGACGCGGAGCTGTCGGCACGGGGTGGTTAAGTAGTCCATTGATTAGGGGAGCAGATGGGAGTCAGGTGTGCAGGGCTGGTGGGAACGGAGAGCTGAGGGGAAACGCCCCTACTCAGCCTACCGGGGTAAACAAAAACAAGGACAAGGCATGGGACGTGAAAAATGACAACAAAGCCCTGCCATGACCGACACGGATCATGACAATTTCTTTTTGCATTTAGAGATAGAACTAAATGTTCCTGGGCTTGTTGGTAGAAAAGGGGGTTGTGGCGTACTCCCTTTTTAAGCCCATAGTAAGCCAAAGATGCAGATGCATTCCTTGCAGCATGCGCTTGTTCACTGATCGAGATCCGTGCAACCTTGGATGGATGCATTAAATGTATTTTAAATGTTTGGATGAAGTGAAACTATGCACACGAGCACAAAACAGTGCAGAGCCACCGGAGGTTCATTGACCGAGCCAGTAAAATTTTCATAAATAAGACCAATACGTACTTGATTTATTTAAAAAAAAAAAAAATCCTTTGTGCTTTATCCACTAAAATTCATCAACCGCCATTGATCTTTTTGCCGCAGTGTGCACAGTTTTTGTCAAAAACGAGACAAGTGTGCACAAATGAATCACCCAGCCAAGATTGTCTTTGTCACTCGCGAGGAGTAGTCCGCAAAAGAGAAAAGCGTTCCCGCTCCTGTGCGGCGTTTTATTGAAGCGCAGCAAAGCAATTTGTATGTCAACTCATAAAGAATGGAAAAACATGAACACTTTGACTTTATCACACTTCTGTTCAATGCGAGCTAAGCGGTTTCCTGTCAAACACGGTTCAAGACGCGCATCTGTTTTTTGTGGCTTCCTGCTAAACTGTCAGCATAGACACAACTCTGTTACCACTGAACTCACGTTTTCCTGTTTAAGAGGTCCATGTTTTTGTGACCTTCTATTAACCCGTATGCATATTTTTGAAACATGATGACATGACAAACTTAATTTCTTTCACAATAATATAAAAACTTTCGCAGATATCGCAAAAACAAATTGGGGAAGCTGTGGAGCAGAGCACAACATCAGTCAGACCCCGGGTCCACAAGCCCTCTGGCAGAGACGCAAACAGAGCTTTCGCTTCAGAGCGACCCATTCCCTGTCTACCATAATGTCGAGAAATTCGGAAAATGTTTCATAACAGAGGAATTCGTAATGGGTGCTGAAACACCACACCCTGCTAGTGACATGGAGTATTCTACATCTGAAATTAACTCTGCCAACCGTCTTCACCAATGGGCCGAAATCTTTAGTATGATGATGCGAACCGATTGTTAATGTGATTTGTGGCTCAGCGAACAGAGACAATTCATACCGTTTCCTCTGCTCTGGGGCAAGGCACACATGCGAGGCAGCACCGGTAGACATCACAAATACATAATCCTAATGCAAGACGCACTTCTGACACTCGAAATTGGGTGAATGCATCCTGACAAACCAAATCATCATAACTCAGTGTTCAATGCAAAGGACCAATTGGTGGTTTGAATGGGTGGAGGCGGCTACACCGCGCAGACCAGAGCAGGAACAGGACGTACCAGCTGCGGGAAGATGGAGACCCTGGTCTCAGAGCTGCCCAGTCTACTGGAACGGAGGACAACATATGCTTCCCCCGGCGGATGTGCACAGTCAAATTCAGTCCCACTCAAATTCCAGTGTTTGTTTCACAGATGCGGGTTCGGACCATGGCAGTGACTCGGCCAATCTCAAGAGTCCCACAAGCGTGACAGTGTTGTTGCTCACTGGGATATGCAGAAGAAGCTTGCAAAGCGTGGAATATCTTGTTCCACCATCAAAAACTGTTGTCCATCAATCGTCACCGGAATGCCAAGACTTGCCGGTCCTTGAATGCTGAGGCTCCGCGGGCACCCCTATCGTGGAATGGGGTCCCAATCGGGTTGAGGCGTCAAGTGTGCATTTGGAAGCCATAGAAGCGTTGTCGGAATAGGGGGTAGCGATGGCGCCCCGGTGCTAGTGGACCTCTTTGTGCGCTGGACCACAGGATGGCACATTTCAGGAAGTGGCTCGGTTTGGACCGCTCATCACCCAGTGACCCCACAGCAAGAGCACGTCCCACTCACAACCCATGTCTATAACCACCCCTACTTCTGTTACGTGACCTTGTTGACCGGCAGGTGCGGACAACAAGCCTGCTGTGGCACTGCGCCACCAGAACCTGGCCCAGGAGCAGCGGAAACGGAAAGAGCAGACACAATGGGAGCGGCATGCGTCGGCTGCTGCATTAGCTGCTTCCCCCCGGTTTTATTTATTTATTTTTCCCATATTCTTTTTTCCGTTCCCGGTGAATTAGCACTCTTGGCCCTCTGAACCCACGAGTGTAACAATTCTTTTTCTACATCCAATACAATATTTTCTTTCATCGATGCAGAAACGGGGGTTCTTCTCATACTGATTAGCAGTTTCTCATTGACGGACTGTTTCGCTTGATGTCAATAACTGGGAGGCGCGCGCCCTCGAAGACGCACAGCTGTGTGGTGGTGACACTATTGGACGTGTCACTGGCGGAAGCTTCAATCCATTCGCGTCTCGCCCCGTCTCCCATAAGAGCTCACGAACTTAATCCCTCATCATATTTTACAAACGCCAATACCAATTGGTTTTGTTTTCTGTTTATGATTCATATTCAATTCCCATTGTGCCGGAGCCTATAGAGGACTGTATATTTACCTGAGGGGATGACCTATTTACCAAATTAACAATCAAATAATTTTACTCTTCGCTTATCACTATAATAATTGAGGGAAATTAACATGCAATAATGACAATCATTTTGGCACAATAACACCATGAATATTCGATTAGCAAGAATACACATTTAAGGAAGCGCCGGTGGGAGCGGAGAATTATCTTCACCCGAGAGAGGGGGGGCGAAGGTCGATCCTCACTGGCGAGGGAAAGGCTGGGTGAACTGTCCGAGGAAAACGGGGCTCTGCCGCGAGGGAGAATGGCCGTACTTAGCCCACTGAAGCTCACAAGCCTGGATGCTCGCTAGCTTGATCTCCGACAGAGACGCCACACACAAGGCAGCACAATCCACCGCAACGAATCCTCCTTTCCCGAGGCGACAGTTTGTTCGATGGACGACGTGGGTGAACGTCACCAATCCACTTTGCTGGCGTACGAGTTAGCGATCCTTCTTGGTGATGAGAACAGTATAATTCCAACTGACTCCTTCCGCGACTCGCACACTCGCCTTCTCTTCTGGTCAAGTGCACAATCTCCTTTCTTCAAGTGCACACTCTCCTTTGTTCAAGTGCACACTCTCCTTTGTTCAAGTGCACACTCTCTCACATCATCAATCGGGATGGCGTGAGACAACCCGCGACCGACAAAATAAGCACATTGTCCATTATATGCGCCACACCAATCAAAGGCAAACAGTATAAACAATACAGCAGAATGTCAAACGATGCACAATTATTAACCATATAACTGTGCATATCATAAAGCCATAACAAATAACATTCATTCAGAAAATATCCCCTTCTTAATCACAACTCAAATGAATGATTCTATAAACATGCGAACCCCATGAACACGTCAACTAGGGCTGGGCGATTAACCGAAAATTTACCGTTACCGAAATTTATTAGAATGACCGACATCATTTTGCCCATGTCGGTAAATTCGGTGTCTAAAAAAAAGAAAAGAAAAAGGAAAGTCTTTTCTGTCTGCGGCAATGTTCATGCCTCTTTAAGTCTGCTCCAGCGCATGTAGTCACGTGACTCAGGCGCTGTAGAAGAATGTAAACAAGACGCGTTCGTAGCTGGCGATTCAAATTCAGAAGAGGCTGACACGGCTAAAGACGAAGTAACGTTAGTTGAAATTGGTCTTGTCGCGCTTGTCCCAAAAAGAAATTCGACATCTGTCGTTTGGAAATGTTTTGGGTTCCATAAAGACGATGTTTGCGCAAAAGAACATGAACTACAAAGTGCGTCGTAAGCACTTGAAACAGCGCGTCCAACCTTTTCTTTTTCACCACCCACAACACAACCATGCTGTTGACTTGGAGCTTGTGCTAAAAGTTCAAAGTGAGAAGCAAGGTTGGACAAGTGACAACAGCTCATAACGGAGGCGACACCATACGAGAGAACGTCTCAGTGGTGGACGCGATAGCCTAGCACATAGCTAAAGATAGAGCTCCTGAAGTTACAGTGGAGCGCACAGGATTTAAACGCCTCAGGAACGTAGCCGACAAGAGGTACGAAAATATTTGCCGCAAACAGCACTTCCCGATATGGACAACATCGGGACGGGAGCGGAGACATGTCGAGCATTTTGCATCCACATCCGACTTGTGGTCGAGTCGCAACATGCATCCCTGTTTGAGCCTGAAATGTGCAGTACATAGACGAGAAGTGGCGACTGCGCACCGGAGTACTCGAGACGGCACATTTTACTGATGAAGCACACGCGTTTGTTTGGCACTGGCATTCCATTGATTTTTTTTTTTCATTTTATTTAGCATTTTGTTTACAGGCTACTAGTGCCTTTGCACATGGCATTATTTATATTGTTTACAAGATACCTTTACACAAATCTAAGCATTTGCAAATGGCATTACACCATCTCGGCACAATCTATTTGCAGGAAAAGATTTTGTGAGAGGTACCCTTTTTTTCCTGTTCTTTGTGACATTGTTCAAGTCATGCAAAGCAAGCTATTTTGAATGTTTATTCAAATGATTTTTGTACTTCTATTTTTCATTGAAAGTAATGTGTACCAGTTGGTCAATAAAAAAAAGCAGTTAATATGCATTTTCTGCATTTATTTTGATTTTGGTCCTCAGGGGGAATTTATCGTGCATTTATCGTTATCGAGGTAAAATTGCCCAATTTATCGCGATATTGATTTTAGGTCATATCGCCCAGCCCTAACGTCAACTATAATTTAGCTATTCTTTTTTAACGAACTAATACAGTGATTCTCAAATAGTGGGGCGCGCCCCCCTGGGGAGGCGCGGTGCGATGCTGAGGGGGGCGTGTGGGACCCTGGGGAACCTGCTTTTTTGCATGGTTTTGGGACCAAAAAAGGCGATCTCAGACAACGCGAGTTTGATCTTGTCAAAGCTGTTTGGGCCCCGAGTTCACGCAGTACTGGTTTTAAAAAAACATGTCGCCCTGTCACGCAGTACTGATTAACAAAAAAAAAAAAGTGTCGCCCCGTCGCTCGTTGACCCGGAAGTGATTTCTTTCGCCGCTCCTTAAATGCCCCGCGCCAAGCTATCTTGCGCAGCAGCAGAGCGAGCAAGGAGGCGCTAAGCGCGCTAATCGCTAAAATGAATTGCTTCGATGGACGCTCAACTTTTAAAAGAAGTCTGACTCAAACCGCGTTCGGGCGGAGAGCCAGCAGCTATGAAACGTTGTATTGCAACCATTACGTATCCAAACAAAATAAGACGATGGCTACGTGAGCACTTTAGCAGACGCTCTCAGGCTGGAACACGGAAATGGCTGACGTCATCACAACGAAGCGGTTCAACGTCAATCAGATTGTGAACATAAAAAAAAATGTATAGTCAACAAATTGCTTTATGTTATTTATATAGAATTTTTGTTTCAAATCCCCCTGGCTCTTTTTGTCTTTTCTATATTAGGTACGTATTAATAACTGTTTGGGATATTTTATTGACAATCTAACATTAATATACAAAGAACATGTACATGAGTACGAAATGTAAAAAAACTGTAGTGGGGGGGCGCAAATTTATTTTCTTCTTGGTAGGGGGGGCGTGACAGGAAATAATCGAGAACCACTGAACTAATATAACCCCGTTTTCCTCAACCAATGAGTCAGTATTCTTTGAAGTGGATTATGCGCAGACTAAAAATTTCCAATTTCATTTATATCAATTTACTGTATATCAAAAGTCCCCTCATAACATGATAATTCATGACATTCCTGTCATTTCCATCTCAAAATGTCGTTCCATTAATTGAATTACTGTAGTACATCCGTCGCCAAACTGAAGTATGTTTTTTTTTTCGTTTTACATGACCTTTAACCTTGCATGTTCTGTTTCAACAAAATTGTATCTCTTATCAGTTTCCCTGTTTCATGAGTTGCTGCCGGGGGCAAAAAGGAGGAGTTCAGAGAGGAAGTTCACCCTCAGGGGCAATCCCAAACTTTTGTTTCCAGGACATTGTAACACTCTGGGCTGGTTTATTGTTCTTCTTATTGCAATTTTACTGCATTCAGTCTTCCTCGAGACTGAATACGTTCTCGTGTTTGCCAAATAGTTAATCCTAGTTTCTCACTTTAGCTTTTCACAGTCAAGATATGAACTTTTTCAACTGCACAATCACTTCATTGAGGTCTAATTATCAATTGTTTACCATAGTCAGACTTTTGCCGTCAAAGAGACCTGTTCCTGAACCATATGTTCACGTTTTCATCACTGAGGGCTTTTCCGTGTTGACAAATCCCATTCCACGGAACATGCATTCATCCTTTTATAATCTTAGATTTCTCTATTTAAATCACCGCTTCTTGCAATGAAGATTACTTTCACCCCAATGATGATGGAGCAATTTATCTTTCTCATTCCAATTTTGCTTTAGTTATTATCCAAATTTTTGAACATTTTTTATGCTGCATCTTTCAATGCACACTAGGACGCACACGCGTTAGTTGAACTGATAAAACGGAATATTAATGCAATCACATGTGAGTTTTAGAAGGGGTAATTCTTTCTACAAAGGAGGGACTTGCACTGGTTGATAACTATCACCCCTTTTCTCCTGCGTGGGGGCTGCCTGACTTCCTGGTCCCACAGTAGATGGAGGTGAGACCACAACGCTCTGCTTGCATTCTTCCTGCTGGGCCCAATCTTCAACTTTCACCTCTGCATGATCATTGTTGACATGTCCTATTAACACCTAAAAATCCTCACATGCAAAAAACAATTACGAGAACAAAATACTGCACCTATCTCCCCCCTTTGACACATGCCTCACATGTGTCAACATAAATAACAATAAAAACAAACGAAGCAGCAACCCCCCTTATTAGGCCGAACTTCCACGTACTTTCATCTCATCTCTTCACAAACCCCTGCGTACATCCTGTGCCAATACGGGGCGGACCGCAGCCAGGTTTTTGATTTTGCGTGGCCTTGACCAGACCGTCTCTGTGTGCCCTGCGATTGGCTGGCAACCAGTTCAGGGTGTCCCCCCGCCTACTGCCAAAGACCGTTGGAATAGCCTCCAGGATGCCTGCGACCCTCGTGAGGAGAGGCATATCAAATGGTCATCCAACAGCTTCCGACACGTCACAGCCTCAGCAACCCTCCCATCCAGTCTGCCTGTTGTACTTCTGAAGGAAATCGAGGAGTGCTTTCTTCATTTGCAACTGGCAAATCTGGCCAGTTTACAACACTTAACTGGCTGAAGTTCTTCATTCCAAGTGTGTCCGCACACTCAATTCGGTCCAGGTGTCGCAATAATGATATTAAGCCTACATGCAAAAAAAGTCAAAAAGCCACAAAGTAACCGACTGAGGATCAAACAATAAACAAAATTACACATAGAAATAGAATTCCAATTATAAAACAACTGACACAATTTACTGAGGACAGCATAAATATTACATAAGGACTGCACTATTACAGTATGTAAAGTTCTATGATACAGTAGTATTATTTAATTTTATTTTTTTATAGTATTAGCACTTAAATAAATATGTAAATGTGTGTTTGTGACTGTTTGCATATGCATTAATTTGATTACTGCATTTATCAAAGCAGGTGCTTAGAGGGGGGGGGTACTTATTGTGGCAGGTGCTGCCAGGATAGGTCCCCCCTGGTAACTTTGCTTAGAAAAGTGGGATCCTGCTCAAACTTGCCACACATACTCAAAATGATCCAATAAGCACACAGAATAAGTCACTTGATGGTTGGGGTCAATATTTTTGTGATTAGAGGGGGGTACCTATTCTGGCAGGTGCTGCCAGAATCAGTCCCCCCTGGTAACTGTCCTACTGCCTAAGTGGTCAGTGAATGCACCTCGAGTCCGACGCAGAACGCGAGTGACTTTATTTATTTTTTTATTCTTTTGCTACTCTTGACGCAGCTATCGGTGGTTATAAAAAAAAAATAAACAAATCAGTCAATTGGAATACAATTACGTGTTCTCTAACAGGATACCACCTATCTGTATGTTGCCACTTAATTTGATCTCGCTGGAAAAACGATATAGCCCACTTCACTAATCCTCTCCCCTTTCCATCGTGTTTTGATCACTGAAATTCCCTTATGGTAGCTTCATTGATTGCAAAATTTCTTTGGTCTAACTAATGCAAATGCAGGGAATTTCCCCCCGATTTCGGAGGAGTCAAACGCTTACTTTACGTGTTAAATTGTAGCGAATGGTGTGCTGAAACCCACACCGACGAAGACTACCACTTTTATGGAAACCCTGGTTTAAATTACAGCAAATCAAACACACAAAATCATACATTCTTCGTGCCTTTCAATGAAAACAAACGTAGTAACATCGCGCCGCCTTCAGTCAATGCGTGCGCGCTCCCGCGACAGGGGATACAGATTTTGGCAGGGGTAAGTACTTTGGCACGACACCGTCAAGTAAAAGGCAATAATTAAAAATAAAACGGCAATACCCTCGAACGCATTTCCCCAAACAACTTAATGTTGTGATGCATATTTCTAATGATAGAAAGTCGTTCTTTACCAAGCAAATGCGAGTAAGACGTGTACAAACCTGCTTCGTGTAGCACAACACGAGGCTGCTTCCAACCTTCGCCCAGCAGTTGAAGATGTTGCTCGTTCTCTTCTTTTATTCCACAAAGTTCCTCTTTGTACTTGGGTGTCGTTCTTGCACACATGTTCAAACGTCAATCTCAACAAATCCGCACTTGACCTCTGCTTGGCGATAACTCGTGAGCTTCTCTTTGTTCGACGAGACGAATGAAAGATGGCGTCGTTTTTTTCCTTCGAGAAAATGGCAGTCTGTTCGTCACGAAAGCGGAAGAACAGGACACACCCCGCTGTGATATGATTGGCTGCTGGCTTTGTGGAGCACTGTCACCAACTCACCGACAGATGTCACCATTTGCGATGCATATCATCGTTATCTTCTTCTAAACATAGAGAAAAACCCAAGATGCACATGAAGAAACATTTTAGTTCCCAAATATGAACTTGAGAGATGTATTGAATTTTACTTTTGTTGCTGGTTTTGTTTTCACATCTGACACCATGTTGTTGGTTGGATAGTATTCCAAATGTATTTCCCTATTATTAACAGTTGACATGATAAAGTGATACTTTATGTCAAGATATTTGCACCTTTGCCTTTTTACAGGGTTTTTCGACAGGTTGCGATGTGATTGCGAATTTCAAATTAAAATATGTCACTTTTTATTTATTTGTTTTTTCGGTATTTATTTAAGGACTGTAATATTTCATTATTCGTTTCAGTATTCATTAAACTACAATAATTCACTATTAATTTCAAGATTCATTGATCTGTTTTAGGAATAATTTAGTATTCAATGTTTAATAGTTACAGTATTTACTTTTTAAATTTTTGTTTCACCATTTTGTTCAATCTTAATCTTATGGAAAATTATTTTGCAAGCACCAACACAAGGTTTTTAAAGATAACGATAAAGATGTCCTTTAATAGTCACACAATGGGGAAATTTGCAGTGTTACAGCAGCAAAGATATAGATCACACCGAGGCGGCGGTGCAATGTGGCCGTTAATGTATAACATTAGCAGCAGACATTCAGAAAAAGCAAACCTATGCGAATATACACAGTATATACGTAAACACACAAATCCCCATGTGTATATACACACTTACATCCCACAACATTTACAAGTGTAAGGAAACACTCCGAATGTCTGTCTATATGGTACAGAGGGAAAATTAATAAAATGCTGCAATGATAAAAAATACTGCTGTCAAAACCCGTGTCGGTCATGTCAGTGTTTTTGTTATTATTTTCTTCACCTTCCTGCCATGTGCTCATTCTGTTTATTTAGTCAGCTGAGTGGGGCGTTCCCTCCAGCACTCGTTCCCCACCAGCCACGCACCTGTTCCCCGTTACCCTCACACACCTGATGCCCATCTGCTCCCCTAATTACTGGACTATTTGAACACCTCACTCCAACAACTCATTGTCAGTGCATTGCTCCGTTACGGACTGTCACGACCGCTCTCTGATCTCGTTCATGCTCTTGTCCTCGCCCCCGCTCTCGCCCCCGCTCTCGCCCCCGCTCTCGCCCCCGCTCTCGCCCCCGCTCTCGCCCCCGCTCTCGCCCCCGCTCTCGCCCCCTAGCATTTGTCCCTGTCCTTGCTCCTCACTCTTGTGATCCAGTTAGCCACGTTAAGTTTGCCTTTCTTATTTTGCACCCTGCCCCGTTGTCTGCCATTATTTTGGTCCCCTAATAAATTGCTTAAAGTTACACCTTCTCCAGCTTCCTCGCATTCTGGGTCCACCTCCTCCTCGCCGACCGGCGACCCTGACAACTGCAATGATAAGACGACTGCAATAAATGAAGGATTGTATTATGATTGCTGGCATTATTTTAAACACTTACGGGACAGAAGGTCAATTATTTAATTTAGCAGGTTCATATTTACGGAATATGTTAAACATTGATGAAACAAAAAGCATTTATCAGATGAAAGTAGAAGCACGGGTCACAAGAATAACTGGGATTGTAGTCCTGTTTTCTGATTTATTATATTTTTCTCATATGCTAAATTTATAGTACTTAGTTTAAATGTGTGAACTTTATTGAAATTTTGGGTAGTGAGAACAAATTTGCACACATAGCATTTCCATGACTTGCATTCACAGCACTTCATGATCTAATACGACGCTCATTCTCCACATTGGCTGTAGAGATGCAAACATACCAAATTTGGCACTAGAGGTGTCACATAGACACTATCGCAAAAATACATTCCGAAAGACATAACAATTGGAGATCGGAACACATGAACACGCATGCATACACACAGGCACGTACTTACACCTGCACATACACGTGCACATACACACATACACATGCACATCGACAAGATTACAGAGGAATGCCAGCGAAGAGAGAGACGGAGAGACTGCCAGCCGGAGAAGGCCAGCCTTGGCGTGCCAGTCTTGGGGACCAGATGGGAATCAACTATCCAGACAATGACTAACCTGGGGAGGACCTTCCCTTGGACGTGGACCCGTGCCGTGGGAGGGAGCGAGGACGACCGATTCAACTGATTCAACCTACATTACTCGAACATAAAAAACTCCTATAAAAACTGAAGCTAGGCTGAAAGATGGTGCACATTTTTTGACTGTGCTCGCCCGAGTGCAGTTTCTCGTGAGATTAAGAAAAAGCCACCCAGATATCTGTCTTTGTACTATTTCCTGAACTCCAGAAATGGAAGAAACTAAATATCGGAACTCTAATCAGTTGTTGAGTCTTTATTTGACCCTTTTCTTCTTGAGTACAAAAACCGAACACGCATTGGCGTAAGTTTGGCTTTTAAAAGTTGATTTACTAAATACTTCTCATTTCCACGGTGACTCAACTCCAACAATACTAAAGCTGTTGCTTTATGTTATTCATATAGAATTTTTGTTTAAAATCCCCCTGGCTCTTTTTTTTGTCTTTTCTATATTATGTACGTATTAATAACTGTGTTTGTTAATGTTAATAAAGTTTTGGGCAAAAAATGTATTAGTAAATATTTATCATGTCACTGATGGTGTAGTGGTACACTCGCCTGAGTTGTGTGCAGGCAGCGTGGGTTCAGTTCCCTCTCAGTGACGGTGTCTATGTCTGCCCTGTGACTGGCTGGCGACCAGTTCAGGGTGTCGTGTGCCTTTCGCCCGTAGTCAGCTGGAATTGGCTCCAGCACTCTCCCGCGACCCTGTTCAGGATAAGTGGTGTGGATAATGACATGACATGACAAATATTTGTCATCTCATCAATATTTGCACAACAGAGTACTGAGCTTCGAGATCCTCTCTATAATAGTTCTCGAAATTATATTTCTTATCAATGTAGGTTAGTTAAGTGATATTGTATTGACAATCTAATCTCAATATACAAAGACAGAAAAAAAATTGGCGGTGGGGGGGCGCGAATCTTTTTCTTCTTGGTAGGGGCGGGCGTGAAATAATTGAGAGGCACTGCGAGTATATGCAGACATTATATCCATACAATCTTGCAGCCCGATTGAACAGCAGCATTGTTGCAAGTTCGGTAGGAGAAACGTAACCTTCCCACTGCTGTTCCAGCAGCGGCTTCTCGGGGCATAGGCGGAAGTGACGTCGGAGCTGACTCGCTTTTGTGGCGTTATTTTAATTATTTTGTTACATTTTTTTATCAACCGAATTAAAATATTACATAGAATATATATTGAAACAGAACAGCCAGGGGTAAAAACAAACACAGAGGCAAAGAAAGATATTTGAAAAATACGTGCTTAAAGCATGACGTCATTAGCAAGCGCGCAGCTTCCGAAGGACCTCGACCACATCCACCGAGCCGTCCACACCGGAAAAAAAACACCCACCGCTAAATTCTTCTGATTTATGTGGAACTGGCTGTAATTTTCTCAAAGGATGTCCAGTGCTACTCTAAAGGACTACGACATAATTCATTCAGTATTTGTGTCCCGATAACCTCATCTTCGCGTGTTGATGCTTTTCGGCGTAGTTAGCTTAGCTTGTTAGCTAGCTAGCCGCTAACGAAAAGAGGCACATGACTCATCGCCAAGCAGAGATCAAGTGCGGATTTTTTGGAATTATCATTTGAAAATGTGTGAAAGAACGACACCCAAGTACAAAGAGGAACTTTGTGGAATAAAAGAAGAGAACGAGCAACATCTTCAACTGCTGGACGAAGTTTGCAACCAGCCTCGTGTTGTGCTACACAAAGCAGGTTTGTACACGTGTTACTCTCATTTGCTTTGTAAAGAACGACTTTCTTTCATTAGAAATATGCATCACAACATTAAGTTGTTTGGGGAAATGCGTTCAAGGTTATTGCCTTTTACTTGCAGGTCTGCTGAGCAATTGTTTATGTCAAATGTAATCAGTGCAGAAAATATATGCCAAAGAATAACCAATAGTGGGGGGTGAACTCCATGTTTTTCCCAGTATAAAATTTACATTTAAAATAACAAAATAACATTTTCTGGTTTTTATATTTTGTTCAAGCAATTCCTTACGGAAGGAATTCCGCCTGACTCTAAAAATGTGCACACTGCCGCGAAAACGTCAATAGCGGTTGATCAATTTTAGTGAATAAAACACAAAATATTAAGTTTTTTTTTTTTAAATTAAGCACGGATTGGTCTTATTTATTTATGAACTTTTTACTGGCTTGGTTGGGTGAGAGTCAATGAACCTCGGGTGGCCCTGCACTGTTTTGTGCACGTGTGCGTAGTTTCACCCCATCCAAACATTTAAAATACATTGAATGCATCCATCCAGGGTTGCACGGATCTCATCAGTGATCAAGCACATGCTGCAAGGAATGCATCTGCATCTTTGGCTTACTATGGGCTTAAAAAGGGAGTACGCCACAACCCCCTTTTCTACCAACAAGGCCAGGAACATTTAGTTCCTGGTCATAAAGTTCCTGTGGCCCAGGTGGTTTGCATCACCCCCACAACTCATAGTTCCTGGTAATTTATCCAAATGACAATCATGACGTATCAGTGGGAGGTCTTGTGTTACTTTGTTACTCATTACTGACACCCTTATAGCTGTTAAGCATCATTGCAGTTCCAAAATAATTCAGTAAACACTTAAAATATTATGGTGTATCTTAGTTGAATTCGAATACATATTCCAAAAACGTCTGTGACTATGTCAGGAATGAAATCGGGCATCAGCCGCAACGTGCTTCCTTTTTAAATGCTCGTTTATCACAGTTGTGCTGCTAAAGGGAGGTTTACATCGTAGGACGTAATTTTGTGAAATGCCCCCATGGTCCGGTCCAAGTTGGGGTCGCACGCATTGCTCCGTGTGCGGCAGGCACAAGTCAAGGTAGCACGGTAGAAACAATATAAGACAAAGTCGCTGCATGAGGTTTGACTTGACCAAACCAAATTTGTCTTTCTGTGTCCTGCAGACGTCAGTGAAAACGATCTCCTTTATGTAAAAGAGGAGCCAGACTTGACTCACATCAAAAAGGAGGAGGAGGAGGAGGAGATCAACAAGTCACCAGTGAACGTTCTCCCTATAAAGACTGAAGATGAAAACAAGGATGAGAGTGAGGACAAGAGAGGGGCGGAGCCTACAAGCAGCAGTTCAAGTCATTACGTGACAACAGAAGGTGATGAAGACCACTGGGGACCATCACAAGTACATAATGAGGACACATTATCAGACGCTCATGACGATGATGATGCTCATGACGATGATGATGGGCAAGCCAAAGGTGAAAGGGCATGTCACACTGACTCATTCTCTTCAAAGCTGTCTTTAAAAGGGCACAGAAAAACACACAGTGGTGAAAAACCTTTTTCCTGCTCGGTTTGTGGCAAAAGCTTCTATCAAAAGTTTGATTTAACAATCCACACAAGAATGCACAGTGGAGAAAAACCTTTTTCTTGCTCAGTTTGTGGCAAAAGCTTCTCTCAAAAGTCTCATTTAGTAAGGCACGCAAGAACACACAGTGGAGAGAAGCCTTTCTCATGCTCAGTTTGTGACAAAAGCTTCTCTCAAAAGTCTCATTTAGTAAGGCACGCAAGAACACACAGTGGAGAGAAGCCTTTTTCATGCTCAGTTTGTGGCAAAGGATTCTCTGAAAAGGGAAATTTAACAAAACACACAAGAACACACAGTGGAGAAAAACCTTTTTCTTGCTCAGTTTGTGGAAAATGCTTCTCTCAAAAGTCAAGTTTAACAGAACACACAATAACACACAGTGGAGAAAAATCTTTTTCTTGCTCAGTTTGTGGAAAATGCTTCTCTCAAAAGTCAAGTTTAACAAAACACACAAAAACACACAGTGGAGAAAAACCTTTTTCCTGCTCAGTTTGTGGTAGACGCTTCTCTGTAAAGTCAAATTTAACTTGCCACACAAGAACACACACTGGAGAAAAACCTTTTTCTTGCTCAGTTTGTGGCAGGAGTTTCTCTCTAAAGTCGCATTTACGAAGCCACACAAGAACGCACAGTGGAGAAAAACCTTTTTCCTGCTCAGTTTGTGCCAGGAGTTTCTCTCTAAAGTGGCATTTACGAAGCCACACAAGAACGCACGGTGGAGAAAAACCCTTTTCCTGCTCAGTTTGTGGCAAAAGCTTTTCTTTTAAGTGGAATTTAAAAACACATACACGATTACACACTGGAGAAAAACCTTTTTCCTGCTCAGTTTGTGGCAAAAGCTTCTCTGTAAAGTCAAATTTAACAACCCACACAAGAACACACAGTGCAGAAAAACCTTTTTCCTGCTCAGTTTGTGGCAAAAGCTTCTCTGTAAAGTCAAGTTCACAAAGCCACACAAGAACACACAGTGGAGACATGCCATTTAGTTGCAGCGTTTGTGCTAAAAAATTCTTCACTCAACGTCTTGCTGAGAGACACGATTGTGCTGGTGAGAATTGCAGCGATCCTTGAAGCTTAAAAAAAAGACAACAAAAAACTGAAGCAACTGACTCTTTGTGGTAAGATGTAAATGTGATTTTGAATAAAATATGAAAAATTTAATTTTGCAAAGCTCTTTTATCGACATTAAGCCAATGGGATCAGCGCCAGAATAACCATTGTGTCTGAGTGGTGATGATTTTTTTTTGTGTTTACATCAAACATGTCAATAAAATTAATTGCCTTTGCCTGGAATAACATTTGTTAACGTTATGCTTTTCAGTTGTCTTTTTAATCGTACCTAATGGAAAAGGTGTGAGAAGAAACTGTGCTTATGAAATTGCTGCCTTCCACAATCATCAATAAAATCACTTGTTCCACTTCCTCAACTGGCCTTCATTACGCTGTGTGAAAAGGTGAAAAACAGAACTCGAAGTTGAACTATAAAAAGAACCAGACAGAGAAACGCAAATAGTCTCAGTTTCTCTCAAAGGTTTTGGAATGTCAGGAGTTGGCAACTTGATGGCGACTGGAGTCAGCGCTGGTTTTCTCGCTGTGTTAGGCTGGCTCGTATATGAATGGTCCATTGAACATAACTCAAACTCTTCAAATATCCCCTCACATTTAATATTATGCTTTCTGAATAAATTTCTGCAAAATACACTTAATGGGTTGAGCTCTATCAAGTGTTTGGGGTTTGTTGCTAAGCAGAATCTCACTTTGGAAAAAACGATCATTTTGTCAAATATACCAAATATTTTTTTTCATGCTGTATTATATTTTTTATACATTGGATTATTTATATAGTGAAATAGGAAAATATTAAAATGTAAAATTGGAAACCACCTACAGCCTTAATTCAATTAACAAATATAGAAACATTTTATAAATAATGAACTAATTGAGAAGAGTCCTGATCTTGAAATAAATATTGAATTATAAAAAATACTACAAAAATAATTCAATAACCCGACCCTGGATGAGCGGCAGAAAATGGCTGGATGGATGGAATAATTTAAATTGCACACATTTTCAAAAGAACAAATATGTTCAGAAATATTCAAGTGTGAAATAAAAAGGTTCAAATTGTTGATAATTTTACATACTAAAACAATTGAATAAATATTGTATTATTACATAAGCAAGCTTAAATATACATTGAAATAAATAAAAAAAAAAGTTGTGTATTTTTAAATGGCCTTATATAGATATGGGAAGTAATTCTCTTTATGAAACTATGAAGGGACTGGAGCTCACAGAAGTGACCAGTCTTGGTTCTGAAGTTCCGATGTAACCAGATACTGCCCTGAGAGAAAATAGGCCTGAGCATTGTTTATGGTGGGGGCAATTCTCTCGCCAGGTCAGTGACCTTCCAGGGTATGGAAGTAATTTAAGGTGCCTTCAGTGAAGTCCTACTTGAATGAATCCACATCAAAATACCATCATTTATGACACCACGGCTGGACAAATAATATCCAGAAACACACTTACGCACCACTGAGTGAGTGTTGGACGATATAGCTTCTCTTGAAAGGTCCGACTTGAAAATGTCTTTGCAAGTGTATCTACAAGGCGCCGCGTTCAGGACCCAGTCTCCCCAGGAGGCCTGGGTTCGAATCTCGAATTTCCCCATTGTGGGACTAATAAAGGGAATATTATTATTATTATTATTATTAATTAAATCCACAGGACCTTTTCAAACTTGTCTTTATCTTCGGGTTCATTGAATACCTCGATGGCCTCCGGCATTGGTTCGCAAAAGGGCTATTTTTCTTTCGTCCGCTCTGTTTCCGACTCCCACGTCGGCAAGGTAGAGCAGGAATTGTTGCTTGAAAGCCCGCCAACTCGCGTCCAGATTTCCCTTCATTTTTAGCGCTTCTGGTGGCCTTACGGAGTCCATCTCGCGTCAGTCCTTTTCTTGACCCGCGACCTGGTACCATGTAATGTTCTGTCTTCTATCTTAAGAAGTCACGCAGGTAACGTGATGCTGCAAGCTTGTGTGTCTTTATTTACTGACTTGCATTCTCGTCTATGTGCAGACACACTTGTTCGTCTGGTAACCATTAATTGCACTCAATCACCTTTTTAAACTTGTTTGTGAAGCTTGTATCAGGCACTTGAATAAGATATTGTAATTAACGTAGACCCACCAAATTTTATATCTATATCTATTTCAATTCCCAGACTGTTGTAAAAGCTTTCGTGGCATCCTCACAGGCATTGCCCCCAGAAACAATTTTACAACGTATACATTTCGTTGTGCCGATAATCACCA
The DNA here is from genome assembly GCF_059441095.1 of Idiotropiscis lumnitzeri. NCBI lineage: Eukaryota > Metazoa > Chordata > Actinopteri > Syngnathiformes > Syngnathidae > Idiotropiscis > Idiotropiscis lumnitzeri. Next base: position 29,679,371 of record NC_142392.1, on the reverse strand, counting down.
CAATCCAGAAGTGTTGGTTCGCAATAATGTCCTAATGATATCCAGCTAATATGGCACAATGTTAGAATTTGGCTTTGCAAGATGGGCAAATTATTCCTGAATTGTCATGACCCGTGTCGGGCATGTCAGTGTGTTTGTTGTTATTTTCTTCCCTCCTTCGTGCCATGTGCTTTTCTGTTATTGTTTTGTCAGCTGTGTAGGGGCGTTTCCCTCTCAGCCATCTCGTCCTCACCAGCCACGCACCTGTTCCCTGTCAACCATCACGCACCTGATTCCCATCTGCTCCCCTGATTACTCGGACTATTTAAGCTTCCCAGACCAACTACTCAGCGTCGGGTCATTGCCACACTTTCCGGACTTCCACGACCACGTTTGTTCCTGTCAAGCTCATGCTCTTGTTCACGTCCTCGTTCCCGTTCCCGTTCCCGTTACGTCCCTCAGCGTTTTGCCCCGGCTTCTGTTCCTCGTCCTCCTTTTCTGTTAGTCACGTTTTGGTTGCCCTTGATACCTAGCACCCTGCCACGTTGTTTGTCCTTGTTTGTTTCATTTAATAAATTCCCTTCACGTTACCCACCTCTCGGCCTCCTCGCCTTTTGGGTCCACCTCCTCCTCGCCGTAAGGCGAGCCCCCCGACAGAATGACCCGACCTAGAAAGAAGGACCCAGCGAGGGGCTCGCGGCGGCGTCATGGACACCGCCACACGGACAACCTCCCTCAACCTGCCGATCAGCTCAGCGCCACGTCTGCTACACTCCCCTCGTCTCCAGATTACGTCATCGACGGTTTACCCGTCATTCCACCCCATCTGATCATCGACTCGGATCAAAAGGACGATCTCGAGTATATCTACCGTCTTTCAGACGCCCAGCGCACCCGGACTCAATCAGTGACCAGATTTCTGAACTTCAGGCCCACTTTGCTAAAATGGAAGCTCACTTGGCCCAGAAGGAGGAGGAGATGCTGGCTGTACTGGCAAAGAGGGAGGAGGAGAACCTCGCCCAGAAGAGGAACCAGGAACTGGAAGCTCAGATCTCGGAGCTGCAGGAGGATCTGGAATCGGAGAGACAGGCGCGCAACAAGGCAGATGAGGCGCGCAGAGACCTTGGAGAGGAGCTGGAAGCTCTCAAGACTGAGTTGGAGGACACTTTAGACTCAACTGCAGCACAGCAAGAGCTGCAGGTCAAGTTTGGAGAGAGCGAACAGCAGAGGCGGGAGATGGCTGACAAGTTGGCCAAGATGCAGTCGGAGCTGGACAATGTCAACAGTCTGCTGACTGAAGCCGAGGGCAGAAACATCAAAGTCAGCCAAGACCTGTCTTCAGTGGAGTCGCAGCTGCAGGATGCACAGGAGATGCTCCAAGAGGAGACTCGCCAAAAGCTGAGCCTCTCCACTCGCTTGCGGCAGCAGGAGGACGAGCGGAACGCTCTGCGGAAGATGCTGGCTGAGGCAGAAGAGGGCAAGAGGAACGCGGAGAAGCAGGTCTCCTCACTTCAAGCCCAGCTGGTCGACATGAAGAAGGCTGATGGGGATCAGGTCCCCCGTCTCGGCTGCGCCCGGTCCGAATGCTGCGCCCGGCCCGCAGTCGCCTCCACGTCAGCTGCAGCAACCCATGTCGCCTCCACGTCAGCTGCAGAAACCCATGTCGCCTCCACATCAGCTGCAGCAACCCATGTCGCCTCCACGTCAGCTGCAGCAACCCATGTCGCCTCCACGTCAGCTGCAGCAACCCATGTCGCCTCCACGTCAGCTGCAGCAACCCACGTCGCCTCCACGTCAGCTGCAGCAACCCACGCCGCCTCCACGCCAGCTGCAGCAACCCACATCGCCTCCACGCCAGCTGCAGCAACCCATGCCGCCTCCACGCCAGCTGCGCAGACCATGCCGCCTCCACGTCAGCTGCAGCAACCCACGGTGCCTCCACGTCAGCTGCAGCAATCCACGACGCTTCCACGTCAGCTGCAGCAATCCACGCCGCTTCCACGTCAGCTGCAGCAACCCACGCCGCTTCCACGTCAGCTGCAGCAACCCACGCCGCTCCCTCGTCGGCTGCAGCTTCCAGTGCCGGTCCCTCACCAGCTGCAACCTCCAGAGTCCCACTCCGGCTCACCGTCAGCTGCTGAGCCCCGTCCCGGCACCTCCCTAGCTGCGAAGCCCCGTCCCGGCTCCTCGCCAGCTGCTAAGCCCCGTCCCGGCTCCTCGCCAGCTGCTGAGCCCCGTCCCGGCTCCTCGCCTGCTGCTGAGCCCCGTCCCGGCTCCTCGCCAGCTGCTGAGTCCCGTCCCGGCTCCTCGCCAGCTGCTGAGTCCCGTCCCGGCTCCTCGCCAGCTGCTGATTCCCGTCCCGGCTCCTCGCCAGCTGCTGAGTCCCGTCCCGGCTCCTCGCCAGCTGCTGAGCCCCGTTCCGGCGCCTTGCCAGCGCCCCAGGTCCACGTTCCGGCGGAGCACGTCTTGCATCCGCTCCCAGTTCCCGATCCAGCGGAGCACGCTGTGCGTCCGTTCCAAGTTCACGTCCCGGCGGAGCACGTCCTGCGTCCGCCTCAAGCTCATGTCCCGGCGGAGCACGTCCTGCGCCCGCCTCAAGTCCATGTTCAGGCGGAGCACTCCCTCCGTCCGTCCCAAGTTCACGTCCCGGCGGAGCACGTCCTGCGTCCGCCTCAAGCTCATGTCCCGGCGTAGCACGTCCTGCGTCCGTCTCAAGGTCAAGTCCACGTTCAGGCGGAGCACTCCCTGCATCCGTCCCAAGTTCACGTCCCGGCGGAGCACGTCCTGCGTCCGTCTCAAGGTCAAGTCCACGTTCAGGCGGAGCACACCCTGCATCCGTCCCAAGTTCACGTCCCGGCGGAGCACGTCCTGCGTCCGTCTCAAGGTCAAGTCCACGTTCAGGCGGAGCACTCCCTGCATCCGTCCCAAGTTCACGTCCCGGCGGAGCACGTCCTGCGTCCGTCTCAAGGTCAAGTCCACGTTCAGGCGGAGCACTCCCTGCATCCATCCCAAGTTCACGTCCCGGCGGAGCACGTCCTGCGTCCGTCTCAAGGTCAAGTCCACGTTCAGGCGGAGCACTCCCTGCATCCGTCCCAAGTTCACGTCCCGGCGTAGCACTCCCTGCATCCGTCCCAAGTTCACGTCCCGGCGTAGCACGTCCTGCGTCCGCCTCAAGCTCATGTCCCGGCGGAGCACGTCCTGCGCCCGTCCCAAGTCCTTGTTCTGGCAGAGCACGTCCCGCAGCCGCCTCAGGTCTTTGATCCGACGGCGCTCGTCCTGCACCCGTCGCAAGTTCCTGCCTCGACGGCGGTTAACAATTCCCTGCCGTCCCAAGTCACGTTCGCGACGGCATCCAAAGGACCGCCGTCGTTTCCCGCCTCTGTCTCGGCGGTCGTCGACGACGCGCCGCCGCCCTTCGTCTCTGCCTCGGCGACGTCTGATGAACCGTCGCCGCCTCCCGCCTCTGTCTCGGCGACGTCCGATGATCCGCCACTGCTCCCGGTTCCTGCCTCGGCGGTGGACGACGACCAACCGCCGCTCCACGTTCCTGTCTCGGCGGGGCTCGACGACCAGTCGCCGCTCCACGTTCCTGTCTCGGCGGGGCTCGACGACCAGTCGCCGCTCCACGTTCCTGTCTCGGCGGGGCTCGACGACCAGCCGCCGCTCCACGTTCCTGTCTCGGCGGGGTTCGACGACCAGCCGCCGCTCCACGTTCCTGTCTGGGCGGGGTTCGACGACCAGCCGCCGCTCCAAGTACCTGCCTCGACGGCGCTCGACGACCTACCGCCGCGTCTCGTCCCTGCTCCGGCGGCGTCCGGCGATCCACCGCGTCTCGTCCCCGTCTCGGCGGCGTCCGACGACCAGCTGCCGCTCCACGTTCCTGTCTCGGCGGTGCTCAACGACCAGCCGCCGCTCCACGTTCCTGTCTCGGCGGGGTTCGACAACCAGCCGCCGCTCCACGTTCCTGTCTCGGCGGGGTTCGACAACCAGCCGCCGCCCCAAGTGCCTGCCTCGACGGCGGTCAACGACCCACCGCCGCGTCTCGTCCCTGCTCCGGCGGCGTCCGGCGATCCACCGTGTCTCGTCTCCGTCTCGGCGGCGGTGTCCAACGTCCTACCGTCGCTCCAAGTTACTGCCTCGGTTGCGCCCACCTCAACGCCGGCCCAAGCCCCGTCCTCTGCTGCACCCAGCGTTGCGCCGCCGCCTCTCGTCTCAGCCCCGTCGGCGGACTCCTTTTGGCGTTCGGGTCGCCCCGGACGTCCGCCTGAATGGCCACAATGGGACGTGCTGGTCTGGCCGCCCGCACGCCCTCCTGAAGGGCCGCGAAAGGACTTGCTGGTCTGGCCTCCCGGACACCCGCCAGACCGATCCCGAACACGGGTGGTGGTCCCACCTCCCGACCCCTTCCGCCCACCCTCGTTTTTGGACTTTGTTCTTTGGGTTGTTGTTTTTTTTCTTTTGGCTTTATTTGGGACGTCTGGAATCCGTCCCTTGAGGGGGGGGTACTGTCATGACCCGTGTCGGGCATGTCAGTGTGTTTGTTGTTATTTTCTTCCCTCCTTCGTGCCATGTGCTTTTCTGTTATTGTTTTGTCAGCTGTGTAGGGGCGTTTCCCTCTCAGCCGTCTCATCCTCACCAGCCACGCACCTGTTCCCTGTCAACCATCACGCACCTGATTCCCATCTGCTCCCCTGATTACTCGGACTATTTAAGCTTCCCAGACCAACTACTGAGCGTCGGGTCATTGCCACACTTTCCGGACTTCCACGACCACGTTTGTTCCTGTCAAGCTCATGCTCTTGTTCACGTCCTCGTTCCCGTTCCCGTTACGTCCCTCAGTGTTTTGCCCCGGCTTCTGTTCCTCGTCCTCCTTTTCTGTTAGTCACGTTTTGGTTGCCCTTGATACCTAGCACCCTGCCACGTTGTTTGTTTCATTTAATAAATTCCCTTCACGTTACCCACCTCTTGGCCTCCTCGCCTTTTGGGTCCACCTCCTCCTCGCTGTAAGGCGAGCCCCCCAACATGAATTAAAGAAAATTTAGTTCACTGAGTTCAAATATCTAACTGTCTCGAGATTATAAATTAAGCCCTGAGCTAACGCTCCAATTTTTACAGTTTTTTGGCAAATCTTTAAAGCAAACCAAATGAAATAGTAACCATTTATGATAAATAAAAATCCCAAACCTAGAATTACGCAGATACCAAATTAAACCATTTTTTACGGGAAGAATAGGTGCTCTCCAAGATGTAGACAGCTCCAAGACCGCTGCAGTCTTCACCTCCTATTGTCTCCCGAATGCCTCCCTCCACCTCCAGGCTGTGCCAACTCTGATTCTGTCAACTGGGCGAGGGTGTAGAGACAGTAAAACAATTGAGGGAGCTGTGGAGCAGAGCCCAAAATCAGTCGGGCCCCGTGTCCACAACCCCTCCGGCAGAGACGCACACAGAACTACCTCTCCCGAGTGACCCGCTTCGTGAAATTTTGAAATTTAGTCACGTTCCCAAAACCGAAGAATTTGTAGTGGGTGCTGAAGTATGATACCCTGTTAGTGACGCAGAGTATTCAACATTCGTAATAGACGTCTGAACCCAGCCAACCGCCTCGACACACCGCTTTACCATGGGGCCTAGATCTTTAGTATGAAGACGCGCATCAATAGTCAATGTGATTTGTGGCTCAGCGAAAGTAAACAATTCATACCATTTCTGCTGCTCAGGGACAAGGCACGCATGCGAGGCAACGCCGGTAGACATAACACATATATAATCCTAATGCAAGATGAACTCCTGACTAAATTTGGATGAATGCATTTTGAGAAACCAAATCATGTGTGCGATCATATGTACAGTGTACAATGTACTGGGTCAATTGGTGAATGGGTGGAGGTTGGATCAGGAACAGGGCATACCCACCGCGGGAGGATGGAGAACCAGGTTTCAGAGCTGCCCTCAGATGTTTCAGTTCAGCCAGTGGAATGGAGGAGAGCACCACATATGCGCCGCGGCCCCCTGTCATGGAATGGGGTACCAGCGGGTTGGTGTCAAGAGTGCGTTGGGAGTGGGTAACGGTGGCGCCCCCTGCGCTGGTTGAGCTCTGGGCGACAGGAATGGCACAGGACCAGAGGATGGCACATTCCAGAAAGTGGCTCGGTATGGATAGTTCATCACCCAGTGACCCCGCAGCAAGAGCACACCCCACTCACAACCCCCGTTTATAACCACCCCTACCTCTGTTACCGCAATCCCGACCTCGTTGACCGGCCGGGTACGGACAGCCAGTCTGCTGTGGTGCCACGTCACCCGAACCTTGCCTAGGAGCAGCAGAAGCGGAAGGCGCAGGTGCAAAGGGAGCTGCATGCATTAGCTGCCCCACCCCTTTTTTTTAATTTTTTTTATTTTATCATTTTTAGCCCTCTTGGCCACCTGAACCTGCAAGTACAACAATTTTTAGTAACGCTCCTTAATCCAATCCCACATTTTCCTTTTCTGATGTCGTGCAAAATGATGTAAAAAAAAATGTGTTCTCCTGAGACTGATTAGCATTTTTTCATTGATGGACTGTTTCACATGATGTCCGTAACCGGAAGGACACGCCCTATGGACGGCCAACTGGAACAGCTGCGGAATGACGACATTATTGGATGGGTCACTGCCGGAAGTCTCACTCCATTCACGTCTCGCCCTGGCCACATAGACCAGGCCTGTCTCCCCCTTCCTCACCTGAAAGACACAGCCACATCGGCCCCAACAGGGCCAGAAATATCTGATGCACGGCACGGCCAATCTCACCTGAGGTGTCCCCATTCAGCCGGTGACCGTCATGCTGGTCTGTAGGTCTGGCCTCGGCCTCAAGTAAGGACAGTTCCTGACAAGTAAATTTTGTCCCGCATGTAACTCTGTAATCCTGTTTTGAAACAATTCTGATACTGCTTATGATCAATTACAGCATCAATAAGAGTGACTAGTAGCGAGACTGATACCCAATCGCCAGGCTACAATGGGTTAAGTTGTCTGTTATATCCAATCAGACAAGCGTGAGCCCTTGAGTAGACACTGCTTATAATCAGTTACAGTATCAAATAATATAATAGTCACAACTCATGATCAATTGCTATGACTTATTAACTTCAGGATCGCGGATCGTCGGCGACTTACATGGACAGCAAACACTTCACTGCGTTAAACAAGCGGCACATTTTATTTAACCCACAGTATAAAGTGTACAAGCAAGCAAGCAACAATTGTATTTCAGCTCATAGATTACATGCAATACATAGATCTCATTACCGTGTGCTGGAAGGACGGAGAGCCCCGGCGTCCTCAGTAATGCGAGCAAAAAATACGATGCTGGGCGTCCGCGCGTAGAACCCTCAGCCGACTCCACTTACGTTTTGCCTCCGTCACATTCTTATAGCCAATATCGCACCCCATCCCCTCCCGTTCGAGTGCGCTTTGATGGTTTGCATGGCCCTTCGCACAACCTTGGCCTTTGCCAATCCTTACTCCCTTTTCGATACTCCCTTTTTTCTTTATCGGCTGTACCTTTCCGCATGAGTCAGACATTCCTGGTGCTTAGGCCCTGTGCGAATTCCCTCCAATTATTCCCATTCTCATAACACATAGACACAGACATCTACTAACGCGTATATATAGGTATAAAATGGTTATTATGCAGCATTTATGAGGTAAAACAACATTAATAAACCATATTTCACTTCAGTGATGCACAGGAATGACATTACAGCTCGCTCCACAGTCTATTTGAAATTTAACTTGTGTAGTGTCAATTAGCATACCAGCAAAGAGTTGTTTTTCTGGAGTATGTCTGTCTCCAATTTGGTTCACGTTCTCTTTTGTCTCAACGATGTGGGTTATCATCATAATATCTTCATATTCTTTTTTATCTTGCTCTTGAATTGCATTCACAGCTCTATCATTTTTACCATGTGCATTTTTTGTCTTACACATAGCAGCAAAATGATTATCCTTCCCACATTTTTTACACTTTTTTCCAAAAGCAGGGCACTTCTTTTTATTCCACTCATGCTTCTTGCCACAAAACTTACAGCAAACATCACCTCTGCTTGCTTTTTCTTGTTTGAGTAGATGCACTTCCTCCTCTGACTGCCCTTGCAGTGTTTTGCAGTTTTCTCGTGACAACTCTGTTGCTCGACAAATCTTCATGCGTTTTTCTATTGTCAGATTGTCTTCTCTCAGCAGTCTTTCCCTCAGCGCATTGTCGTTTGTGCCACACACGATTCTATCTTTTATCAATGAGTCTCTCAGCTGCTCAAAATTGCAGGTGCTGGCCAAAACTCTCAATTCAGTAACGTACTTGTCCACATTTTCGCCCGGTGTCTGATCTCTCATGAAGAATCTGTATCTCTTCACAGTCTCGTTTAACTTAGGGTTACAATGTTCGTCGAATTTTCTCATCATCTCCCTCACGGTAGTTCTTGCCGACACATCATCCATCAACAACGTGTTCAACAGTTCTCTACCTTCTTCGCCTATGAGGTAATGAAACAGCTTGCATTTCGTGGATTCCTCCGAGTCCGGCATTGTCAGGTCCACATACAATGTGAATTCCTCTTTCCACGCTTTCCACGTCTTCGTCAAATTGTTTGAATCCAAAGCCAGAATCGGCGGCGGTCGCAGTCCTTCCATCGCAGCGACTGTCCGTAGTTAGCTTCCGTGCTAACAAGCTAGCGATCCTTTCAACACTCTCTTCCCGTCGCCAGTTATGACTCACGCGCTGCCACCATGTTTCACTCTGTCCTTTTTCTCATACAGAGTGGACGATTAAAGCATTGACTTCCTTACTTCACTTTTATTAACTTCTTAACTTTTGCAGTACAGTACGTTACTTCAGTCTGTTGACATAGGGAAAACGTCACTTCCTCCTTCTCTCGTCCGTCACTGTAATCGGCCCCTAAGCAACATAACATAACTAACAATAATATTGTTACAGTAACCATTAAAAAAACGTATAGTCACCATAAAATTATTTTTAAAAAAACGTATCGTAAACATACTAAAGCTGTTGCTTTATGTTATTTACAAAGAATTTTTGTTTAAAATCCCCCTGGCTCTTCTTTTTGTATTTTCTATATTATGTACGTATTAATAACTGTGTTTGGTTTGCTGATGTTAATAAAGTTTTTTACATAAACCGTATGAGTAAATATTTATCATCTCATCAATATTTGCAGAACAGAGTACTGAGTTTCGAGATCCTCACAATAATAGTTCTCAAAATCATATTTCTTAGGAATTTAGCTTCGTTAAGGGATATTTTATTGACAATCTAACATCACTATACAAAGACAGAAAAAAATTGGTGGTGGGGGGAGCGAATCTTTTTCCTCTTGGTAGGGGCGGGCGTGAAATAATTGAGAGGCACTGCTAGTATATGCAGAAATTATATTCATACAATCTTGCAGCCCGAGTGAACCACAGGATTGTTGCAAATTCGGTAGGAGAAACGGAAACGTCCCACTGCTGTAGCAGCAGCGGCTTCTCGGGGCATAGGCAGAAGTGACGTATGAGCTGACTGGCCAATGTGGCGTTAATTTAGTTATTTTGCAAAAAAAAAATATCGACCCAATTAAAATATTATATAAAATATATATTAAAATAGAACAGCCAGGGGTAAAACAAACACAGAGTCAAAGAAATATATTTGAAAAATACGTGCTTAAGGCATGACGTCATTACCTAGCGCGCAGCTTCCGAAGGACCTCGACCAGATCCACCGACTCCTCCACACCGGAACAAAAACAGCCACCGCTAAATTCTTCTGATTTCGTGTGGAACTGACTGTAATTTTCTCATAGGATGTCCAGTGCTACTCTAAAGGACTACGACATAATTCATTAAGTCTTTGTGTCCCGATAACCTCATCTTCGCGCGTTGATGCTTTTCGGCGTAGTTAGCTTAGCTTGTTAGCTAGCTAGCCGCTAACAAAAAGAGGCACATGACTCATCGCCAAGCAGAGATCAAGTGTGGAGTTTTTGGAATTATCATTTGAAAATGTGTGCAAAAACGACACCCAAGTACGAAGAGGAACTTTGTGGAATAAAAGAAGAGAACGAGCATCATCTTCAACTGCTGGGCGAAGTTAGGAAGCAGCTTCGTGTTGTGCCACTCGAAGCAGGTTTGTACACGTCTTACTCTCATTTGCTTTGTATAGATCGACTTTCTATCGTTAGAAATATGCATCACAACATTAAGTTGTTTGGGGAAATCGTTCACTGTTATTGCCATTTTATTTTTAAATGTTGCCTTTTACTTGTCGGTTTGCTGAACATTTGTTTATGCCAAATGAAATCAGTGCAGAAAATAAATGTCAAAGAATAACCAATAGTGGGGGTAAACTCCATGTTTTTCCCAGTATAAAATTTGAGCTCGTTTAACATTTTACATTTTCTGGGTTTTATATCTTGTTCAAGCAAGTCCTTACGGAAGGAATTCTGCCCGACTCTAAAAAATGTGCACTCTGCGGCGAAAACATCAATGGCGGTTGATCAATTTTAGTGGATAAAACACAAAATATTAAGTTATTTTAAAAAATCAATTACGTATTGGTCTTATTTATTTATTAACTTTGTACTGCCTCGGTCAATAAACCTCGGGTGGCCCAGCACTGTTTTATGCACGTGTGCGTAGTTTCACCCCATCCAAACATTTAAAATACATTAAATGCATCCATCCAAGGTTGCACGGATCTCATCAGTGAACAAGCGCATGCTGCAAGGAATGCATCTGCATCTTTGGCTTACTATGGGCTTCAAAAGGGAGAACGTCACAACCCCCTATTCTACCAACAAGGCCAGGAACATTTAGTTCCTGGTCATAAAGTTCCTGTGGCTCTGGTGGTTTGCATCTCCCCCGCAACTCATAGTTCCTGGTAATTTTTGCAAATGACAATGATGACGGAACAATGGGAGGTGTTGTTACTTTGTTATTCATTACTGACACCCTTTGGCTGTTAAGCATCATTGCGGTTACAAAATAATTCAGGGAACTCTTATAATATTATGGTGTATCTTAGTCTAATTTGAATATGTATTGGATAACTTTAATATAAACAGTCATTATTCAAATATGTCAACATGAAAGTCAGAGTGAAAGTGTTGTTGCTTAATGCTTATGTGTAGGGATTTTGTCTCTTCAAACATAATTTTGTTTTAAATTTGATTTAGAAACAGAAATTTTATTTAAAAAAAGGAAAAACGGGAATGTCGAAATGTAGGAGCAGGATAAATGTCATTTTGGGTAAAAAAAAAACAAACAAACGTAAATCATGCAATAAATAGCCACTCTGATTCCAGGGCCCCTTTAATTCTTTAAGGGATCCAGATTATCATGAAAGCAAAAAGTACCCACGATGAGACTATCTCTAAATGCAAAATGAAATAATTGTAAACATATTTCACTTGAACGATTCCTATTTTATCGATGTCATTATGTTGCGATGGCCCCCAGTGGTCTGCATCAATATGTTCGGGTCCCACAACAGGTGTTCCATCAGACGCACACAATAGCCTGTGTGTGCTAACTTCAGCTCGCTTCCAGAAACGTCTGTGACCATGTCAGGAATGAAATCGGGCATCAGCCGCAACGTGCTTCCTTTTTAAATGCTCGTTTATCACTGCTGTGCGGCTAACGGGAGGCTTACATCGTAGGACGTAATTTTGTGAAATGTCCCCTATGGTCCGGTCCAAGTTGGGGTCGCACGCATTGCTCCGTGTGCGGCAGGCACAAGTCAAGGTAGCACGGTAAAAACAATATAAGTCGAAGTCGCCCCCTGAGATTTGACTTGACCAAACCAAATGTGTGTTTGTCTTTTTGTGTCATGCAGACGTCTTTGAAAACAATCTCCGTTTTGTGAAAGAGGAGCCAGATTGGACTCACATCAAAAAGGAGGAGGAGGAGGAGGAGGAGGAGGAGATCAACAAGTCACCACTGAACGTTGTCCATATAAAGACTGACGATGAAAACAAGGATGAGAGTGAGGACAAGAGAGGGGCGGAGCCTACAAGCAGCAGTTCAAGTCGTCACGTGACAAAAGAAGTTGATGAAGACCACTGGGGGCCATCACAAGTACATAATGAGGACACATTATCAGATGCTTATGACAATGATGATGATGATAATGGGCAAGCTAAAAGTAAAAGGGCATGTCACACTGACTCATTCACTTCAAAGCTGTCTTTAAAAGGGCACAGAAAAACACACAGTGGTGAAAAACCTTTTTCTTGTTCAGTTTGTGGGAAATGCTCCTCTCGAAAGTTTGATTTAACAATCCACACAAGAATGCACAGTGGAGAAAAACCTTTTTCCTGCTCGGTTTGTGGCAAGAGTTTCTCTCAAAAGTCGCATTTAACAAACCACACAAGAACACACACTGGAGAAAAACCTTTTTCCTGCTCGGTTTGTGGCAAGAGTTTCTCTCAAAAGTCGCATTTAACAAACCACACAAGAACACACACTGGAGAAAAACCTTTTTCCTGCTCAGTTTGTGGCAAAAGCTTTTCTCTAAAGTTCCGATTAACAGAGCATGCAAGAACACACACTGAAGAACCTCTTTCTTGCTCATTTTGTGGTAAAATCTTCTCCCATAAGTCACATTTAACAAGACACACAAGAACTCACAGTGGAGAAAAACCTTTTTCCTGCTCAGTTTGTGGAAAATGCTTCTCTGTCAAGTCAACGTTAACAAGCCACACAAAAACACACAGTGGAGATAAGCCATTCAGTTGCAGCGTTTGTGCTAAAAAATTTGCCACGAAACGAAATGCTGAGAGACACAATTGTGATGGAGAGAATATAGGGCTGGGCAATATGACCTAAAATCAATATCGCAATAAAATGAGCAATTTTACCTCGATAACGATGAATCACAATAAATTTCCGCCCGTGGACCAAAATCAAAATAAATGCAGGAAATACATAATAACTGTTTTCTTTATTGACCAAGTGGTACACATTACTTTCAATGGAAAATAAAAGTACAAAAATCATGTGTAGTAGCCTTCCAAATATCTTACTTTGCATGACTTGAACAATGTCACAAAGAACAGGAGAAAAAGGGTACTTCTCGCAAAATCTTCTCAGCAAATAGATTGTGCCAAGATCCTGTAATGCCATGTGCAAAGGCGCTAGTCGCCTGTAAACAAAATGCTAAATAAAATGAAAAAAAATGCCAATGCCAAATAAACAAGTGTACTTCATCAGGAAAATGCGCCGTCTCGAGTACTCTGGTGCGCAGTTGCCACTTGTCGTCAATGTCATGCATAGTCGGGCTCAAACAGGGGTCCATGTCGCGTCTCGACCACAAGTCGGATGTGGATGCAAAACGCTTGACATGTCTCCGCTCCCGTCCCGATGTTGTCCATATCGGGAAGTACGGTTTGCAACAAATATTTTCGTACCTCTTGTCGACTACTTTTATGAGGCGTTTAAATCTTGTGCGCTCCACTGTAGCTCGAGGAGCTACATCTTTAGCAATGTGCTAGGCCAGTGTTTTTCAACCTTTTTTGAGCCAAGGCACATTTCTTTCATTGAAAAAATCCCGCGGCACACTACCAGCTGAAAATGTGAACAAAAGTGTTTTTTAACATTGAAAAATGACCTATTAAAAGTCTTGAATATGAATCAAATCAACAAAGAATAAAATATCGTAAAATCTTTCACATTCTCAGTGTGAAACCTGTGCCTGTTTGGATGAACACAGAGCTGATATATTGGCAGGAATAAAAGTATTAATTCCTCTGCCACGAGTGAGACTTTTTTTGATTTAGCCACAAGTTCAGCGACGTGGTAGCTAGCTTTAAGGGCTCTCTCGCTTACCTTTGCGGTTTTTCTCATGAAAGTTGCTTGTTTCTCCGTGTGTTCACTCAGGCGAACAAAATACGCCACATTTTTGTTTTGAAGTCAAGGGCGTTTCGTTTGGAGATGGCGTTTAAGCGTGCTTGGGACCAGAGCGCCGTTGGAGAGCTTTTCACCACATACCAAGCACAACGGAGTCCGTGTCGTTGCATCTCCGGTAAAAGTAAATCCAGATGAAAGATAGCTTTCGCTGTATTGCCTCACGGCAGAAACTTTGCAGGACATCTTTGCTTTTTTTTTTTTTTACCTCCACTCATACTAGGGCCTTCATCTATGTCTGGGTTTTGTCCAGGGTCCCAGTTCAGAGTCAGCATTTTTTTCTCTTCAAAAACATATCCATTACTTTCACCGTCGTTCTGTTATCCACTTTTTTCATTCTGCTATCCACTTCTCGCTTGTCTCCAAGCACAAGGCAATTCACTACCTGCTGCTGCTGCCGCCGCCTACTGGTTTGGAAGAGTACTACATTTTACTACTCTGCAGACGCTAGACCGCACAGGTACACAAAATGAATAATTTCCCACGGCACACCTGACAATATCTCACGGCACACTGGTGTGCCGCGGCACAGTGGTTGAAAAACACTGTGCTAGGCTATCGCGTCCACCTCTTAGACGTTCTCTCGTATGGTGTTTTTTTTTTTAAACACCGAATTAACCGACATGGGCAAAATGATTTTATTAAATTTCGATCACTGTAAATTTTCGGTTTATTGCCCAGCCCTACGAGAATAGCAGCGATCCTTGAAGCTTAAAAAAAGACAAAAAAAAAAACTCAAGGAACCGACTCCTCGTGGTAAGATGTAAATGTGATTTAGAAAATATGATATATTGAATTTTCAAAGCTCTTTTATTGACACAAGGCCAATGTGATCAGTGCATTGTGTCTGAGTGATGATGATTTTTTTTGTGTTTACATCAAACATTTAAATGAAATTAATTGCCTTTGCCTGGAACAACATTTGTTAACGTTATGCTTTTCAGTTGTCTTTTTAATTGTACCTAATGGAAAAGGTGTGAGAAGAAACGGTGCTTATGAAATCGGTTCCTTCCACAATCATCAATAAAATCACTTGTTCCACTTGCTCAACTGGCCTCCATTACGCTGTGTGAAGAGGTGAAAAACTGAACTAGAAGTTGAACTCTAAAAAGAACCAGACAGAGAAACGCAAATAGTCTCAGTTTCTCTCAATGGCTTTAGTATGTCAGGAGTTGGCAACTTGATGGCGACTGGAGTCAGCGTTTATTTGTCACCACGGACGAGATGATCCGCATCACGCTGTTCGTTGCTGCTGCTGTCTGAATTGGACCCTGGAGGTCACCTGCCAGCATCCCTGAATTTCACCGGCGGATATTCAGCTATCCCACGTCTGACCCCAGATTGCTATGGAATTTTCAGCAGTAAGGGAAGATCAATGAGATAGTCTGGAAAATAAATGTTCTTTTGAGTCAGTCTGCAGAGTGATCTCAGTGGGAGAAGTGCGTGGGAAGATACTGACGCACACAGGAAGATGAAGATTTATTTGACAGGAACTGTGTAATCTTAAAACAAAAAGATACTTTTTCTGCATTGAGCCTACTTATCAGTCAAGGTCGTGTTGTTTTGGCTTCACAAAGAATCCTCGAGTACAAGAAGCGAAAGACACTTCCTTCAAAAGCAGGTGGCCACAATAAATAACAAAAACCTTACTTGCAAAATAATTGTCCATAATATTAAGATTGAACAAAATAGTGACACAAATATTGAAAAAGTAAATACAGTCACGATTAAACATTGAATACTAAATTATTACTAAAACAGTTAAATGAATCTTGAAATAAATAATGAATCACTGTAGTTTAATGAATACTGAAACGAATAATGAAATATTTAAGTTAGTTAAGTTATAAGCACTGAAACCATTTTTTAAAACTCTAACATTTAGAGAATAAAACAGTGATGTATTTTAATTTAAAATTCGCAACCACGTCGCTGGCGAAAAACCCTGTAAAAAGGCAAATATGTTGACATAAAGTTTCACTTTATCATGTCAACTGTTAATAATAGAGAAATACATTTGGAATACTGTCCAACCAACAACATGGTGTCAGATGTGAAAACAAAACCAGCAACAAAAGTCAAATTCAATACATCTCTCAAGTTCATATTTGGGAACTAAAATTTTTGTTCATGTGCATACGTTTAAATCTTACGTTTTTTCTATGTTTAGAAGATAACAATGATTTGCATCGCAAATGGCGACATCTGTCGGTGAGTTGGTGACAGTGCTCCACACAACCAGCAGCCAATCATATCACAGCGGGGTGTGTCCTGTTCTTCCGCTTTCGTGACGAACAGGAAATCCTTTCAGTGGGACTTTGAAAAACGATGCCATCTTTCTTTCATCTCGTCGAACAAAGAGAAGCACACGAGTTATCGCCAAGCAAAGACCAAGTGCGGATTTTTGGGAATTATCATTTGAAAATGTGTGCAAGAACGACACCCAAGTACAAAGAGGAACTTGGTGAAATAAAAGAAGAGAACGAGCAACATCTTCAACTGCTGGGCGAAGTTTGCAACCAGCCTCGTGTTGTGCTACACAAAGCAGGTTTGTACACGTTTTACTCTCATTTGCTTTGTATAGAACGACTTTCTATCGTTAGAAATATGCATCACAACATTAAGTTGTTTGGGGAAATCGTTCAAGGTTATTGCCGTTTTATTTTTAAATGTTGCCTTTTACTTGCCAGTTTGCTGAACATTTGTTTATGCCAAATGAAATCAGTGCAGAAAATAAATGCCAAAGAAAAAACAATAGTGGGGGGTAAAATCCGTGTTTTTTTTCCAGTTTAAAATTTGAACTGATTATTTAACATTTTACATATTCCAGTTTTTATATGTTGCTAAAGAAATTAAGTTTGTCATGTCAGGTTTCAAAACTATGCTGACAGATGTAGTGTATGTTTATATCCACTGTTGGAGTTGAGCCACCGAGAAAATGAGAAACATTTAGTAAATGAATCTTCAAAGCCAAACTTACTCCAATGCGTGTTCGTTTTTTGTACTCAAGAAGAAAAGGGCCAAATAAAGACTCAACAACAGCTGATTAGGGTTGCGATATTTTAGTTTCTTCGATTTCTGGAGTTCAAGAAATAGTATCTGGGCGGCTTTTTCTTATTCTGACGAGAAACTATAATCAGACGAGCACAATCAAAAAATGTCGCGCTGATCTCAGCCCAGCCTCACATTTTATAGGAGGTTTTCTATGTCAAGGGTCATGTAGGTTGAATCGGTCGTCCTTGCTCCCTCCCACTTCCGCGTTCCACGTCCAAGACTGACCTTCTCAGGCAGGCGGCAGTCTCTCCGTCTCTCCTGCTCACATTCCCCTGTAATCTCGTCAGTGTACAGATTGTGTGGTGTATGTTTTCCCAGATCAGATTATGTTTTTGGGTGTTCTTGATCACGTCCCTGTGACGTCCTCCCCGGCCCAACTTGATATGTTTGTATCTTCTATGGCCTATGTGGAGAATGTGTTTAGTCGTATTTGTCCATGAAGTGCTATCTGGTTTGTCATCAGTTTGACCTGAGCAGACGGAATCTGTTTGTTCTGAATGAGAGTGTGGGTCGTGAAAATACCATGTGTGCAAGTTTGAGGTCTTACATTTAAACTTAGTCATATAAATTTAGCATATGAATGCATCAGTAAACACCATGACTACAATCCCAGTCAATCTTATCGATGCACTGTACTTCTACTTTCATTTGATAAATGCTTTTTGTTCAATCAATGTTTAACATGTTCAGTAAATATGAACCTGCTAAATTAAATAATTGACCTTCTGTCCCGTAAGTGTTTAAAATAATGCCAGCAATCGTAATACAAACCTTCAATATTCATGTCCGATGTGGCCATTCCCTATAAGAAGGGAAGGCCGGAGAGAGGGGACACCTTTCCCTTTTTTCTTTTTGGGGAGACTTCTTTTGACATCAGCATGTGACGAGAATAAAATCTCTTTCTAACCAAAATGGCTGTGTCGGAGAATTTTTTTCCATCACCAATTCTGCCATGCTCGGCGACCTGTCCGGAGGGAAGCTGAGCCAGACCCACACATCAACAACAAAATATACCACATTTTTGGCATTTTGCTCCATTGAGGGTCTCAGGGTGCTGGGGCGCAGGCGTTCAACAGCCGGCCGGCTGAACTTTTGGTGAGATGCTTTTACTCACAATGGGTGTTGTGCGCCTGTGTCCAAGCGGTCGGGGCTTTTGGGGTCGTGAAAGAAAGCTTGTGCGTGTGGGTCTGCTGGCTGGTTGGTCATGGAAAATGTCCCTGTGTTAGTTTCAATTATCGTTTAAACAAGAGGCCTCTATAATGATTAAGACATAAAAGATGTCAAAGTAACCGCACTATGAAAGAACATTAGAAAAAGTATAAAAAAAATAAATAAATAAATGAAAAAAAAATGATGATAGGAACTAAGTAAATTGGGACTAGTGTGGGAGAAATGTGCAGAAGATAAAGAAAAGAAAGGTCTAGTGGTTAAAGAGATGAGAAATAAGAAGTGTAAAACTATTGCTATAGACAACATAGTCGTGAATAAGCTCAGTTTGAGCACAGACCCTGGCCAGGGTGTAAATTTTAGCAGGAAAACTATGAGCTGAAAATAGAAATAATGAAGAGCAGCGCGCTTCCACGAATCGTATTGGGCACTTTGTGGCATGGAACACAGTAAGGATCGAGGCGTACCGTTGTGTGGAGGGCCTGGGGCTGAGCCGACGGTTTCGCTGGTACGTAGCAAGAGTAATGCATTAAGTCTGGGCCGGTTCGACTCCGCTGTTCAGATACGTACCCTGTGATTACTCGTGTTCTGGTCAAGGCCTCACAAAATCAAAAACCTGGCTACCATCTACTGTGGGACCAAGAAGTCAGGCAGCCCCCACGCAGGAGAAAAGGGGTGATAGTTATAAACCAGTGCCAGTCCCTCCTTTGTAGAAAGAATTGCCCCTTCTAAAACCCAAATGTTATTGCATTAATATTCCGTTTTATCAGTTCAACTAACGCGTGTGCGTCCTAGTATACATTGAAATTTGCAGCATAAAAAATGTTTAAAAATTTGGATAATAACTAAAGCAAAATTAAAACGAGAAAGATAATTGGCTACATAATAATTGGGATGAAATTAATCTTCATTGCAAGAAGCGGTGAATTAAATACAGAAATATAAGATCATAAAAGAATGAATGCATGTTCCGTGGAATGTGATTTTTCAACACGGAAAAGCCCTGAGTGATGAAATCGTTCACACTGATAAGAGATACAATTTTGTTGAAACAGGACATGCAAGGTTAAAGGTTATGTAAAACGAAAAAAAAAAACATCTAATGTTCCATACTTCAGTTTGGCGACGGATGTACGACGGTAATTCTATTCATGGATTGACATTTTGAAATGGAAATGACAGGAATATGAATTATCATGTTATGGGGGACTTTTGATATACAGTAAATTGATTTAAATTAAATTACAATTTTTTAGTCTGCACATAATCCACTTCAAAGAATACTGACTCATTGGTTGAGGAAAACGGGGTTATATTAGTTCAGTGGTTCTCAATTATTTCCTGTCACGCCCCCCCTACCAAGAAGAAAATAAATTTGCGCCCCCCCACTACCTGGAGGCACAATCAGGTCCTACGGCAACTGGCGATCATACTGGAGAAAAGGAGAACGACCAACAATGCCCTCCCTCCCCACGCGCCTGGACTCCCAAGCACAATCGCCTTTGTGAAAGCAGGACAACTTGCAGGGAGACCATCTGTAAGAGTGGAAACAACCCTCCTGGACACAGCCCGAGACTGGAAAATGAAAGTTGACCTGGATCAGAAAATCATCTTTCCACCGGAGATCATTACAACTAATCTCAGGCCAGACCTGATCTTGTGGTCAACCTCACAGAAACTCCTGTACATCGTGGAACTAACAGTCCCATGGGAGTCTGCAGTGGATGAAGCCTATAATCGCAAAAGCCTGAAATACATGGACATCGCAGCAGAGGCAGAGCAGCGTGGCTGGCGTACACAGGTGCTCCCTGTGGAGGTCGGGTGTAGAGGATTTGTAGCCACATCAACAACAAGGCTCCTGAGAAGCATGGGGATCCGAGGCCAGGCCCAACGACAAGCTGTGAAATTGCTGTCGGAGGCTGCGGAGAGAGGCAGCAATTGGCTCTGGATGAAGAGGAAGGACCCCACTTGGGCTGTTCGATGCCAAATGTGAGGAAAAGTGGAGGAGGAACACCCTCATAAGACTTCAAAGACCTAGTAAAGTACTCTTCTCCCTTCCCAATTTTGACAATAGGCAGGAGGAGCAGAGGCAGAGGGGGGCACACCTGAGGCGCACAGATGTCGCTGTTGAACCCATCCTGAGGTGTTGTGGGTTTATCAACGAAACACCGATGAAGGAGGGGACCCACCTGATGACCCCAGTGAAGCCTCTGGTCCTCATGCAGGTCAAATTGAGTTGCTTCTTTTTCCCCCACTCTAAAACACCAGAAGTGCTGATTTTTTTGGGGGGATTATAACAACAAGTCCTATAGCTAAACGAATAGTTGACGTGTTCATGGGGATTGAATATGAATCATAAACAGAAGACAAAACCAATTGGCATTGGCATTTGTAAAATATGATGAGGGATTAAGTTTGTGAGCTCTTATGGGAGACGGCGCAAGACGCGAATGGATTGAAGCTTCCGCCAGTGACCCGTCCAATAGTGTCACCACCACACAGCTGTGCCGAGTGGCCGTCCTCGAGGGCGTGCGCCTCCCAGTTACTGACATCATGCGAAACAGTCCGTCAATGAGAAACTGCTCATCAGTATGAGTAGAACCCCCGTTTTTGCATCGATGAAAGAAAATATTGGATTGGATGGAGAAAAAGAATTGTTACACCTGCGGGTTCAGAGGGCCAAGAGTGCTAATTCACTGGGAAAGGAAAAAAGAATATGGGAAAAATAAATAAAATAAAACAGGGGGAAGCAGTTAATGCAGCAGCCGACGCATGCAGCTCCCATTGCGTCTGCTCTTTCCGTTTCCGCTGCTACCGCAGGCTTGTTGTCCGCACCGGCCGGTCAACAAGGTCACGTAACAGAAGTAGGGGTGGTTATAGACATGGGTTGTGAGTGGGACGTTCTTTTGCTGTGGGGTCACTGGGTGATGAGTGGTCCAAACCGAGCCACTTCCTGAAAGGTGCCATCCTGTGGTCCAGCACCATGCCAGTCACAAAGAGGTCCACTAGCACTGGGGCGCCATCGCTACCCCCTCTTCCGACAACGCTTCTATGGCTTCCAAACGCACACTTGACGCCTCAACCCGATTGGGACCACATTCCACGATAGGGGTGCCCGCGGAGCCTCAGCATTCAAGGACCGGCAAGTCTTGGCATTCCGGTGACGATTGATGGACAACAGTTTTTGATGGTGGAACAAGATATTCCACGCTTTGCAAGCTTCTTCAGCATATCCCAATGAGCAACAATACTGTCATGCTTGTGGGACTCTTGAGATTGGCCAAGTCACTGCCGTGGACTGAATTTGACTGTGCACATCCGGCGGGGAAGCATATGTTGTCCTCCGTTCCAGTAGACTGGGCAGCTCTGAGACCAGGGTCTCCATCCTCCCGCGGGTGGTACGTCCTGTTCCTGCTCTGGTCTCTGAATTGTCTCTGTTCGCTGAGCCACAAATCACATTCACTATCGGTGCGCATCATCATACTAAAGATTTAGGCCCATTGGTGAAGACGGTTGGCAGAGTTAATTTCAGATGTAGAATACTCCATGTGACTTGCAGGGTGTGGTGTTTCAGCACCCATTGCGAATTCCTCTGTTATGGAACATTTTCAGAATTTCGACACTTTCACTCCCGTCAGATAATCATCACAAGTCTCGAATCTTCTCACACAGCTGACATTTATTAATTTGTCACCGTCAAACTATAAAACATACAAAAAATATAAATATACAACTGCAATATACAATATTTACAAAGATAATGAAAAGAAAGCACAGCAACACCATCAAGTGTAAACATAGTTGTTAGCAGCAAAACATACCTCGATGACTGCACAATAATTCTGAGGGGAATGAGCTTCAAATGCTGGCAGAAAAGTCACTTCAAAAACTGACAATTAGAACGGAAAATATTAACCATTGCCACTATAGACACAAAACCAGCAGGATATTAACCTGTAATCTTACAGGGGAAAGTTTACCATCTTATTCAGCCGACCAAACAGACTCAGCTTGTCAATCATGTCCGACGGCACTTGCCTTGCCACGTAAAGAGCGCATGAGTATGAACAGTGCAACTCTCAAACACGTCCCCGGAGCAACAAACAATATAATTACTTTCCTATTGTTCCATGTACAAACGATTCACAAATAGGAAAAGAAAACTTGCATGACAACTATACACAAATTATCAATAAAGTCAACTTGCCAATTGTTTGATGAATAATAAAATTATAATAAATTAAATGACATAATATTTTGGCAGTTAAAGACACTATGGTGGACCCGGGGTCTGACTGATGTTGTGCTCTGCTCCACAGCTACTCCAATTTGTTTTTGCAATATCTGCGAAAGTTTTTATATTATTGTGAAAGAAATTAAGTTTGTCATGTCATCATGTTTCAAAACTATGCTTACGGGTTAATAGAAGGTCACAAAAACATGGACCTCTTAAACAGGAAAACGTGAGTTCAGTGGTAACAGAGTTGTGTCTATGCTGGCAGTTTAGCAGGAAGCCACAAAAACAGATGCACGTCTTGAACCGTGTTTGACAGAAAACCGTTTAGCTCGCATTGAACAGAAGTGTGATAAAGTCAAAGTGTTCATGTTTTTCCATTCTTTATGAGTTGACATTTACAAATTGCTTTGCTGCGCTTCAATAAAATGCCGCACAGGAGCGGGAAAGCTTTTCTCTTTGGCGGACTGCTCCTCGCGAGTGACAAAGACAATCTTGGCTGGGTGATTCATTTGTGCACACTTGTCTCGTTTTTGACAAAAACTGTGCACACTGCGGCAAAAAGATCAATGGCGGTTGATGAATTTTAGTGGATAAAGCACAAAGGATTTTTTTTTTTTTTTACATAAATCAAGTACGTATTGGTCTTATTTATGAAATTTTTACTGGCTCGGTCAATGAACCTCCGGTGGCTCTGCACTGTTTTGTGCTCGTGTGCATAGTTTCACCTCATCCAAACATTTAAAATACATTGAATGCATCCATCCAAGGTTGCACGGATCTCATCAGTGAACAAGCGCATACTGCAAGGAATGCATCTGCATCTTTGGCTTACTATGGGCTTAAAAAGGGAGTACGCCACAACCCCCTTTTCTACCAACAAGCCCAGGAACATTTAGTTCTATCTCTAAATGCAAAAAGAAATTGTCATGATCCGTGTCGGTCATGGCAGGGCTTTGTTGTCATTTTTCACGTCCCATGCCTTGTCCTTGTTTTTGTTTACCCCGGTAGGCTGAGTAGGGGCGTTTCCCCTCAGCTCTCCGTTCCCACCAGCCACGCACCTGTTCCCCGTTAGCCCCGCACACCTGACTCCCATCTGCTCCCCTAATCAATGGACTACTAAACCACCCTACTAAACAGCTCAGCGTCGGCGCATTGCCCCATTTGCGGACAGCACTGACATTGCTTTGCCCTTTC
This sequence comes from Idiotropiscis lumnitzeri, assembly GCF_059441095.1. Lineage (NCBI taxonomy): Eukaryota > Metazoa > Chordata > Actinopteri > Syngnathiformes > Syngnathidae > Idiotropiscis > Idiotropiscis lumnitzeri. The sequence goes on along the minus strand of NC_142392.1, from coordinate 29,655,808 downwards.
CTCATGCCACCGTTACTCTTTGCTGTCATTCCTGTTCATAGCTCGTAGTCACTTGTTATTGTCCCCGTTTCACAGTCGAGTTCAGTTCTGTCCTGTTGCGCCCTTGTTCGTCCTCATTGTTTTGTTATTTTGTCCCTAGTACCTTGTTGCCTTTTGGTTTCGTTTTGTTGAATAAATTCCCTTTAGGTTACCCTAATCCCGGCTTCCTCGCATTTTGGGTCCACCCCCTCCTCGCCGACCGGCGAACCTAACAGAAATACTTGTAAACATATTTCACTTGAAGGATTCCTATTTTATCAATGACATTATGTTGCGATGGCCCCCAGTGGCCCCCAATTATATGTTAGGGTCCCACAACAGGCGTTCCATCAGACGCACACAATAGCCTGTGTGTGCTAACTTCAGCTCGCTTCCAGAAACGTCTGTGACTCTGTCAGGAATTAAATCTGGCATCAGCCGCAACGTGCTTCCTTTTAAAATGCTCGTTTATCACAGTTGTGCTGCTAAAGGGAGGTTTACATCGTAGGACGTAATTTTGTGAAATGCCCCCATGGTCCGGTCCAAGTTGGGGTCCACGCATTGCTCCGTGTGCGGCGAGCACAAGTCAAGGTAGCATGGTAGAAACAATATAAGTCGAAGTCGCCGCCTGAGGTTTGACTTGACCAAACCAAATTTGTCTTTTTGTGTCCTGCAGACGTCAGACAAAATGATCTCTGTTCTGTGAAAGGGGAGCCAGATTTGACTCACATCAAAAAGGAGGAGGAGGAGGAGGCGGAGATCAACAAGTCACCAGTGAACGTTGTCCCTATAAAGACTGAAGATGAAAACAAGGATGTGAGTGAGGACAACAGAGGGGCGGAGCCTACAAGCAGCAGCTCAAGACATCACGTGACAACAGAAGGTGATGAAGACCACCGGGGGCCATCACAAGCACATAATGAGGACACATTATCAGACGCTCATGACAATGATGATGATGATGATGGGCAAGCCAAAGGTGAAAGGGCATGTCACTCTGACTCATTCACTTCAAAACTGTCTTTAAAAGGGCACAGAAAAACACACAGTGGTGAAAAACCTTTTTCCTGCTCGGTTTGTGGCAAAAGCTTCTCTCGAAAGTCTCATTTTGTAAGGCACACAAGAACGCACAGTGGAGAAAAACATTTTTCCTGCTCAGTTTGCGGAAAAGGTTTCTCTCAAAAGGCAAGGTTAATAGCACACAAAAGAATGCACAGTGGAGAAAAACCTTTTTCCTGCTCAGTTTTTGGGAGACGCTTCTCTGTAAAGTCAAATTTAAATTGTCACACAAGAACACACACTGGAGAAAAACCTTTTTCCTGCTCAGTTTGTGGCAAGAGTTTCTCTCAAAAGTCGCATTTAATAATTCACACAAGAAAACACAGTGGAGATAAACCTTTTTCCTGCTCAGTTTGTGGCAAAAGCTTTGCTTATAAGCCAAATTTAACTTGTCACACAAGAACACACACTGGAGAAAAACCATTTTCCTGCTTGGTTTGTGGTAAAAGCTTTTCTCAAAAATCAAATTTAACAAGTCACACAAGAACACACAGTGGTGAAAAATCTTTTTCCTGCTCAGTTTGTGGAAAATGCTTCTTTCATAAGGCAAATTTAACAAGCCACACAAGAACACACAGTGGAGAAAACCCTTTTTCCTGCTCAGTTTGTGGAAAATGTTTCTTTCGTAAGGCAAATTTAACAAGCCACACAAGAACTCACAGTGGAGAAAAACCCTTTTCCTGCTCAGTTTGTGGCAAAAGCTTTTCTTATAAGTCAAATTTGAAAAGGCACACAAGAACACACACTGGAGAAAACCCTTTTTCCTGCTCAGTTTGTGGGAAAAGCTTCTCTCAAAAGTCTCATTTGATAAATCACACAAGAACACACACTGGAGAAAAACAATTTTCCTGCTTGGTTTGTGGTAAAAGCTTTTCTCTAAAATCAAATTTAACAAGTCACACAAGAAAGCACAGTGGCGAAAAACCTTTTTCCTGCTCAGTTTGTGGCAAAAGCTTCTCTCAAAAGTCAAGTTTAACAGAACACACAAGAACACACAGTGGAGAAAAACCTTTTTCTTGCTCAGTTTGTGGAAAATGCTTCTCTCAAAAGGCACATTTAACACAACATACAAGAACACACAGTGGTGAGAAACCATTTTTCTGCTTGTTTTGTGGTAAAAGCTTTTCTCTAAAATCAAATTTAACAAGCCACACAAGAACACACAGTGGTGAAAAACCATTTTCCTGCTCAGTTTGTGGCAAAAGCTTCTCTGTAAAGTCAAGTTTAACTTGTCACACAAGAACACACACTGGAGAAAAACATTTTTCCTGCTCAGTTTGTGCCAAGAGTTTCTCTCAAAAGTCGTATTTACGACGCCACACAAGAACACACAGTGAAGACAAGACATTCAGTTGCAGCGTTTGTGCTAAAAAATTCTCCACTAAACAGCATGCGGAGAGTCACAATTGTGCTGGTGAGAAAAGCAGCGATCCTTGAAGCTTAAAAAAAAGAAAACAAAAAACTGAAGGAACTGACTCTTTGTGGTAAGATGTAAATGTGATTTTGAATAAAATACGATATATTGAATTTTGCAAAGCTTTTTTATTGACATTAAGCGTGTGATCCGTGCCAGAAGAACCATTGTGTCTGAGTATTTGTATTTGTATTTGTTTTTATTTTTGAAAGTATACAGGGACAATGCATATTAATCAAACAGTTTCCTGTAAATATGCCAAATTATAGCCAATGGCTAATTTGCATCCGTTGTCCCTGAGTGATGATGATCTTTTTTTTGTTTTCATATCAAACATTATTAATGAAATTAATTGCCTTTGCCTGGAACATTTGTTAACATTATGCTTTTCAGTTGTCTTTTTAAACGTACTTAATGGAAAAGGTGTGAGAAGAAACTGTGCTTATGAAATTGCTGCCTTCCACAATCATCAATAAAATCACTTGTTCCACTTGCTCAACTGGCCTTCATTGCTCTGTGAAAAGGTGAAAAACGTAACTAGAAGTTGAATTATAAAAAGAACAAGAAAGAGAAACGCAAATAGTCTCAGTTTCTCTCAAAGGTTTTGGAATGTCAGGAGTTGGCAACTTGATGGCGACTGGAGTCAGCGCTGGTTTTCTCGTTGTGTTTGGCAGGCTCGTATATGTATGGTCCATTGAACATAACTCAAACTCTTCAAATATCCCCTCACATACATTTAATATTTCGCTTTCTGAATACATTTCTGACTGGCTAAATACACTTTCTAGGTTGAGCTCCATCAAGCGTTTGGCATTTGTTGCTAAGCAGAATCTCACTTCGGAAAAATATACCAAATATTTTTTTTCATGCTTTATTATATTTTTTATAGATTGGATTATTTATATATTGATATAGGGAAATATTAAAATTTAAAATTGGCAACCACATACAGACTTAATTCAATTAATAAGAAATATAGAAACATTTTATAAATATTGAACTCATTGAGAAGAGTCCTGATCTTGAAATAAATATTGAATTATAAAAAAATACTAAAAAATTAATTCAATAACCCGACCCCGGATGAGCGGTAGAAAATGGCTGGATGGATGGAATAATTTAAATTGCATACATATTCAAATGAACAAATATGTTAAGAAATATTCAAGTGTGAAATAAAAAGGTTTAAATTAATATTTATATAATTTCACACATTAAAATAATTGAATAAATATTGTAGTATTACATCAGCAAGCTTAAATATACATTGAAATGAATAAAAAAAGTTGTGTATTTTTAAATCGCCTAATTTAGATATGGGAAGTAATTCTCTTTATGAAACTATGAAGGGACTGGAGCTCACAGAAGTGACCAGTCTTGGTTCTGAAGTTCCGATGTAACCAGATACTGCCCTGAGAGAAAATAGGCCTGAGTATTGTTTATGGTGGGGGCAATTCTCTCGCCAGGTCAGTGACCTTCCAGCATATGAGAGTAATTTAAGGTGGTCACGAGTAGACTGGTCGTATCAACGGGGAGACGCATCTGCTCTCCCTCAGGGGGACTTTTGGAGGGAAATCCCAAAGACTAGCGTGAGGGGAATGCATATGCAACAAGGGAAAATTAGATATTCATGTCCTATTTGGGCATTCCCTGTAAGAAGGGAATGTCTGAGAGGGGGCTCAAGTTTTTGGGGAGACTTCTTTTGACATCAGCATGTGACGAGGATAAAATCTTTTTCGAACCAGTTCTTTTCCATCACCAATCCAGCCTTGCTCGGCTGCCTCTCCGGAAGGCAGCAAGGACCCACACTTCAAAGACAAATATACTACATATTGAAAGAAAAATAATACTCAAATATTGAAATAAGTATAGAATTGAATGAATAAACAACAAAGAAATAAATACCTCCTGGAAAATATCATTATTTTTAGCATTTGTCAACATTTTTCTTTCTTGCACATTCTTAAACAATCGTAATTTTATTTTACTTTTTAAGTTACTTCAGTGCATTTCACACCTGTGCCTTCAAAGAAGTCCTACTTCGTCCTACTTGAATGAATCCCCATCAAAATACCAACATTTATGACACCACGGCTGGACAAATAATATCCAGAAACACACTTACGCACCACTGAGTGAGTGTTGGACGATATAGCTTCTTTTGAAAGGTCCGACTTGAAAATGTCCTTGCAAGTGGATCTGAAATTAAATCCACACTTTTCCTTCCTTCGGCCATTGTGGTTTAAAAAAAGCAAGAATATATTTTAGATTTTAGAACGGCCGCCAATTACAACTTTTGGGTGTGTTGATTCGGCATAGCGCCGCCCCCTCACAAGTGAGTATCCAATCACAAAATGCGTTCATCACCCTCAGCATAAGGCCAGCGAAAAGGCTCACTGTAACCAACTCGTGATCTGATTGGCTATCGCAACCGTCTAACAAATATGAAAGCTCATTGACTTTGACAGAAGAGATGCTCGCACAATTGCATCTTAAGGCCTCGGAACGCATAATGCGTGCCCCTGCTATTGTGAAACCTGCCCAGCAACACGAGCGAGCGGAATTCCGATTGGATTCAAAACTCTCACCTAAAAATAAAACGCTCAGCTATAATATGACATCAATGCGATGATTATGATCTTTTTTTTTTTATTGATTTTGTTCGGCCAACAGAGAAGGCCTTGAAGGCCCACCACTGAGTTACTTAATAGCCTAAATTAAACTTTACTTCCATGAATAGAGTTAAAGTTATGCTTTATTGTAGGATTTATGTAATTAATAGCCTTTGATGGACTTTAGTGTACTTAATGTAAACTGGTAACGCTGAAAAAACAAAACAGACAGCAATTCAAGTTTAAACCCATATACGTGACATGCGCTTTAGAAATAAAGTATATTTTTGCACACATTACACCGACATTGAGTTACTCCAGATCGACGCTGACCTCAGTGATTAAGAGAGCCAATCAAAAATCGCAACCCAAAAGACAAGCAAACAGGAAAAAGTGACAAACAAGAAAGCTGGCAAAGTGAAGAGTGTGAAACAGGTGAGAAACCCTACAACATTTTACGTTTGTATTTCCATACGTTGTAATTTATGGATGGTAATAATTCTTCATTTCTACTTCTAACATAGCGCAACTGTTGGTCTGGTGAATGTATAATCTTGCGTTGAGCCGCCACTACAATGAGTTACGATTCTGAACTGCAGCGGGCCTCAACATAGTTTATGTCAGGTCAGGGATTTCGACAGGGGTCCCCGACAAATCAAGGGATGGATATACAGGAATGGGTCCCGGTTTAGACGAGATGGCGCAGAGGAGCAACATAAGGGGAGTCCACATCTGTTCTCGTCCTTGAGGGTTTTTGGAATGGCAGGAGTGTAGTCCAGCAAAAAGGCCACGATTCAGACTGATATCCAGATTTTCCTTTTTTATTTCTCCTTTTCCTCTGACGGCGTTCGGAAATTCCGGAGCCCCTTAGGGGACATGGAAGAAAAAAAAAACAACAACAAATCTTTGCTTTCCCTTGCAAAGATTGCGTTCCCTCGCAAATGCAAAGTAGGTTTTTTTTGAGTGAATGTTCGTTTATTTATTTTTCCAATACGTGTTTATGTACTTCCGGGTCAGTTTGGCTTGCCTAGCCTCTGATGCGCGGCTGTTCGAGAGACGACAGTACGTCAGATGCGGCAATAATCTTAGAGGGGGACTTGGAACGTTTCTTGCGGTCAAGAGATGTCCCTCACGGTGACATTCTGCACATGAAAAGCAACAAGGTACATACAATTCACTCGAACGCACATGTCAAACTCAAGGCCCGGGGACCAGATCTGGCCCGCAACCTCATTTTATGTGGCCCGCAAAGGGCAAATCATCTGCATCAACTTCCTGTTTCTATCATATTTTCTTCACTTTTAACAACACTGAGATATGAGATATTGCCATTTATTTGTTAGCAGTCCTCCCCTTTTAAAATAAATGGAAAAATTGTTGAACAATTACTTACGAGCTTCTGATTTCAAAACTGGCTTTCCATTCAATTTATATGGGTTCACAGTCCTCTGAGGGAAACCACAACTACGATGTGGCCCGTCCACAAAAATGAGTTTGACACCCCTGCTCTAACGATATAACCTTAATAATAGCAATATGGGTCCCTACTGTTAATGTTTTTGTATAATACTAGCGTGCAAATTGTTTACCTTTTGAGTGGCTAGAAAAGTATTGCTTTTCTGTTTTCAATTTGTAGTTCATTTAAATCCTGTTATTGCATTCAAATTACTGTGAAGTGTGACGTTAAATATTTTTCTAAATGTTTTTTGTAAAACGCAACTTTAGTTTCGTTATGGAGCAGTGTAGTTCGTACCCGGAAATGACGTCATCAAATCGGATGTCGCAGAAGCAGGAAGTATAATAATAGATCACCAATAAGAGAGAAATGTGATGAAAATGAAGTCCAATCGAGCACAATCTGCATACATCTTTTGCCTTATCGAAGCCGGACCGAGAACTTACATTGTGGAAACAAAGTATGGACAAAGAGTGAGGAGGAACAGGAGTCTTCTGAAGGTTCCCGAGGACTGTAAGAAATCTTCTGATGCGGCTGAGGCTGCAAAGCAGGTGGATACATCGAAGGAGCACAGACCTCAACCACCAGCAATTTCTGGGATTACTGAACCTCCTCGAAGATCAACAAGAGTTAGACGACAACCGGACAGGCTGATTGAAAATGTTTAATGTTGTGTGATTGTTGCTAAAATTGTTGTAGAGCTGCTTGTTGTCATAAAAATGTGTGGATATTGATAAGAAGTGAAAATAATTGAGAACAAAACAAAATAAAAATAATAATAAACAATAATAATAATAAAAAAAGGCATAGGCATTGTTTAACGTTTGAAAGGGAGATGTAATGATAGCAGTTATATCATTGGCCACTAGTTGGCAGTATTGCCTGACGTGTGTTTTGGTTACCAGACGAACAAGTGTGTCTGCACATCGACGAGAATGCAAGTCAATAAATAAATAGACACAAGTTTGCAGCGTCACGTTGCCTGCGTGACTTCTTAAGATAGAAGACGGAACATTACAGTAACCATTAAAAAAACGTAAAGTAACCATAAAATTATTTTAAAAAACGTATCGCAAACATACTAAAGCTGTTGCTTTATGTTATTTACAAAGAATTTTTGTTTAAAATCCCCCTCGCTCTTCTTCTTGTCATTTCTATATTATGTACGTATTAATAACTGTTTGGTTTGCTAATGTGAATAATGTTTTTTTTTTTTTTTTACAAAAAAACGTATGAGTAAATATTTATCATCTCATCAATAATTGCACAACAGAGTACTGAGTTTCGAGATCCTCACAATAGTAGTTCTCAAAATCATATTTCTTATGAATTTAGCTTAGTTAAGGGATATTTTATTGACAATCTAACATCAATGTACAAATATATATTTATATATATGTATAGCGTTTTTGACCGAAAGTTGTTGTTATTGTACCTTGTGACGCGCCACTTTCGTTTCCTTCTTGAAGGATGCCGTTTCAAGGCTTATGTGGCTCATAAGCCACTTACATTGGCAATGTCGAAGGTCACTGAACCATGGTCGGCCCGCCAGCAACAGCACTTAGCGGCCATTTCTGAGTTTACGACAGACATTGGGCACGTGGCTGGTAAATGTAACCCTGTAGCTGATTGTCTATCGCGCGCGATCGTATGTCCAGTCCAGCTCGGGGTTGATTTTTCAGAAATGGCTGCCGACCAGTCCGATGATCATGACACCCGCAACCTCAAGACGGTGAGTACGGCTCTTAAACTTGAAGTAGTGATGCGTGGCGGCGGCCCTGCTGTCCTCTGTGTGGCAGACATTAGGACTATGCCTCTCACCCAGCAGGCATAGTGCTTGGGGGCGTGTTCATGAAAATGTTTTTTGGTGCAAATTTATGATTGTGCATTATTCTGTTGTTGCTAGTCTTCAAATAAATGCGAGTTTCCAGTCAGACGTGTGTGTTCATCCGACTGCCACATAGTAACCATAAATGAAAAAAAAATAAAAATGTCGCGTATACATACTAAAGCTGTTGCTTTGTAATTTATGTAGAATTTTTGTTTAAAATCGCCCTTGCTCTTCTTTTTGTCTTTTCTCTATTTTGTACGTATTAATAACTGTGTTTGGTTTGTTAATGTTAATAAAGTTTTTTTTAACATAAACAAATATTCGTAAATATTTATCATCTCATCAATATTTGGACAACAGAGTACTGAGTTTCGAGATGCTTGCGATAATCGTTCTCAAAATTGTATTTCTTGTCAATTTAGCTTAGTTAAGGGATATTTTATTGACAATCTAACATCAATATAAAAAGACAGAAAAAAATGGTGGTGGGGGGGCGCGAATCTTTTTTTTCTTGGTAGGGGCGGGCGTGAAATATTTGAGAAGCACTGCTAGTATATGCAGACATTATATTCATACAATCTTGCAGCCCAATTGAACCACAGCATTGTTGCAAGTTCGGTAGGAGAAACGTAACCTTCCCACTGCTGTTCCAGCAGCGGCTTCTCGGGGCATAGGCGGAAGTGACGTCGGAGCTGACTCGCCAATGTGGCGTTAATTTAGTTTTTTTTTAATCAACCGAATTAAAATATTATATAAAATATATATTAAAATAGACTAGCCAGGGTTAAAAAAAAACACAGAGGCAAAGAAATATATTTGAAAAATACGTGCTTAAAGCATGACGTCATTAGCAAGCGCGCAGCTTCCGAAGGACTTCGACCACTGTGTATTGTTTGGTTTCTTTGAAGATAACATGGACGAAAGAGATGTATATTATTTGATAAATCTTTTGATTATAATGGTAAAATACCATATTCACTCCTGTAAATTTCGTGGAAAGAAACCATGCTTTATTGTTTTTTTACAACGATTTTCAACAGTACATCCATTCCATCAAATATTCTCTTAAACAAAAGGCTCATAAAACAATAGAGATCTGCAAAAACTTGAAGGTGTTTATATAGTCCTATTTTTTCTGCCCCAAGCAAGTTGTTCCCTAATATCTTTATTTATTCTTTATTTATTTTATTTGTTTCTATTTCTCCGTTAATCTATCTGTATTTTTACTTAATAGTTATATTATTCTTTTCCACTATATTCATGATCGTTTTCTTGTTCAATTGTTCGATTTACTATAATGACTTTTACATTTGTCTAATTGTTGTATTTTCTACAGTTTGCAATAAAGAAAAAAAAAAAAAAAAAAAAAAAAAAGGACTTCGACCACTGTATTACTAATAAAGCCAAGTTGATACATTTTAATATCTTACATAATATATATCCGGTTAATTCCTTAATTTCCAAATTTATTGATATTAGCAATATTTGCTCTTTCTGTGGGAATGAAACTGAAACAATATCTCATTTATTCTTTGACTGTATGATCACAAAGCAATTTTGGGCTGATTTAACGTTTCATTTCTTTAAACCATCTGAAACCCCCTGTGTTCTTAATCTGAAGGATATTATTTTCGATTATAGTCACCCAAACGATAACAATTTTGCATACTTAATTAATTTAATCATTGTTGATGCAAATTTTTTTTTATCCACAAACAGAAATTCTCAAGATCCTCTCCCAGATTTATGCCTTTCCTGATAGAGTTGAAATCCATATTTAATTCGATTAAATTAATTAACAACAAGAAAAGCAACAAGATATTGACATTTTTGAGTGCCTTTTTCCTTTAAAAGCCTGAATTACATATCCAGAGACATTGTTCCTGTTTTACTGTGTATTTTTATTTTATAATATAATTTTTTTCTACATTCATTATCCTTTGTTGTGAATTCTATTTAAGGATGAAAAATGTATATGTTCGTTCAATACCTGAACTGATCTTGTAATACTGTAGTACTGTCTATTCAAAGTGTTCAATAAAGTTAAAAAAAAAAAAAGGACTTCGACCACATGCACCGACCCGTCCACGCCGAAATAAAAACAAACACCGCTAAATTCTTCTGATTTAGTGTGGAACTGACTGTAATTTTCTCACAGGATTTCCAGTGCTGCTCTAAAGGACTACGACATAATTCATTAAGTCTTTGTGTCCGATAACCTCATCTTCGCGCGTTGATGCTTTTCGGCGTAGTTAGCTTAGCTTGTTAGCTAGCTAGCCGCTAACAAAAAGAGGCACATGACTCATCGCCAAGCAGAGATCAAGTGTGGATTTTTTGGAATTATCATTTGAAAATGTGTGAAAGAACGACACCCATGTACAAAGTGGACCTTTGTGGAATAAAAGAAGAGAACGAGCAACATTTTCAACTGCTGGGCGAAGTTTGCAACCAGCCTCGTGTTGTGCCACTCAAAGCAGGTTTGTACACGTCTTACTCTCATTTGCTTTAGAAAGAACGACTTTCTATCGTTAAAAATATGCATCACAACATTAAGTTGTTTGGGGAAATCGTTCAATGTTATTGCCGTTTTATTTTTAAATATTGCTTGTCGGTTTGCTAAACATTTGTTTATTCCAAATAAAATCAGTGCAGAAAATAAATGCCAAAGAATAACCAATAGTGGGGGGTAAACTCCATGTTTTTTTAAAATAAAATTTGAACTGATTATTTTACATTTTCAATTTTCTGGTTTTTATATCTTGTTCAAGCAATTCCTTACGGAAGGAATTCTGCCTAACTCTACAAAATGTGCACACTGCGGCGAAAACATCAATGGCGGTTGATCAATTTTAGTGGATAAAACACAAAATATTAAGTTTTTTTCTTTTTTTTTTTAAATCAAGTACGTATTGGTCTTATTTGTTTATGAACTTTGTACTGGCTTGGTCGGGTGAGAGTCAAAGAACCTCGGGTGGCCCTGCACAGTTTTGTACACATGTGCGTAGTTTCACCCCATCCAAACAATTAAAATACATTTAATGCATCCATCCAAGGTTGCACGGATCTCATCGGTGAACAAGCGCATGCTGCAAGGAATGTATCTGCATCTTTGGCTTGCTATGGGCTTAAAAAGGGAGTACGCCACAACCCCCTTTTCTACCAACAAGTCCAGGAACATTTCGTTCCTGGTAATAAAGTTCCTGTGGCCCAGGTGGTTTGCATCTCCACCGCAACTCATAGTTCCTGGTAATTTTTGCAAATGAAAATGATGACGGAACAATGGGAGTTGTTGTTACTTTGTTACTCATTACTGACACCCTATGGCTGTTAAGCGTCATTGCAGTTACAAAATAATTCAGTGAACTCTTAAAATATTATGGTGTATCTTAGTCTATTTTTAATACATATTGGATAACTTTAAAATATACGTTATTCAAATATGTCAAAGTGAAAGTGTTGTTGCTTAATTTATGTGTAGGGATTTTGACTCTTCAAACGTTAATTTTGTTTTAAAATTGTTTTAGAAACAGAAATTTTATAAAAAAGTAAAAAGGGGAATGTTGGAACGTACTAGCAGGCTAAATGTCATTTTGGGCAAAAAAAAAACCAAACAAAAAAAAACCAAACGTAAATCATGCAATAAATAGCGACTCTGATGCCAGGGCCCCTTTAATTCTTTTAGGGATCCAGATTATAATGAAAGCAAAAAGTACCCACGATGAAACTATCCATAAATGCAAAATGAAATACTTGGAAACATATTTCGCTTGAAGGATTTCTATTCTATCAATGACATTATGTTGTGATGGCCCCCAGTGGCCCCATCAATATGTTAGGGTCCCACAACAGGTGTTCCATCAGACGCACACAATAGCCTGTGTGTGCTAACTTCAGCTAGCTTCCAGAAACGTCTGTGACTATGTCAGGAATGAAATCGGGCCTCAGCCGCAACGTGCTTCCTTTTTAAATGCTCGTTTATCACTGTTGTGCTGCTAGGAAAGGGAGGTTTACATCGTTGGCCGTAATTTTGTGAAATGCCCCCATGGTCCGGTCCAATTTGGGGTCACACGCATTGCATGCATCACAACATTAATGCGGCAGGCACAAGTCAAGGTAGCACGGTAGAAACAAAAGAAGACAAAGTCGATGCACGAGGTTTGACTTGACCAAACCAAATGTATGTTTGTCTTTTTGTGTCCGACAGACGTCAGTGAAAACTATCTCCGTTTTGTGAAAGAGGAGCCAGACTTGACTCACATCAAAAAGGAGGAAGAGGAGGAGGAGATCAACAAGTCACCAGTGAAAGTTGTCCCAACAAAGACCGAAGATGTAAACAAGGATGAGAGTGAGGACAACAGAGGGGCGGAGCCGACAAGCAGCAGCTCAAGTCATCACGTGACAACAGAAGGTGATGAAGACCACTGGGGGCCATCACAAGCACATAATGAGGACACATTATCAGACGCTCATGACAATGATGATGATGATGATGATGATGATGATGATGATGATGGGCAAGCTCAAGGTGAAAGGGCATGTCACACTGACTCATTCACTTCAAAGCTGTCTTTAAAAGGGCACAGAAAAACACACAGTGGTGAAAAACTGTTTTCTTGCTCGGTTTGTGGCAAAAGCTTCATGCATAAGTCAACGTTTACTATCCACACAAGAACACACACTGGAGAAAAACCTTTTTCCTGCTCAGTTTGTGGAAAATGCTTCTCTGAAAGGGGAAATTTAACAGAACACACAAGAACACACACTGGAGAAAAACCCTTTTCCTGCTCAGTTTGTGGCAAAAGCTTCTCTGGAAAGTCTAATTTAAGAAAACACGCAACAACACATAGTGGAGAAAAACCTTTTTCTTGCTCAGTTTGTGGTAAAAGATTTTCTCTAAAGTCCCGATTCACAGAACATACAAGAACACACACTGCAGAACCTCCTTCTTGCTTAGTTTGTGGTAAAAGCTTCTCCCAAAAGGCTCATTTAACAAGCCACACAAGAACACACAGTGGGGAAAAATCTTTTTCCTGCTCAGTTTGTGGCAGAAGCTTCTCTCATAAGTCAAATTTAACAAGGCACACAAGAACTCACAGTGGAGAAAAACCTTTTTCCTGCTCATTTTGTGGAAAATGCTTCTCTCAAAAGTCTTATTTAAGAAATCACACAAGAACACACAGTGGAGAAAAACCTTTTTCCTGCTCAGTTTGTGGAAAATGCTTCTCTGAAAAGTCACATTTACAAAGCCACACAAGAACAATCAATGGAGACAAGCCATTCAGTTGCAGCGTTTGTGCTAAAAAATTCGCCACTAAACAGCATGCTGCGAGACACGATTGTGATGGTGAGAATATAGGGCTGGGCGATATGACCTAAAATCAATATTGCGATAAATTGAGCAATTTCACCTTGGTAATGATCGATGCACGATAAATTCCCCCTAAAATCAAAATAAATGCAGGAAATGCATATTAACTGTTTTTTTTTTTAACCAACTGGTACACATTACTTTCAATGAAAAATAATAGTACAAAAACCATTTGTATAAACATTCCAAATATCTTGCTTTGCATGATTTGAACAATGTCACAAAGAACAGGAGAAAAAGGGTAACTCTCACAAAATCTTTTTCTGCAAATCGATTGTGCCGAGATGCTATCATGCCATTTGCAAAGGCCTAGATTTATGTAAAGGTATGTTGAAAACAATATAAATAATGCCATGTGCAAAGGAGCTAGTCGCCCGTAAACAAAATGCTCATTAGAATGGAAAAAAATGTCAATGCAATGCCAGTGCCAAATAAAAAAAGTGTACTTCATCAGGAAAATGCTGTCTCAAGTACGCTGGTGCGCGGTCGCCACTTGTCGTCTATGTCATGCACGGTCAGGCTCAAACAGGGATCCATGTTGCGACTTGACCACAAGTCGGATGTGGATGCAAAATGCTTGACATGTCTCCGCTCCCGTCCCGATGTTGTCCATATTGGGAAGTACGGTTTGCGACAAATATTTTCGTACCTCTCGTCGGCTACTTTCATGAGGCGTTTAAATCCTGTGCGCTCCACTGTAACTTCAGGAGCTCTATCTTTAGCTATGTGCTCGGCTATCGCGTCCACCACTGAGACGTTCTCTCGTATGGTGTCGCCTCCGTTATGGGCTGTTGTCACTTGTCGAACCTTGCTTCTCACTTTGAACTTTTAGCACAAGCTCCAAGTCAACAACATGGTTGTGTTGTGGGTGGTGAAAAAGAAAAGGTTGGGCGCGCTGTTTCAGGTGCTTACGATGCACTTTGTAGTTCATGTTTTTTTGCTTAAACATCGTCTTTATGGAACCCAAAACATTTCCAAACGACAGATGTCCACTTTATTTTCGGGACAAGCGCGACAGGAACAATTTCAACGAACATTACGTCGTCTTCAGCCGTGTCAGCTGCTTCTAGATTTGAATCGACAGCTACGACCGCGTCGTCAGTTTTCTTTCTTGTTCAGCTGGGTGGAGTCACGTGACTACAGCCGCTCAAGCCGTCTTACAGGGGCATGAACATAGCTGCAGACTAAAAGGACTTCTTTTTTTTTTTAAACACCGAATTAACCAACATGGGCAAAATGATTTTATTAAATTTCGATCACGGTAAATTTTCGGTTTATTGCCCAGCCCTACGAGAATAGCAGCGATCCTTGAAGCTTAAAAAGACAAAAAAAAAAAAACCTGAAGGAACTGACTCTTCGTGGTAAGATGTAAATGTGATTTAGAAAATATGATATATTGAATTTTCAAAGCTCTTTTATTGACACAAGCCCAATGTGATCAGTGCATTGTGTCTGAGTGATGATGATTTTTTTGTGTTTACATCAAACATTGAAATGAAATTAATTGCCTTTGCCTGGAACAACATTTTTTAACGTTATGCTTTTCAGTTGTCTTTTAAATCGTACCTAATGGAAAAGGTGTGAGAAGAAACGGTGCTTATGAAATCGTTGCCTTCCACAATCATCAATAAAATCACTTGTTCCACTTGCTCAACTGGCCTTCATTACACCGTGAAAAGGTGAAAAACTGAACTAGAAGTTGAACTCTAAAAAGAAGAGGAAAGAGAAACGCAAATCGTCTAAGTTTCTCTCAAAGGTTTTGGAATGTCAGGAGTTGGCAACTTGATGGCGAGTGGAGTCAGCGTTTTTTTGTCACCCCGAAGGAGATGATCCGCATCACGCAGTTTGTTGCTGCTGCTGTCTTAATTGAACCCCGGAGGTCACCCGCCAGCGTCCCTGAATTTCACCGGCGGATCTTCAGCTATCCCACGTCTGACCCCAGATTGTTATGGAATTTTCAGCAGTAAGGGAAGATCAATGAGATAGTCTGGAAAATAAATTGTCTTTTGAGTCAGTCTGCAGAGTGATCTCAGTGAGAGAAGTGCGTGGGAAGATACTGATGCACACAGGAAGATGAAGATTTATTTGGCAGGAACTGTGTAATCTTAAAACAAAAAGATACTTTTTCTGCGTTGAGCCTACTTATCAGTCAAGGTCGTGTTGTTTTGGCTTCGCAAAGAATCCTCTCGTACAAGAAGCGAAAGGCACTTTCTTCAAAAGCAGGTGGCCACAATAAATAGCAAAAACCTTACTTGCTAAATAATTTTCCATAATATTAAGATTGAACAAAATAGTGACACAAATATTGAAAAAGTAAATACAGTCACGATTAAACATTGAATACTAAATTATTACTAAAACAGTTAAATGAATCTTGAAATAAATAATGAATCACTGTAGTTTAATGAATACTGAAACGAATAATGAAATATTTAAGTTAGTTAAGTTATAAACACTGAAATCATTTTTTAAGACTCTAACATTTAGAGAATAAAACAGTGATGTATTTTAATTTAAAATTCGCAACCACGTCGCTGGCGAAAAACCCTGTAAAAAGGCAAATATGTTGACATAAAGTTTCACTTTATCATGTCAACTGTTAATAATAGAGAAATACATTTGGAATACTATCCAACCAACAACATGGTGTCAGATGTGAAAACAAAACCAGCAACAAAAGTAAAATTCAATACATCTCTCAAGTTCATATTTGGGAACTAAAATGTTTGTTCATGTGCATCTTAGGTTTTTCTCTATGTTTAGAAGAAGATAACAATGATTTGCATCGCAAATGGCGACATCTGTCGGTGAGTTGGTGACAGTGCTCCACATAGCCAGCAGCCAATCATATCACAGCGGGGTGTGTCCTGTTCTTCCGCTTTCGTGACGAACAGGAAATCCTTTCAGTGGGACGATGCCATCTTTCTTTCATCTCGTCGAAGAAAGAGAAGCACACGAGTTATCGCCAAGCAAAGACCAAGTGCGGATTTTTGGGAATTATCATTTGAAAATGTGTGCTAGAACGACACCCAAGTACAAAGAGGAACTTTGTGAAATAAAAGAAGAGAACGAGCAACATCTTCAACTGCTGGGCGTAGGTTGGAAGCAACTTCGTGTTGTGCTCCACAAAGCAGGTTTGTACCCGTCTGACTCTCATTTGCTTTTTAAAGAATGACTTTTTATCGTTAAAAATATGCATCACAACATTAAGTTGTTTGGGGAAATCGTTCAAGGTTATTGCCGTTTTATTTTTAAATGTTGCCTTTTACTTGCCAGTTTGCTGAACATTTGTTTATGCCAAATGAAATCAGTGCAGAAAATAAATGCCAAAGAAAAAACAATAGTGGGGGGTAAAATCCGTGTTTTTTTTCCAGTTTAAAATTTGAACGGATTATTTAACATTTTACATCCTCCAGTTTTTATATGTTGCTAAAGAAATTAAGTTTGTCATGTCAGGTTTCAAAACTATGCTGACAGATGAAGTGTATGTTTATATCCACTGTTGGAGTTGAGCCACCGAGAAAATGAGAAACATTTAGTAAATGAATCTTCAAGGCTTTTTCTTATTCTGACGAGAAACTGTACTCAGACGAGCACAATCAAAAAATGGCGCGCTGATCTCAGCCCAACCTGACATTTTATAGGAGGTTTCCTATGTCAAGGGTCATGTAGGTTGAATCGGTCGTCCTTGCTCCCTCCCACGTCCACGTTCCACGTCCAAGGCTGACCTTCTCAGGCAGCTCCCTGCCCCGGTCCACGTTCCACGTCCAAGGCTGACCTTCTCAGGCAGAAGGCAGTCTCTCCGTCTCTCCATCTCTCATTCCCCTGTAATCTCGTCAGTGTACAGATTGTGTGGTGTATGTTTTCACAGATCAAATTGTGTTTTTGGTGTTCTTGATAGTGTCCCTGTGACTTCCTCCCCTGCCCAACTTGATGTTTGTATCTTCTATGGCCTATGTGGAGAATGTGTTTTATTGTATTTGTCCATGAAGTGCTATCTGGTTTGTCATCAGTTTGACCTGAGCCGACTGAATCTGTTTATTCTGAATGAGAGCGTGGGTCATGAAAATACGGTGTGTGCAATTTTGAGATCTTACATTTAAACTAAGTCATATAAATTAAGCATATGAATGCATCAGTAAACACCATGACTACAATCCCAGTCAATCTTATCGATGCACTGTACTTCTACTTTAATTTGATAAATGCTTTTTGTTTAATCAATGTTTAACATATTCAGTAAATATGAACCTGCTAAATTAAATAATTGACCTTCTGTCCCGTAAGTGTTTAAAATAATGCCAGCAATCGTAATACAAACCTTCGATATTCATGTCCGGTGTGGCCATTCCCTATAAGAAGGGAAGGCCGGAGAGAGGGGACACCTTTCCCTTTTTTCTTTTTGGGGAGACTTCTTTTGACATCAGCATGTGACGAGAATAAAATCTCTTTCTAGCCAAAATGACTGTGTCAGAGAATCTTTTTCCATCACCAATTCTGCCATGCTGGGCGACCTGTCCGGAGGGAAGCTGAGACAGACCCACACATCAACAACAAAATATATCTCATTTTTGGCATTTTGCTCCATTGAGGGTCTCAGGGTGCTGGGGCGCAGGCGTTCAACAGCCGGCCGGCTGAACTTTAGGTGAGATGCTTTTACTCACAATGGGTGTTGTGCGCCTGTGTCCAAGCGGTCGGGGCTTTTGGGGTCGTTAAAGAGAGTTTGTGCGTGTGGGTCTGCTGGCTGGTTGGTCATGGAAAATGTCCCTGTGTTAGTTTCAATTATTGTTTAAACAAGAGGCCTCTATAATGATTAAGACATTAAAAGATGTCAAAGTAACCGCACTTTGAAAGAACATTCGAAAAAGTATAAAAAAAAAAAAAAATTAATTTAAAAAATGATGATAGGAACTAAGTAAATGGGGACTAGTGTGGGAGAAATGTGCAGAAGATAAAGAAAAGAAAGGTCTAGTGGTTAAAGAGATGAGAAATAAGAAGTGTAAAACTATAGCTATAGACAACATAGTCGTGAATAAGCTCAGTTTGAGCACAGAACCTGGCCAGGGTGTAAATTTTAGCAGGAAAATTATGAGCTGAAAATAGAAATAATGAAGAGAAGCGCGCGTCCACGTATCGTATTGGGCACTTTGTGGCATGGAACACAGTAAGGATCGAGGCGTACCGTTGTGTGGAGGGCCCGACGGTTTCGCTGGTACGTAGCAAGAATAATGCATTAAGTCTGGGCCAGTCCCATTTAACTTTTAGGCAGGTGAACTTTTGTTTTGCAACTTGGGTGTCAAAAATAGGCTCTTTCTTTTTTATTCCCACATCATTCCATGGGTGTGTCCAATTAAAATTGTACCCAAGTGTTCACCTGTGTCAGTTGTTTACATTTCAGATTTAGCAGTAGTTGTTGTGTCTGTGTCAGCGTCTTACCATCATCTCGCTCTGCTCCATACCATACCATTCCATTACATGCTCCTTTCGCTCCATCACTTCTGTCATCCCGCATCCTATGTTCAAACGCCAACATCGTCCACACAAAGCACACGCCAGCAAGCAAAATAGTCAATAAGTTAAACAGTTGCATCGTCATCGTCTTTGTTCAGACTTGAAAGTGTCTGACTTTGATCCAATTCATGCCATCTACACATTCCCTCTCTTGACCTGCCCGTCCGGGCGGTCAACCTCTAAGCTCAACCTTGGCGGGCACAAATACTGGGGCCGGGCGCAACTGTGAGTTATGGTACCACTGTTGTTCTGTAGTACCCAAATGGATGGCGTGTGAGGTTCTAGCCAGAACACTAAACTGTCCTTACCCGCGATATTGAGTCCACCTCCGGGAAAGCACCCGGAGGTTGATGTACGGAGTGATGTCCGACTCCAGTGATGCTGAGTTCACTGAGTTCAAATATCTAACTGTGTTCCGAGATTTCAAATTAAGCCTCGAGCTAACGCTCCAATTTTGACTGTTAATTGACAAAGTTTAAAGCAACACAAATGAAATGCTTAAAATAAAAAAAAACCCAAAACTATAATAACGCAGATACCGAATTAAACCTCTATTTTTTCTTTTTTTTTTTTTTTTTTTTATTATGGGAAGAAAAGGTGCTCTACAAGACATAGACAGCTCCAAGACCGCTGCAGTCTTCACCTCCTATTGTCTCATGATTGGCTCAATCCACCTACAGGCTGTGCCCACACTGATTCTGTCAACTGGGGGAGGGGGTAGAAACAGTGAAAACAATCGCGGAGCTGTCGAGCCGAGCCCCAACTCAGTCGGGCCCTGGGTCCACAACACCTCAAGCAGAGACACACACAGAACTACCACTTCCGAGCGACCCTTCTCTGGAAATTTCGACATTTAGTAATGTTCCCAAAACCAAAGAATTTGTAGTCGGTGCTGAAATATGATCTCCCGATTGTGACGCGGAGTATTCAACAACGATGGGGTCTAGATCGGAACGTGGAGCGGCGGCTGGTCGTCCAGCCCCGCCGAGTCATGAACGTGGAGCGGCGGCTGGTCGTCGAACCCCGCCGAGACAGGAACGTGGAGCGGCGGCAGGTCGTCGAGCCCCGCCGAAGCAGGAACGTGGAGCTGTGGCTGGTCGTCGAACGCCGGCGGGACGGGAACTTGGAGCGGCGGATGATCGTCGAGTGCCCGCGGGACAGGAACGTGGAGCGGCGGCTGGTCCTCGAACCCCGCCGAGACAGGAACGTGGAGCGGCGGCTGGTCCTCGAGCCCCGCCGAGACAGGAACGTGGAGCGGCGGCTGGTCCTCGAGCCCCGCCGAGACAGGAACGTGGAGCGGCGGCTGGTCCTCGAACCCCGCCGAGACAGGAACGTGGAGCGGCGGCTGGTCCTCCAACCCCGCCGAGACCGGAACGTGGCACGGCGGCTGGTCCTCCAACCCCGCCGAGACCGGAACGTGGCACGGCGGCTGGTCCTCCAACCCCGCTGAGACAGGAACGTGGAGTGGCGGCAGGTCATCGAACCCCGCCGGGACAGGAACGTGGAGCGGCGGCTGGTCCTCGAACCCCGCCGAGACAGGAACGTGGAGCGGCGGCTGGTCCTCGAACCCCGCCGAGACCGGAACGTGGCACGGCGGCTGGTCCTCCAACCCCGCTGAGACAGGAACGTGGCACGGCGGCTGGTCCTCCAACCCCGCTGAGACAGGAACGTGGAGCGGCGGCGCTTCGTCGGGAGCCGCTGTGACAGAGACGAGAAGCGACGGCGGGTCGTCGTCCACCGCCCAGGCAGGAAACTGGAGCGCCGGCGAATCGTCGAGTTCCGCCGAAAAAGGAGCTTGGGGCGACGGCGGATCGTCGAGCACCGCCGAGGCAGTGACGGGAAGCAATGGCGTGTCCTCGGGCGCCGCCGGGACAGGGAATTGGGTTGGCGGCGGGCCGTCTGGCACCGCCGAAGCAGGGATTTGGAGCTGCGGCGGGCCGGGCGCAGCGGGGACCGGGACTGGTAGCGGACGCAGGGCGTGCCCCGCTGCAACAGGGACTTGTGACGGACAAAAGGCGTGCTCCGCCAGAACTGGGACTTGTGGCGGACGCGGGGCCTGCTCCGCCGGAACAGGGACTGGGGGCGGACGCAGAACGTGCTCCGCCGGGATAGGGACTTGTGGCGGACGCATGGCGTGCTCCGCCGGAACAGGGACTTGTGGCGGACACAGGACGTGCTCCGCCAGAACAGGGACTTGTGGCGGAGGCATGGCGTGCTCCGCCGGAACAGGGACTTGGGGCGGACGCATGGAGTGCTCCGCCGGAACAGGGACTTGGGGCGGACGCATGGAGTGCTCCGCCGGAACAGGGACTGGTGGCGGACGCAGGACGTGCTCCGCCAGAACAGGGACTTGTGGCGGACACAGAACGTGCTCCGCCAGAACAGGGACTTGTGGCGGACGCATGGCGTGCTCCGCAGGAACAGGGACTGATGGCGGACACAGGGCGTGCTCCGCCGGGATAGGGACTTGTGGCGGACGCAGGACGTGCTCCGCCGGAACAGGGACTTGTGGCGGACGCAGGACGTGCTCCGCCGGAACAGGGACTGGTGGCGGACGCAGGGCGTGCTCCGCCGGACCAGGGACTTGTGGCGGACGCCGAACGTGCTCCGCCAGAACTGGGACTTGTGGCGGACGCATGGCGTGCTCCGCCGGAACAGGGACTGGTGGCGGACGCAGGGCGTGCTCCGCCGGAACAGGGACTTGTGGCGGACGCAGGACGTGCTCCGCCGGAACAGGGACTTGTGGCGGACGCAGGGCGTGCTCCGCCGGGATAGGGACTTGTGGCGGACGCAGGACGTGCTCCGCCGGAACAGGGACTTGTGGCGGACGCAGGACGTGCTCCGCCGGAACAGGGACTGGTGGCGGACGCAGGGCGTGCTCCGCCGGACCAGGGACTTGTGGCGGACGCCGAACGTGCTCCGCCAGAACTGGGACTTGTGGCGGACGCATGGCGTGCTCCGCCGGAACAGGGACCGGTGGCGGACGCAGGGCGTGCTCCGCCGGAACAGGGACTTGTGGCGGACGCAGGACGTGCTCCGCCGGAACAGGAACTTGAAGCGCTGGCGAGGCGCCGGAGCGGGGGTCAGCAGCTCTCGGGAGGCCAGAACAGGCCCCAGCAGCTCGGGGGGAACCGGGACGGGGCTTATCATCTGGCGGGGAGCCGGAACGGGACTCATCTGCTGGCGGGGAGCCGGCACGGGGCGCGGCAGCTGGCGGGGAACCGGAACGGGGCTCGGCAGCTGGCGGGGAGCCGGGAAGGGGCTCAGCAGCTGGCGGGGAGCCGGGAAGGGGCTCAGCAGCTGGGGAGGAGCCGGAACGGGGCTCAGCAGCTAGCGGGGAGCTGAGACGGGGCTCAGCAGCTGACAGGGAGCCCGGACGGGACGCTGCGGCTGGCAAGGAGCCGGGACGGGACTCAGCAGCTGGCGGGGAGCCGAAAAGGGGCTCAGCAGCTGGGGAGGAACCGGAACGGGGCTCAGCAGCTAGCGGGGAGCTGAGACGGGGCTCAGCAGCTGGCAGAGAGCCGGGATGGGACGCTGCGGCTGGAGAGGAGCCGGGACAAAGCTCAGTAGCTGGCGGGGGGGCGACAGAGGGCCGGATGCAGCAGTCGGTCCGGGCACAGCCGAACCGGGGGCCCTGATCCCTATCAGCCTGCCGCCATAGGGAATCAGGGGAATGGGGAACACGCGGGACCAAGGTTACAGGGGCTGGTGAACGCGAGCTAGGGGGTGCCAGGGGAACGTGAGCAGGTGCTAAAACCGATGGTGAACGAGGGGAACGACGTGGCCGTGATCTACGTGATTTGGGACGTGAAGTGCGCGAGGTGGATTGGGAGGTGGTCTTGGAAGACTCAAACGAAAAAGGTGTCAGGAATGGTTCGGGGGGGAAAAAGTGACTGGTACTAACTGTGTCCGGGTGGCGCTGAGCGTCTAACAAGGCGTAGATGTGGTCTGCATCGTACTCGTGATCCGAGTCGACAAAAACGTGCGGGGCATAGTGCTCAGAATCATCTGCTAAATCATTATCAACTAAAGCGTGAGTGGGTGAATTGGCCTGGTGATCAAAATTGTCGTCGTAATCGGAATCAATGGTACAGTGTGGAGGAAGGTCGGGAAGGAAGACGAGGGCGTTACCATGAAAGGAAGACGAGGTACGGGGCTGGTCGGCAGGCTGGTGAGGGGCAGGCACCGGAGGCTGCACGGTCGGTGCAGCTGACGTGGGGGCTGCATGGGTTGCTGCAGCTGACGTGGAGGCGACGTGGGTTGCTGCTACGGACGTGGAGGCGACGTGGGTTGCTGCAGATGATGTGGAGGCGGGACGCCTTTCAGCCAGCTGTCGGTCGGCCAGCTGTGCCAGCCTCATGCTCTCCACCATCTTGACCTCCAGCTCCACCATCTGAGCTGTCAGCTCCATGATAGTCTCCCGGGGTGGTACCGCGGCGGCGCCCTTCTCCGCGATCGAGGCCACCTGCTCCGCTATCTGGGCCAGTCGTGCGCCCAGCTCAGCGCGGCGGGAGTCCAAAAGGTAGGCGGTCTTTTCGAACAAGTCCTCGTAATCTGGGGAAGCGGGTAGCGTGGCAGACGTGGCGCTGAGCTGATCGGCGGGTTGGTGGGGGGGGTCCGTGCGGCGGTGTCCATGACGCCGCCGCGAGCCCCTCGCTGGGTCCTTTTTTCGAGGTCGGGTCATTCTGTCAGGAGTCGCCTTGCGGCGATGAGGAGGTGGACCCAAGAAGCGAGGAAGCAGGGGTAGGTGAAGCTTTAAGGAGATTTATTGTGGAGCTTGGTGGGGACGAACAACGGGGCGTGGGCAAAGAAACAACACAGGCAACTGAACGAGACTAACTGGACGATGACAAGGACCAAACACGAGACGGGAACGAGCCAGGCGGACAGGGAACGAAGACAAGTGCAACAACGGGAGCGAAGCGCAAGTCGTGAGAGTCCGAGGTGACGTGGCAACAGGAGGCAAACAGGGTAATGACCCGACACTGCGTTGTCGGTCTGGAAGGTTTAAATAGTCCGGGTACTTAGGGGAGCAGATGGGAAGCAGGTGCGTGATGATGACTAGGAACAGGTGCGTGATGATGACTAGGAACAGGTGCGTAGCTGGTGAGAACGAAAACAATAACAAAGGCACATGGCAGGGAGGTGATGAAAACAATAACAAAAGGCACATGGCAGGAAGGAGGGAAGAAAATAACAACAAAAACACTGACGTGGCAGACACGGGTCATGACAAAAAGGCTACTTAAGAGGAAAACTGAAGGTGAGAAATAGACACACTGAACAAGACATCTATGTGGTGAACAATTTGTCAAAATTACTGTTAGGACTTCCAGCCATTAAAGCTCTGGCTCTTGTGAAGCGTATGCATGCAGTTCAAGTGGGAGATGATTTTGTAAAGTGTTACCCCACAGTCTTCAAAGGACTGGGGAAACTGACAACGCCATACAAAATTGAGCTAAGACCAGGGGCCACACCATATGCTCTGTCCGCCCCACGTCGAGTTCCTCTCCCGTTACGTGATAAGGTGAGGACAGAACTGGATAGGATGGAGGCCATGGGGGTGATATCGAAGGTCACAAAACCCACTTCATGGTGCGCTGGCCTGGTCGTGGTACCAAAACCAAGGTCAAAAGAAAGACTGAGACTGTGTGTGGACATGACACACTTGAATGAATGGGTGCAACGGGAGAGGATCATTCTGCCAAACGTGGATCACTCACTGGCAATGCTGACGGGAGCAAAAATCTTCACGAAATTGGATGCCACATCAGGGTTTTGGCAGATTCCATTGACTGAAGATAGTGCTCTCCTGACTGCTTTCATCACTCCATTCGGTCGCTATTGTTTCAACCGGCTGCCGTTTGGAATATCCTCAGCCCCAGAACACTTCCAGCGGAGGATGACGCAAATGCTAGAGGGCTGTGAAGGTGTAGTGTGCCATGCAGACGACATATTAGTGTATGGGAACGACCAAATTGAACATGACTCTAGACTACACCAGGTGCTGAGGAGACTTCGTGAGGCGGGTCTAACTTTGAACAGGGACAAGTGTGAATTTACCAAAAGCAAGATAATGTTTCTTGGACACAGCCTCTCAACAGAAGGTATTAAGCCTGACCCAGGGAAAGTCAAAGCCATTCTGGAGATGCCAGAGCCCACCTGCGTTGTTGATGTGAGGCGAGTGATGGGCATGGCTAACTACCTGGGCAAGTTCCTGCCTCATCTGTCCTCATATGCCCAGCCCCTAACGGTCCTTCAGTCAGAGAAGACAGAATGGTGCTGGGGGACACCACAAAGAGAAGCTTTCCAGAAGCTAAAATCAGAACAGAGCTCACCCAGAGTCCTGGCTGTATACTCACCTTATGCTGAGACGCGTGTGTCAGCTGATGCATCATCATTTGGGATTGGAGCAGTCCTGATCCAGAAACAGCCTGAGAGTGGAGACTGGAAACCAGTCGTGTTCATCTCCAGACAGCTATCGGATGCTGAGAAACGATATGCTCAGATTGAGAAGGAAGCGCTAGCAGTAACCTGGGCATGTGAACGCCTGCAGGCGTACTTGCTAGGGATGAACTTCACAATTGAGACGGATCACAGGCCATTGGTCCCTTTGCTGAGTTGCAAAGCGCTGGATGAGCTTCCTCCCCGTGTCTTGAGATTTCGACTACGACTGTTAAGGTTCACCTATGACATTGTGCATGTGCCAGGGAAGCAACTCATCACGGCAGACACTTTGTCGAGAGCTCCAGTGAGTCACTTAGCCACACAGGAGGAGAAAGAGATGGAGGCGGATGTTCAAATATTCGTGGACTCCATCAGACAGTGTCTTCCAGCAACGGAAGTAAGATTGCAACAGCTCGCAGAAAAGCAGAAAGAGGATCCAGTTTGCAGTACTTTGAGACAGTACTGTCAAACCAAGTGGCCTGACAAAACTCACTTTCCAGCTGCTATCGGACCTTACTGGTATGCGAGAAATTATCTTTCTATGTCCGGTGACCTGCTCCTGAAAGGACAAAGGATCGTTATTCCCAGCTCCTTAAGAGATGACATGCTCAACATCCTCCATCAGGGTCATCAAGGGATAGGAAAGTGCCGAGCAAGAGCCCGTCAGTCAGTCTGGTGGCCAGGACTCTCAAATGAAATTAAAAACAAAGTGGGAAATTGTCAGACATGTGTGAAACACCGGCACACGCAGCGGGAGCCCCTGTTACCAACCCCGGTGCCAGAGAGACCGTGGCAACGTGTAGGAACTGACCTGTTCATCTGGAAAGAGAAAATCTACCCGGTAGTGATAGATTATTTCTCTCGCTACATCGAAGTGGCACACCTCCAGGCAGCATCTGCTGAAACAGTCACAGCAGCGCTAAAGAACATCTTTGCTCGACATGGAGTTCCGGTGGTGCTCGTGTCAGACAATGGGCCACAGTTTGCTGCTTCACTCTTTAAGGACTTTGCCAGTGGGTACGGCTTTACTCACATAACCAGCAGTCCGCGATACCCACAAGCCAATGGTGAGGCTGAGCGGGCAGTGGCCATCGTCAAGGGATTATGGAAAGAGGGAGGAGACTATGCTAGAGCGTTGCTTAGTTATCGAGCTACCCCTCTGGAAAATGGATGCTCTCCAGCCCAACTTCTTATGGGAAGACAGCTCAGGACCACACTGCCACAAGTGCCCGAATCACTGCGTCCACGCTGGCCCAACATTAAACAGTTCCGGACCACAGACACACAAGGTAAACGGAAACAAGTGGAATATTATAACAGACGCCACAGAACACAGAATCAACCGGAGTTACATCCTGGCCAGAACGTATGGATCACTACAGAAAGCACTCACGGGACAGTTGTGCAGCAGACAGACGCCCCCAGATCATACCTAGTCAGAACAGAGGATGGACTGTTGAGGAGAAACCGTGCACACCTGCGAGCTACCCAGCAGTCAGCATCCATTCCAACCAACAGGCAGGAAACTGACTTGCCTAGGATGAATCAACCTGCAGCAGAGCCAAATACTGCTGCCAGGATGGCCTAGTGGTCTAAGGCGCCGCGTTCAGGACCCAGTCTCCCCAGGAGGCCTGGGTTCGAATCTCGAATTTCCCCATTGTGGGACTAATAAAGGCAATATTATTATAATATTATTATTATGTTACAAGCTCAGGCAGACATTCACGTCCACCCAAACGACTGGACTTGTGATTGTGTGAAAAGAGTTCCTGACTATTATGATCAATGTTCCTATGTGGAAGTGAAGTCATGTTGATGTTGTTTCTTACTTCAAAGGGGGAGATGTTGTGTAAAGGTTAATATAACCAATCAGAGTTAATGTTGTTATCTCAGCCAATCAGGGGACTTGTTACAGGAATGTGGGGTTGTAAGGAAAAACATGAGTCGTCATAGTAAATGTTAACAAGCAAGTTAACCGCTCTCTCTCTTTCGTTATTTAATCACACAATAACGTAACAATGTCGAAGGTTACTGAACTCTGGTCGGCCCGCCAGCAACAGCACTTAGCGGCCATTTCTGAGTTTACAACAGACATTGGGCACGTGGCTGGTAAATGTAAGCCTGTAGCTGAGTGATTATCGCGCGCCATCATATGTCCAGTCCAGCTCGGGGTTGATTTTTCAGAAATGGCTGCCGACCAGTCCGATGATCATGACACCCGCAACCTCAAGACGGTGAGTACGGCTCTTAAACTTGAAGTAGTGATGCGTGGCGGCGGCCCTGCTGTCCTCTGTGTGGCAGACATTAGGACTATGCCTCTCACCCAGCAGGCATAGTTCTTGGGGGCGTGTTCATGAAAATGTTTTTTTGGTGCAAATTTATGATTGTGCATTATTCTCTTGTTGCTAGTCTTCAAATAAATGCCAGTTTCCAGTCAGACGTGTGTGTTCATTCCGACTGCCACATAGTAACCATAAATTTAAAAAAAAAATGTCGTGTATACATACTAAAGCTTTTGCTTTGTAATTTATGTAGAATTTTTGTTTAAAATCGCCCTGGCTCTTCTTTTTGTCTTTTCTATATTTTGTACGTATTAATAACTGTTTGGTTTGTTAATGTTCATAAAGTTTTTTCCTTTAAACAAATATTAGTAAATATTTATCATCTCATCAATATTTGGACAACAGAGTACTGAGTTTCGAGATGCTTACGATATTCGTTCTCAAAATTATATTTCTTATCAATTTAGCTTAGTTAAGGGATATTTTATTGACAATCGAACATCAATATACAAAGACAGAAAAAAATGGTGGTGGGGGGCGCTAATCTTTTTCTTCTGGGTAGGGGCGGGCGTGAAATAATTGAGAAGCACTGCTAGTATATGCAGACATTTTATTCATAGAATCTTGCAGCCCAATTGAACCACAGCATTGTTGCAAGTTCTGTAGGAGAAACTTGAACGTCCCACTGCTGTTCCAGCAGCGGCTTCTCGGGGCATAGGCGGAAGTGACGTCAGAGCTGTCTCGCCAATGTGGCGTTAATTTAGTTTTTTTTATCAACCGAATTAAAATATTATATAAAATATATATTCAAATAGACCAGCCAGGGTTAAAAAACAAACGCAGAGGCAAAGAAATATATTTGAAAAATACGTGCTTAAAGCATGACGTCATTAGAAAGCGCGCAGCTTCCGAAGGACCTCGACCACATGCACCGACCCGTCCACACCGAAATAAAAACAAACACCGCTAAATTCTTCTGATTTAGTGTGGAACTGACTGTAATTTTCTCACAGGATTTCCAGTGCTACTCCAAAGGACTACGACATAATTCATTAAGTCTTTGTGTCCGATAACCTCATCTTCGCGCGTTGATGCTTTTCGGTGTAGTTAGCTTAGCTTGTTAGCTAGCTAGCTGCTAACGACTCATCGCCAAGCAGAGATCAAGTGCAGATTTTTTTGAGTTATCATTTGAAAATGTGTGAAAGAACGACACCCAAGTACAAAGAGGAACTATGTGGAATAAAAGAAGAGAACGAGCAACATCTTCAACTGCTGGACGAAGTTTGCAACCAGCCTCGTGTTGTGCCACTCAAAGCAGGTTTGTACACGTCTTACTCTCATTTGCTTTGTAAAGAACGACTTTCTATCGTTCGAAATATGCATCACAACATTAAGTTGTTTGGGGAAATGCGTTCAAGGTTATTGCCGTTTTAGTTTTAAATATTGCTTGTCGGTTTGCTAAACTATTGTTTATGCCAAATAAAATCAGTGCAGAAAATAAATGCCAAAGAATAACCAATAGTGGGGGGTGAACTCCATGTTTTCCCAGTATAAAATTTGTACTGATTATTTTACATTTTCAATTTTCTGGTTTTTATATCTTGTTCAAGCAATTTCTTACGGAAGGAATTCTGCCTAACTCTACAAAATGTGCACACTGCGGCGAAAACATCAATGGCGGTTGATCAATTTTAGTGGATAAAACACAAAATATTAAGTTTTTTTTTAAAAATCAAGTACGTATTGGTCTTATTTATTTATGAACTTTGTACTGGCTTGGTCGGGTGAGAGTCAATGAACCTCGGGTGGCCCTGCACTGTTTTGTGCACGTGTGCATAGTTTCATCTCATCCAAACATTTAAAATACATTTAATGCATCCATCCGGAGTTGCACGGATCTCATCAGTGAACAAGCACATGCTGCAAGAAATGCATCTGCATCTTTGGCCTACTATGGGCTTAAAAAGCGATACCGTCACAACCCCCTTTTCTACAAACAAGTCCAGGAACATTTAGTTCCTCGTAAAAAAATTCCTGTGGCCCAGGTGGTTTGCATCTCCACCGCAACTCATAGTTCCTGGTAATTTTTGCAAATGAAAATGATGACGGAACAATGGGAGTTGTTGTTACTTTGTTACTCATTACTGACACCCTATGGCTGTTAAGCGTCATTGCAGTTACAAAATAATTCAGTGAACTCTTAAAGTATTATGGTGTATCTTAGTCTAATTTTAATACATATTGGATAACTTTAAAATACACCTTATTCATATATGTCAGAGTGAAAGTGTTGTTGCTTAATTTATGTGTAGGGATTTTGATTCTTCACACGTAATTTTGTTTTAACATTTATTTAGAAACAGAAATTTTATAAAAAATAAAAAGGGGAATGTTGGAACGTACTAGCAGGCTAAATGTCATTTTGGGAAAAACAAAACAAAACAAACGTAAATCATGCAATAAATAGCCACTCTGATTCCAAGGCCCCTTTAATTCTTTTAGGCATACAGATTAGAATGGAAGCAAAAAGTACCCACGGTGAAACTATCTCTCAATGCAAAATGAAAAACTTGTAAACATATTTAACTTGAAGGATTCCTATTTTATCGATGTCATTATGTTGCGATGGCCCCCAGTGGTCTGCATCAATATGTTAGGGTCCCACAACAGGTGTTCCATCAGACGCACACAAAAGCCTGTGTGTGCTAACTTCAGCTCGCTTCCAGAAACGTCTGTGACTATGTCCGGAATGAAATAAATCGGGCATCAGCCGCAACGTGCTTCCTTTTTAAATGCTCGTTTATCACTGTTGTTGTGCTGCGAAAGGGAGGTTTACATCGTAGGATGTAATTTTGTGAAATGCCCCCATGGTCTGGTCCAAATCGGGGTCACACGCATTGCATGCATCACAACATTAATGCGGCAGGCACAAGTCAAGGTAGCACGGTAGAAACAATATAAGACAAAGTCGACGCACGAGTTTTGACTTGACCAAACCAAATGTATGTTTGTCTTTTTGTGTCCGACAGAGGTCAGTGAAAACTATCTCCGTTTTGTGAAAGAGGAGCCAGACTTGACTCACATCAAAAAGGAGGAAGAGGAGGAGGAGATCAACAAGTCACCAGTGAAAGTTGTCCCTATAAAGACTGAAGATGTAAACAAGGATGAGAGTGAGGACAACAGAGGGGCGGAGCCGACAAGCAGCAGCTCAAGTCATCACGTGACAACAGAAGGTGATGAAGACCACTGGGGGCCATCACAAGCACATAATGAGGACACATTATCAGACGCTCATGACAATGATGATGATACTAATGATGATGATGATGATGATGGGCAAGCTCAAGGTGAAAGGGCATGTCACACTGTCTCATTCACTTCAAAGCTGTCTTTAAAAGGGCACAGAAAAACACACAGTGGTGAAAAACAGTTTTCTTGCTCGGTTTGTGGCAAAAGCTTCATGCACAAGTCAATGTTAACAATCCACACAAGAACACACACTGGAGAAAAACCTTTTTCCTGCTCAGTTTGTGGAAAATGCTTCTCTGTAAAGTCAACGTTAACAAGCCACACAAGAACACACAGTGGAGAAAAACCTTTTTCCTGCTCAGTTTGTGGAAAATGCTTCTCTGAAAGGGGAAATTTAACAGAACACACAAGAACACACACTGGAGAAAAACCCTTTTCCTGCTCAGTTTGTGGCAAAAGTTTCTCTGGAAAGTCTAATTTAAGAAAACACACAACAACACATAGTGGCGAAAAACCTTTTTCTTGCTCAGTTTGTGGTAAAAGATTTTCTCTAAAGTCCCGATTCACAGAACATACAAGAACACACACTGCAGAACCTCCTTCTTGCTTAGTTTGTGGTAAAAGCTTCTCCCAAAAGGCTCATTTAACAAGCCACACAAGAACACACAGTGGGGAAAAATCTTTTTCCTGCTCAGTTTGTGGCAGAAGCTTCTCTCATAAGTCAACTTTAACAAGGCACACAAGAACTCACAGTGGAGAAAAACCTTTTTCCTGCTCATTTTGTGGAAAATGCTTCTCTCGAAAGTCTGATTTTATAAATCACACAAGAACACACAGTGGAGAAAAACCTTTTTCCTGCTCAGTTTGTGGAAAATGCTTCTCTGAAAAGTCTACTTTAATTAAACACACAACAACACATAGTGGAGACAAGCCATTCAGTTGCAGCGTTTGTGCTAAAAAATTCGCCACTAAACGGCTTGCTGAGAGACACGATTGTGATGGTGAGAATATTGGGCTGGGCGATGTGACCTAAAATCAATTTTGCGATAAATTGAGCAATTTTTCCTCGGTAATGATCAATGCACGATAAATTCCCCCTGAGGACCAAAATCAAAATAAATGCAGGAAATGCATATTAACAGTTTTTTTTATTGACCAACTGGTACACATCACTTTCAATGAAAAATAATAGTACAAAAACCATTTGTATAAACATTCCAAATAGCTTGCTTTGCATGATTTGAACAATGTCACAAAGAACAGGAGAAAAAGGGTACCTCTCACAAAATCTTTTTCTGCAAATAGATTGTGCTGAGATGCTGTAATGCCATTTGCATAGGCCTAAATTTGTGTAAAGGTATCTTGTAAGCAATATAAATAATGCCATGTGCAAAGGAGCTAGTCGCCTGTAAACAAAATGCGAACTAAAATGAAAAAAATGTCAATGGAATGCCAGTGCCAAATAAACAAGTGTGCTTTATCAGGAAAATGTGCCGTCTCGAGTAATCTGGTGCGCAGTCGCCACTTGTCGTGTATGTCATGCACAGTCAGGCTTAAACAGGGATCCATGTTGCGACTCGACCACAAGTCGGATGTGGATGCAAAATGCTCGACATGTCTACGCTCCCGTCCCGATGTTGTCCATATAAGGAAGTGCTGTTTGCGACAAATATTTTCGTACCTCTTGTCGGCTACGTTCCTGAGGCGTTTAAATCCTGTGCGCTCCACTGTAACTTCAGGAGCTCTATCTTTAGCTATGTGCTCGGCTATCGCGTCCACCACTGAGACGTTCTCTCGTATGGTGTCGCCTCCGTTATGGGCTGTTGTCACTTGTCGAACCTTGCTTCTCACTTTGAACTTTTAGCACAAGCTCCAAGTCAACAACATGGTTGTGTTGTGGGTGGTGAAAAAGAAAAGGTTGGGCGCGCTGTTTCAGGTGCTTACGATGCACTTTGTAGTTCATGTTTTTTTGCTTAAACATCGTCTTTATGGAACCCAAAACATTTCCAAACGACAGATGTCCACTTTATTTTCGGGACAAGCGCGACAGGAACAATTTCAACGAACATTACGTCGTCTTCAGCCGTGTCAGCTGCTTCTAGATTTGAATCGACAGCTACGACCGCGTCGTCAGTTTTCTTTCTTGTTCAGCTGGGTGGAGTCACGTGACTACAGCCGCTCAAGCCGTCTTACAGGGGCATGAACATAGCTGCAGACTAAAAGGACTTCTTTTTTTTTTTAAACACCGAATTAACCAACATGGGCAAAATGATTTTATTAAATTTCGATCACGGTAAATTTTCGGTTTATTGCCCAGCCCTACGAGAATAGCAGCGATCCTTGAAGCTTAAAAAGACAAAAAAAAAAAAACCTGAAGGAACTGACTCTTCGTGGTAAGATGTAAATGTGATTTAGAAAATATGATATATTGAATTTTCAAAGCTCTTTTATTGACACAAGCCCAATGTGATCAGTGCATTGTGTCTGAGTGATGATGATTTTTTTGTGTTTACATCAAACATTGAAATGAAATTAATTGCCTTTGCCTGGAACAACATTTTTTAACGTTATGCTTTTCAGTTGTCTTTTAAATCGTACCTAATGGAAAAGGTGTGAGAAGAAACGGTGCTTATGAAATCGTTGCCTTCCACAATCATCAATAAAATCACTTGTTCCACTTGCTCAACTGGCCTTCATTACACCGTGAAAAGGTGAAAAACTGAACTAGAAGTTGAACTCTAAAAAGAAGAGGAAAGAGAAACGCAAATCGTCTAAGTTTCTCTCAAAGGTTTTGGAATGTCAGGAGTTGGCAACTTGATGGCGAGTGGAGTCAGCGTTTTTTTGTCACCCCGAAGGAGATGATCCGCATCACGCAGTTTGTTGCTGCTGCTGTCTTAATTGAACCCCGGAGGTCACCCGCCAGCGTCCCTGAATTTCACCGGCGGATCTTCAGCTATCCCACGTCTGACCCCAGATTGTTATGGAATTTTCAGCAGTAAGGGAAGATCAATGAGATAGTCTGGAAAATAAATTGTCTTTTGAGTCAGTCTGCAGAGTGATCTCAGTGAGAGAAGTGCGTGGGAAGATACTGATGCACACAGGAAGATGAAGATTTATTTGGCAGGAACTGTGTAATCTTAAAACAAAAAGATACTTTTTCTGCGTTGAGCCTACTTATCAGTCAAGGTCGTGTTGTTTTGGCTTCGCAAAGAATCCTCTCGTACAAGAAGCGAAAGGCACTTTCTTCAAAAGCAGGTGGCCACAATAAATAGCAAAAACCTTACTTGCTAAATAATTTTCCATAATATTAAGATTGAACAAAATAGTGACACAAATATTGAAAAAGTAAATACAGTCACGATTAAACATTGAATACTAAATTATTACTAAAACAGTTAAATGAATCTTGAAATAAATAATGAATCACTGTAGTTTAATGAATACTGAAACGAATAATGAAATATTTAAGTTAGTTAAGTTATAAACACTGAAATCATTTTTTAAGACTCTAACATTTAGAGAATAAAACAGTGATGTATTTTAATTTAAAATTCGCAACCACGTCGCTGGCGAAAAACCCTGTAAAAAGGCAAATATGTTGACATAAAGTTTCACTTTATCATGTCAACTGTTAATAATAGAGAAATACATTTGGAATACTATCCAACCAACAACATGGTGTCAGATGTGAAAACAAAACCAGCAACAAAAGTAAAATTCAATACATCTCTCAAGTTCATATTTGGGAACTAAAATGTTTGTTCATGTGCATCTTAGGTTTTTCTCTATGTTTAGAAGAAGATAACAATGATTTGCATCGCAAATGGCGACATCTGTCGGTGAGTTGGTGACAGTGCTCCACATAGCCAGCAGCCAATCATATCACAGCGGGGTGTGTCCTGTTCTTCCGCTTTCGTGACGAACAGGAAATCCTTTCAGTGGGACGATGCCATCTTTCTTTCATCTCGTCGAAGAAAGAGAAGCACACGAGTTATCGCCAAGCAAAGACCAAGTGCGGATTTTTGGGAATTATCATTTGAAAATGTGTGCTAGAACGACACCCAAGTACAAAGAGGAACTTTGTGAAATAAAAGAAGAGAACGAGCAACATCTTCAACTGCTGGGCGTAGGTTGGAAGCAACTTCGTGTTGTGCTCCACAAAGCAGGTTTGTACCCGTCTGAATCTCATTTGCTTTTTAAAGAATGACTTTTTATCGTTAAAAATATGCATCACAACATTAAGTTGTTTGGGGAAATCGTTCAAGGTTATTGCCGTTTTATTTTTAAATGTTGCCTTTTACTTGCCAGTTTGCTGAACATTTGTTTATGCCAAATGAAATCAGTGCAGAAAATAAATGCCAAAGAAAAAACAATAGTGGGGGGTAAAATCCGTGTTTTTTTTCCAGTTTAAAATTTGAACGGATTATTTAACATTTTACATCCTCCAGTTTTTATATGTTGCTAAAGAAATTAAGTTTGTCATGTCAGGTTTCAAAACTATGCTGACAGATGAAGTGTATGTTTATATCCACTGTTGGAGTTGAGCCACCGAGAAAATGAGAAACATTTAGTAAATGAATCTTCAAGGCTTTTTCTTATTCTGACGAGAAACTGTACTCAGACGAGCACAATCAAAAAATGGCGCGCTGATCTCAGCCCAACCTGACATTTTATAGGAGGTTTCCTATGTCAAGGGTCATGTAGGTTGAATCGGTCGTCCTTGCTCCCTCCCACGTCCACGTTCCACGTCCAAGGCTGACCTTCTCAGGCAGCTCCCTGCCCCGGTCCACGTTCCACGTCCAAGGCTGACCTTCTCAGGCAGAAGGCAGTCTCTCCGTCTCTCCGTCTCTCATTCCCCTGTAATCTCGTCAGTGTACAGATTGTGTGGTGTATGTTTTCACAGATCAAATTGTGTTTTTGGTGTTCTTGATAGTGTCCCTGTGACTTCCTCCCCTGCCCAACTTGATGTTTGTATCTTCTATGGCCTATGTGGAGAATGTGTTTTATTGTATTTGTCCATGAAGTGCTATCTGGTTTGTCATCAGTTTGACCTGAGCCGACTGAATCTGTTTATTCTGAATGAGAGCGTGGGTCATGAAAATACGGTGTGTGCAATTTTGAGATCTTACATTTAAACTAAGTCATATAAATTAAGCATATGAATGCATCAGTAAACACCATGACTACAATCCCAGTCAATCTTATCGATGCACTGTACTTCTACTTTAATTTGATAAATGCTTTTTGTTTAATCAATGTTTAACATATTCAGTAAATATGAACCTGCTAAATTAAATAATTCACCTTCTGTCCCGTAAGTGTTTAAAATAATGCCAGCAATCGTAATACAATCCTTCAATATTCATGTCTGGTGTGGCCATTCCCTATAAGAAGGGAAGGCCGGAGAGAGGGGACACCTTTCCCTTTTTTCTTTTTGGGGAGACTTCTTTTGACATCAGCATGTGACGAGAATAAAATCTCTTTCTAACCAAAATGACTGTCAGAGAATTTTTTCCATCACCAATTCTGCCATGCTCGGCGACCTGTCCGGAGGGAAGCTGAGCCGGACCCACACATCAACAACAAAATATACCTCATTTTTGGCATTTTGCTCCATTGAGGGTCTCAGGGTGCTGGGGCGCAGGCGTTCAACAGCCGGCCGGCTGAACTTTTGGTGAGATGCGTTTACTCACAATGGGTGTTGTGCGCCTGTGTCCAAGCGGTCGCGGCTTTTGGGGACGTTAAAGAGAGCATGTGCGTGTGGGTCTGCTGGATGATTGGTCATGGAAAATGTCCCTGTGTTAGTTTCAATTATTGTTTAAACAAGAGGCCTCTATAATGATTAAGACATTAAAAGATGTCAAAGTAAAAAAATGATGATAGGAACTAAGTAAATGGGGACTAGTGCGGGAGAAATGTGCAGAAGATAAAGAAAAGAAAGGTCTAGTGGTTAAAGAGATGAGAACTAAGAAGTGTAAAACTATAGCTCTAGACAACATAGTCGTGAATAAGCTCAGTTTGAGCACAGACCCTGGCCAGGGTGTAAATTTTAGCAGGAAAATTATGAGCTAAAAATAGAAATAATGAAGAGAAGCGCACTTCCACGAATCGTATTGGGCACTTTGTGGCATGGAACACAGTAAGGATTGAGGCGTACCGTTATGTGGAGGGCCCGACAGTTTCGCTGGTACGTAGCAAGAGTAATGTATTAAGTCTGGGCCGGTTCGACTCCGCTGTTCAGATACGTACCCTGTGATTACTCGTGTTCTGGTCAAGGCCACGCAAAATCAAAAACCTGGCTACCATCTACTTTGGGACCAGGAACTCAGGCAGCCCCCACGCAGGAGATAAGGGGTGATAGTTATAAACCAGTGCCAGTCCCTCCTTTGTAGAAAGAATTGCCCCTTCTAAAACCCAAATGTTATTGCATTAATATTCCGTTTTATCAGTTCAACTAACGCGTGTGCGTCCTAGTGTGCATTGAAAGATGCAGCATAAAAAATGTTTAAAAATTTGGATAATAACTAAAGCAAAATTAGAATGAGAAAGATAATTGGCTACATAATTGCAGTGAAATTAATCTTCATTGCAAGAAGCGGTCATATAAATAGAGAAATCTAAGATCATAAAAGGATGAATGCATGTTCCGTGGAATCTGATTTGTCAACACGGAAAAGCCCTGACTGATGAAAACGTTAACATATGGTTCAGGAACAGGTCTCTTTGACGGCAAAAGTCTGACTATGGTAAACAATTGATAATTAGACCTCAATGAAGTGATCGTGCAGTTGAAAAAGTTCATATCTTGACTGTGAAAAGCTAAAGTGAGAAACTAGGATTAACTATTTGGCAAACACGAGAACGTATTCAGTCTCGAGGAAGACTGAATGCAGTAAAATTGCAATAAGAAGAACAACAAACCAGCCCAGAGTGTTACAATGTCCTGGAAACAAAAGTTTGGGATTGCCCCTGACGGTGAAATTCCTCTCTGAACTCCTCCTTTGTGCCCCCGGCAGCAACTCATGAAACAGGGATACTGATAAGAGATACAATTTTGTTGAAACAGAACATGCAAGGTTAAAGGTCATGCAAAACGAAAAAAAAAAAACATCTAATGTTCCATACTTCAGTTTGGCGACGGATGTACTACGGTAATTCAATTAATGGAACGACATTTTGAGAAGGAAATGACAGGGATATGATGAATTATCATGTTGTGATGGATTAAATTAGATTATGAATTAAATTACAAATTTTTAGTCTGTGGATAATCCACTTCAAAGAATACTGACTCATTGGTTGAGGAAAACGGGGTTATATTAGTTCAGTGGTTCTCAATTATTTCCTGTCACGCCCCCCCTACCAAGAAGAAAATAAATTTGCGCCCCCCCACTACAGTTTTTTTTTACATTTCGTACTAATGTACGTGTTCTTTGTATATTAATGTTGGATTGTCAATAAAATATCCCTTAACAAAGCTAAATTGATAAAAATATATAATTTTGAGAACGACTATTGTGAGGATCTCGAAACTCAGCACTCTGTGGTGCGAATATTGATGGGATGATAAATATTTACTACACGTTTTTGTTTAGTTTTTTTTTACTTTATTAACATGAACAAACCAAACAGTTATTAATACGTACATAATATAGAAAAGACAAAAAGAGCCAGGGGGATTTCAAACAAAAATTCTATATAAATAACAAAGCAACAGTTTTAATATGTTGACTATACATTTTTTTTTTATGTTCACAATCTGATTGACGTTGAACCGCTTCGTTGTGATGACGTCAGCCATTTCCGCGTTCCAGCCTGAGAGCGTCTGCTAAATTGCTAACGTAGCCATCGTCTTATTTTGTTCGGATACGTAATGGTTGCAATACAACATTTCTGTTCATAGCTGCTGGCTCTCCGCCCGAGCGCGGTTTGAGTCAGACTTCTTTTCAAAGTCGAGCGTCCATCGAAGCAATTAATTTTAGCGCTTAGCGCGCTTAGCGTCTTCTTGCTCGCTCTGCTGCGGCGCAAGATAGCTTGGCGCGGGGCATTTAAGGAGCGGCGAAAGAAATCACTTCAACGAGCGACGGGGCGACGCTTTTTTTTTTTGTTAATCAGGACTGGGCGACACGTTTTTTTTAAAACCAGTACTGCGTAAACTCTGGGCACAAATAGCTTTGACGAGCTCAAACTCGCATTGTCTGAGATCGCCTTTTTCGGTCCCAAAACCATGCAAAAAAGCATGTTCGCCAGGGTCCCACGCGCCCCCCTCAGCATCACACCGCGCCCCACTATTTGAGAATCACTGTATTAGTTAGTTACAAAAGAAGAGCTAAATTATAATTGTTGTGTTCATGGGGATTGAATATGAATCATAAACAGAAGACAAACCCAATTGGCATTGGCATTTGTAAAATATGATGAGGGATTAAGTTTGTGAGCTCTTATGGGAGACAGGGCGGGACGCGAATGGATTGAAGCTTCCGCCAGTGACCCGTCCGATAGTGTCACCACCACACAGCTGTGCCGGGTGGCCGTCCTCGAGGGCGTGCGCCTCCCAGTTACTGACATCAAGCGAAACAATCCGTCAATGAGAAACTGCTAATCAGTATGAGTAGAACCCCCGTTTCTGCATCGATGAAAGAAAATA
Source organism: Idiotropiscis lumnitzeri (assembly GCF_059441095.1). Taxonomy (NCBI): domain Eukaryota; kingdom Metazoa; phylum Chordata; class Actinopteri; order Syngnathiformes; family Syngnathidae; genus Idiotropiscis; species Idiotropiscis lumnitzeri. The sequence continues at coordinate 29,615,914 of NC_142392.1, read as the reverse complement.
TTGTATTGGATGTAGAAAAAGATTTGTTACACTTGCAGGTTCAGGGGGACAAGAGTGCTAATTCACCCGGAAAAGAAAAAAGAATATGGAAAAAATAAATAAAATAAAACAGAGGGAAGCAGCTAATGCAGCAGCCGACGCATGCAGCTCCCATTGCGTCTGCTCTTTCCGTTTCCGCTGCTCCTGGGCCAGGTTCTGGTGACGCAGTGCCACAGCAGGCTTGTTGTCCGCGCCGGCCAGTCAACAAGGTCACGTAAAAGAAGTAGGGGTGGTTATAGACATGGGTTGTGAGTGGGACGTGCTTTTGCTGTGGGGAGTGGGGTCACTGGGTGATGAGCGGTCCAAATCGAGCCACTTCCTGAAATGTACCATCCTGTGGTCCAGCGCCATGCCTGTCACAAAGAGCTCCACTAGCACGGGGGCGCCACCGCTACCCCCTCTTCCGACAACGCTTCGATGGCTTCCAAACGCACACTTGACGCCTCAACCCGATTGGGACCCCATTCCACGATAGGGGTGCCCGCGGAGCCTCAGCATTCAAGGACCGGCAGGTCTTGGCATTCCGGTGACGATTGATGGACAACAGTTTTTGATGGTGGAACAAGATGTTCCACGCTTTGCAAGCTTGATGAGCAACAATGAGCAACAACACTGTCACCCTTGTGGGACTCTTGAGATTGGCCGAGTCACTGCCATGGACCGAACCCGCACCTGTGAAACAAACACTGGAATTCGAGTGGGACTGAATTTCAAGAAGGGACTGAATTTGACTGTGCACATCCGCCGGGGGAAGCATATGTTGTCCTCCGTTCCAGTCGACTGGGCAGCTCTGAGACCAGGGTCTCCATCCTCCCGCGGGTGGTACATCCTGTTCCTGCTCTGGTCTGCGTGGTGTAGCCGCCTCCACCCATTCAAACCACCAATTGGTCCTTTGCATTGAACACGGAGTTCTGATGATTTGGTTTGTCAGGATGCATTCACCCAATTTTGAGGGTCAGAAGTGCATCTTGCATTAGGATTATGAATTTGTGATGTCTACCGGTGCTGCCTCGCATGTGTGACTTGCCCCTGAGCAGAGGAAACGCTATGAATTGTCTATGTTCGCTGAGCCACAAATCACATTGACTATCGGTGCGCATCATCATACTCAAGATTTAGGCCCATTGGTGAAGACTGTTGGCAGAGTTAATTTCAGATGTCGAATACTCCATGTCACTTGCAGGAAGTGGTGTTTCAGCACCCAATCCGAATTCTTCTGTTACGGAACATTTTCCGAATTTCTCGAGACTATGGTAGACAGTGAATGGGTCACTCTGAAGCGAAAGCTCTGTTTGCGTCTCTGCCAGAGGGCTTGTGGACCCGGGGTCTGACTGATGTTGTGCTCTGCTCCACAGCTTCTCCAATTTGTTTTTGCTATATCTGAGCCTCCCCCATTTGACAGAGTTAATGCCGGTGCAACCTGGCGGACTGCTCCTCGCAAGTGACAAAGACAATCTTGGCTTGTCTCGTTTTTGACAAAAACTCTGACATATCTTGTTCAAGCAATTCCTTATGGAATGAGTCAACCTGACTCTAAAAACTGTGCACACTGCGGCAAAAAGATCAATGGCGGTTGATGAATTTTAGTGGATAAAACACAAAGGGTTACGTTTTTTTTAAATAAATCAAGTACATATTGGTCTTATTTATGAAACTTTTACTGGCTCGGTCAATGAACCTCGGGTGGCCCTGCACTGTTTTGTGCACGTGTGCATCGTTTCACCCCATCCAAGCAATTAAAGTACATTGAATGCATCCATCCAGGGTTGCACGGATCTCATCAGTGAACAGCATGCTGCAAGGAATGCATCTGCATCTTTGGCTTACTATGGTCTCAAAAAGGCTGAAAGTCACAACCCCCTTTTCTACCTACAAGTCCAGGAACATTTAGTTCCTGATAAAGTTCCTGTGGCCCAGGTGGTTTGCATCTCCCCCGCAATAGTTCCTGGTAATTTTTGCAAATGACAATGATGACGGAACAATGGGAGGTGTTGTGTTACTTTGTTACTCATTACTGACACCCTATGGCTGTTATACATCATTGCGGTTACAAAATAATTCAGTGAACTCATAATATTTTGGTGTATCTTAGTCTAATTTGAATACATATTGGATAACTTTAAAATATACAGTCATTATTCAAATATGTCAACACAAAAGTCAGAGTGAAAGTGTTGTTGCTGAATGCTTATGTGTAAGAACTTTTACTCTTCAAACGTAATCTTGTTTTAAAATTTATTTAGAAACAGAAATTTTATAAAAATAAAAAGTAATGTCAGAACGTACTAGCAGGATAAATGTCATTTTGGGTAAAAAAACAAAACAAAAAAACAAACGTTACTCATGCAATAAATAGCGACTCTGATTCCAGGGCCCCTTTAATTCTTTTAGGGATGCAGGTTATCATGAAAGCAAAAAGTACCCACGATGAAACTATCTATAAATGCAAAAAGAAATACTTGAAAACGTATTTCGCTTGAAGGATTCCTATTTTATCAATGACATTATGTTGCGATGGCCCCCAGTGGTCTGCATCAATATGTTAGGGTCCCACAACAGGTGTTCCATCAAACGCACACAAAAGCCTGTGTGTGCTAACTTCAGCTCGCTTCCAGAAACGTCTGTGACTAATTCAGGAATGAAATCGGGCATCAGCCGCAACGTGCTTCCTTTTTAAATGCTCGTTTATCACAGCTGTGCTGCCAAAGGGAGGTTTACATCGAAGGACGTAATTTATTTAAATGCCCCCATGGTTTGGTCCAAGTCGGGGTCGCACGCATTGTTCCGTGTGCGGCAGGCACCAGTCAAGGTAGTACGGTAGAAACAATATAAGATAAAGTCGACGCACAAGGTTTGACTTGACCAAACCAACTGTATGTTTGTCTTTTTGTGTCCGACAGACGTCAGTGAAACCAATCTCTGTTCTGTGAAAGAGGAGCCAGACTTGACTCACATCAAAAAGGAGGAGGAGGAGGAGGAGATCAACAAGTCACCACTGAACGTTGTCCATATAAAGACTGAAAATGAAAACGAGGATGAGAGTGAGGACAAAAGAGGGGCGGGGCCTCCAAGCAGCAGCTCAAGTCATCACGTGACAACAGAAGGTGATGAAGACCACTGGGGGCCATCACAAGCACATAATGAGGACACATTAGACGCTCATGACGATGGTGATACTAATGATGATGATAATGGGCAAGCTAAAGGTGAAAGGGTATGTCACACTGACTCATTCACTTCAAAGCTGTCTTTAAAACCGCACACAAGAACACACAGTGGAGAAACATCTTTTTCCTGCTCAGTTTGTGGCAAAAGCTTTTCTTTTAAGTCAAATTTAAAAACACATACACGATTACACACTGGAGAAAAACCTTTTTCATGCTCAGTTTGTGGAAAATGCTTCTCTCGAAAGGCAAATTTAGTAAGGCACACAAGAACGCACAGTGGAGAAAAACCTTTTTCCTGCTCAGTTTGTGGCAAGAGTTTCTATCGAAAGGCAAATTTAACACAACATACAAGAACACACAGTGGAGAAAAACCTTTTTCCTGCTCAGTTTGTGGCAAGAGTTTCTCTCGAAGGTCTCAATTAATAATTCACTCAAGAACACACAGTGGTGAAAAATCTTTTTCCTGCTCTGTTTGTGGAAAATGCTTCTCTCAAAAGGCAGGTTTAACATATCACGCAAGAAAGCACAGTGGAGAAAAACCTTTTTCATGCTCGGTTTGTGGCAAAAGTTTCTCTGACAAGTCTATTTTAACAAGGCACACAAGAACACACAGTGGTGAAAAACCTTTTTCTTGCTCGGTTTGTGGCAAAAGCTTCTCGAAAAAGACATATTTAACAGAACACACAAGAACACACAGTGGTGAAAAACCTTTTTCCTGCTCAGTTTGTGCCAAGAGGTTCTCTCGAAAGTCGTATTTACAAAGCCACACAAGAACACACAGTGGAGACAAGCCATTCAGTTGCAGCGTTCGTTCTAAAAAAAATTGTCACTAAACAGGGAGCTGAGAGACACGATTGTGCTGGCGAGAATTGCAGCGATCCTTGAAGATTAAAAAAAGACAAAAAAAATGAAAGAACCGACTCTTTGTGGTAAGATGTAAATGTGATTTTCAATAAAATATGATGAAATTTAATTTTGCAAAGCTCTTTTATTGAGATCAGTGCCAGAAGAACCACTGTCTGAGTGGTGATGATTTTTTTGTGTGTTTACTTCAAACATGTAAATAAAATTTATTGCTTTTGCCTGGTACAACATTTTTTAACATTATGCTTTTCAGTTGTCATTTTAATCGCATTTAATGGAAAAGGTGTGAGAAGAAACAGTGCTTATGAAATCGGTGCCTTCCACAATCATCAATAAAATCACTTGTTCCACTTGCTCAACTCGCCTTCATTACGCTGTGAAAAGGTGAAAAACAGAACTCGAAGTTGAACTATAAAAAGAACCAGAAAGAGAAACGCAAATAGTCTCAGTTTCTCTCAAAGGTTTTGGAATGTCAGGAGTTGGCAACTTGATGGCGACTGGAGTCAGCGCTGGTTTTCTCGCTGTGTTTGGCTGGCTCGTATATGTATGGTCCATTGAACAAAACTCAAACTCTTCAAATATCCCCTCACATACATTTAATATTTCACTTTCTGAATAAATTTCTGACTGGCTAAATACACTTTCTAGGTTGAGCTCTATCAAGCGTTTGGGGTTTGTTGCTAAGCAGAATCTCACTTCCGAAAAACTATAATGTAAAAAATACTTAGGTATTAAATTAATTCAATAACCCGACCCCGGATGAGCGGCAGAAAATGGCTGGATGGATGGAATAATTTAAATTGCATACATATTCAAATGAACAAATATGTTCAGAAATATTCAAGAGTGAAATAAGGTTTAAATTGATATTGATATAATTTAACATTAAAATAATTGAATAAATATTGTAGTATTATATAAGCAAGCTTAAATATACATTGAAATAAATTTTAAAAAAGTCATGTATTTTTAAATGGCCTTATATAGATATGGGAAGTTCAAAGAAGTGACCAGTCTTGGTTCTGAAGTTCCGATGTAACCAGATACTGCCCTGAGAGAAAATAGGCCTGAGCATTGTTTATGGTGGGGGCAATTCTCTCGCCAGGTCAGTGACCTTCCAGGGTATGAGAGTAATTTAAGGTGGTCACGAGTAGACTGGTCGTATCAACGGGGAGACGCATCTGCTCTCCCTCTGGGGGACTTTTGGAGGGAAATCCCGAAGACTAGCGGGATGGGAATGCATATGCAACAAGGGAAAATTAGATATTCATGTCCTATTTGGGCATTCCGTAGAAGAAGGGAATGTCTGAGAGGGGGCTCGCACGTTTTTGGGGAGACTTCTTTTGACATCAGCATGTGACGAGAATAAAATATTTCTTCTTTCTTTTGTTCTTTTCCATCACCAATCCAGCCTTGCTCGGCTGCCTCTCCGGAAGGCAGCAAGGACCCACACTTCAAAGACAAAATATACGACATATTGAAAGAAAAACCATACTCAAATATTGAAATAAGTATAGAATTGAATGAATTAACAACAAAGAAATAAATACCTCCTGTAAAATATCATTTATCAACATTTGTCAAAGCACAACATTTCGATCAGATTGAGTTCTTTCTTGCACATTCTTAAACAATCGTAATTTTTTTACTTTTACTTTTTAAGTTACTTCAGTGCATTTCACACCTGAGCCTTCAGGGAATTCCTACTTTGTTCGACTTGAATGAATCCGCATCAAAATACCATCATTTATGACACCACGGCTGGACAAATAATATCCAGAAACACACTTACGCACCACTGAGTGAGTGTTGGACGATATAGCTTCTCTTGAAAGGTCCGACTTGAAAATGTCCTTGCAAGTGGATCTGCAATAAAAATCACACTTTTCCCTCCTTCGGCCATTGTGGTTTAAAAAAAGCAAGAATATATTTTAGATTTTCGAACGGCCGCCAATTACGACTTTTGGGTGTGTGGATTCTGCATCGTGCTGCCCCCTCACGAGTGAGTATCCAATCACAAAACGCGTTCATCACCCTCAGCGTAAGGCCAGCGAAAAGGCTCACTGTAACCAACTCGTGATCTGATTGGCTTTCGCAACTGTCGAACAAATATGAAAGCTCATTGACTTTGACAGAAGAGATGCCCGCACAATTGCATCTTAAGGCCTCGGAACGCATAATGCGTGCTCCTGCTATTGTGAAACCTGCCCGGCAACACGAGCGAGCGGAATTCCGATTGGATTCAAAACTCTCACCTAAAAATACAACGCTCAGCTATAATATGACATCAATGCGACGATTACGATTTTTTTTTTTTTATTGATTATGTTCGGCCAACAGAGAAGGCCTTGAAGGCCCAACACTGAGTTACTTAATAGCCTAAATTAAACTTTACTTTCATGAATAGAGTTAAAGTTATGCTTTATTGTAGGATTTATGTAATTAATAGCCTTTGATGGACTTTAGTGTACTTAATGTAAATGGGTAACGCTGAAAAAACAAAACAGACAGCAATTCAAGTTTAAACCCATATACGTGAAATGCCCTTTAGAAATAAAGTATATTTTTGCACACATTACACCGACATTGAGCTCCTCCAGATCGACGCTGACCTCAATGATGAAGAGAGCCAATCAAAAATCCCAAAACACAAGCAAACAGGAAAAAGTGACAAACAAGAAAGCTGGCAATGTGAAGAGTGTGAAACAGGTTTGTATTTCCATACGTTGTAACTTATGGACGGTAATAATTCTTCATTTCTACTTCTAACATAGCGCAACTGTGGGTCTGGTGAATGTATAATCTTGCGTTGAGCCGCCACTACAATGAGTTACGATTCTAATGCAGTGGGCCTCAACATAGTTTATGTCAGGTCAGGGATTTTTACAGGGGTCCCCGACTTATCATGGGATGGATATACAGGAATGGGTCCCGGTTTAGACGAGATGGCGCCGAGGAGCAACATAAGGGGAGTCCACATCTGTTCTCGTCTTGAGGGTTTCGGATGGCCATGTAAGGGCAAGTAGGATGAGAAGGCACAGAACGCTTGAACTATTTACAAAGTCGTTACACTGCCCTCCCCTTTATCAAGAACCTCGTCCCAAGGGCGTCATTCAACAAAGTCACTGAGGTGACCCGGTGGTCTCCTCTGTCGCTGAGGTTGCCCCGAGGCATGTCCGCTCGGAACAGCTAATGTAGCATCAGGCGATGAGTCCTCAACTGGAGCCGCCTATGGGGGTGGGAGTGGAGGTACAATCCGCCGTCTTGGAGGGGTGGGATTCGAAACCCACTGTGAATGTGTCCGCGACCCAGACTGCTGCTGTGGAACGGCATCACCTCTATATGGGGCCAGTCTGTCTCTGTGGAGGGCTACCCGTCTGCCACCAGGTGGAAGCTGCACCCTGTACACCACCTCTCCTCTCCTCTCCAGCACGCCACACGGCCCCACCCAGTGCCTGTCCAATTTAGGACACCTGCCCTTTTTCCTTTTTGGGCTGGACACCCAAACCAGGTCTCCAGCCTTAAAGTCCGTCCCTCTGGCCTTCATGTCATAATTCCTTTTCTGCCTTACACCTGCCTTCTGTAAATGGTCGCGAGCAAAGGCATGTGCTGACTCCAACCTGTCTTGGAGTCTCCTGGCATATTCCGGTGGCACGGCTGGTGTATCAGGGGTCTGCCAAAAGCCATTTCCACCGGTGTCCGTAGCTCACGCCCCAGCATGAGCAGGGCAGGTGTACATGAAGTGGAATCCTGTACAGCGGACCTGTAGGCCCACAAAACCAGAGGGAGATGCCTGTCCCAATCTCGTTGGTGCTCCGCTATGAGAATTGCGAGTTGTTTTGCCAAGGTCCTGTTAAAGCGCTCAATGAGCCCATCACTTTGAGGATGCAGAGGTGTGGTGCGCGTTTTCCTCATGCCCAGTCGCTCACACATTGCAGTGAACACAGCCGACTCAAAGTTTCTCCCTTGGTCGCTGTGAATGACCTCAGCTGCCCCAAACCTTGTAAACATGCCTTCCACCAGCGCGTCTGCAACAGTCTCTGCTTCTTGGTCGGGGATGGCATATGCTTCGGGCCATTTCGTAAAATAGTCCATAGCAGCTAAGACATAACGATTGCCTTTGTCAGTGCGTGGAAATGGGCCCATTATGTCTACCGCAATCCTCTCCATAGGAACGCCCACTGCTAGCTGTTGGAGGTGGGCACGAGACCGGCCTGGTGGACCCTTGTGCGCTGTGCAGAGGTCACAACGGCGACAAAAGTCCTCAACATCTCGCCTTAGTTGACCCCAATAGAAACTTTGCCGCAGTCTGCTAAGTGTTTTCGACACACCAAAGTGCCCTGCCCCTGCAGGCCCATGAGAAGCTTTCAACACAGCCTCTCTCAGGGCCCTGGGGACGACCACCTGCCATCTATCCACCCCAGTAGCAGGCTCCTTCCACGCTCTCTGGAGCACCCCATCCTTGACCTGAAGAGTCCCAATCTTTGAATACAGTCCTTTAGTGGCAGGCGAGTGTCCAGCGACCTCCTCCCACTTTGGGTTTTGACCCGACTCGACCCACTGTAATACAGGTCGGAGGTCAACATCCTGTTGCTGCTGCTTCCTCCATTCAGATGCGTCCACAACCTGCACCTCCCTACATACGGGGTCGACATGATCATGCGCGGGACTTTGCTCATCACCACAAAGTTCCTTCTCTCGGGTTTCTCTGTTCTCGCAGAAGCGGCAGCCAGCAAGAGCACAAGGGCGTCGAGACATAGCGTCAGCGTTGGCATGGCAATTTCCAGTCCTGTGCTCCACTTGGAAGACATATGGCGCCAGTTCTTCAAGCCAGCGTGCAATCTATCCTTCAGGCTCCTTAAAAGACAATAGCCACTGAAGTGCCGCATGGTCAGTGCGTACAGTGAAGGGTCAACAGGACAGATAATATCGAAAATGGCTAATGGCTCTCACAATTGCCAGCAGTTCCCTTCATGTGACACAATAACGCTGTTCAGCCTTATTCAAGGTTTTGCTGAAGTATGCGACTACTCTCTCCCCGTCTGCCCCCACTTGACCCAAAACCGTCCCTATTCCGTCATTGCTGGCATCAGTGTCCAGGACAAACGGCATGTTGGCATCTGGGGGAACGAGAATGGGTGCCTCCGTCAGCACCTTCTTTAGAGAGCTGAAGGCCCGTCTGCACTCGGGAGTCCAGTCAAAATCAGTGTCCTTCCGCTGCAGGTGGAAAAGCGGTGCAGCTAGACATGAGAAACCCTGCACGAATCGCCTGTAATAGGATGGCAGCCCAAGGAAGCTCTTCAGTTCACGCGGTTTGCTGGGAGTAGGCCAGTCCCTCACGGCTCACACTTTCTCCTCCAAAGTGCTAATGCCTTCCCCTCCAACTTTGTGTCCCAGGAACTCAAGCTCTCTTCTCATGAAGCAGCACTTGTTAGGGTGAAGCTTCAGACCCCCAGTGGAAATTCTTTGAAAGACCTGGCGCAAGGCCTCCAAGGCTGCATGGAAAGAGTTCCCATGGACCAGGATGTCATCCAAATAGACCAGACATTCCTGTCGGGGGATGCCAGCCAGCACCTTGTCCATAAGCCGCTCGAAGGTAGCTGGAGCATTACACAGGCCGAAACAGAGAACTCGAAACTGCCACAACCACCTGTCAGTACAGAAAGCAGTCTTTGGCCTGGCTTCAGGGCTGAGGGGCACCTGCCAATATCCACTGCGCAGGTCTAATGAGGAGAACCAGGACGACCCAGACACCAGATCCAGAGTCTCATCAATGCAGGACAGTGGATAGGAGTCTTTCTTGGTCACGCTGTTTAAGGGTCTATAGTCCACACAGAACCTTTTCTTCACTTTTTACCATGACAACCCCTGAGGCCCAAGGGTTGTCAGATGGCTCAATGATACCAGCTTTCAGCATCTCGTCAATTGCGCTGTCCGCATCTGCCTGATGTGCAAGGGGAAGGCGGCGGGGGCGTGCTTTGATAGGTCGTGCATCCCCCGTGTCAATTTCGTGCTGTACCAAGTCGGTTCGGCCCACCTCCTCTTCTGTCAGTGCAAAAATGTCCTTAAAGTCCCACAACAGTTGCCACAGCTCCTCCTGTTGCTTGGGTTCTAAACCATCACCGTTGCGCTTCCACACTTCACGCACTGCCGTCAATCTGTCCACTCCACCTGTCATGGACCACGGGGCCGGGGAAGAGGAATGCTCATCAATGTGGGCATCTGATGTGGGTGGAGAAGTCATAGGAGCCAGCGGTTCATGGGTGGGATCAGACTCCTGCTGTGCAATGGCTGCGCTCGACATCGGAGGAAATTACTTTTCAGGCTGTGTAGGGCGCACCATTTCAACTGTGGGGCCTCTTGGAAAAGCCAACGTGTTCCTCCCCAGGTCAAGCATGCACTGGGCTGTTCGTAGAAAGTCCAGTCCTATGATGCAGGGGTCGCGTACCGCGGCAACCCACACCCGAAAGTTCATGCATAGTCCCCCCACTTGGATAGTCACCACCCCCCTTCCAAGCATAGGGGTGAGCTCGCCAGTCACTGTTCGAAGCTTGACTGTCGTAGATTCCAATTGTGCCACGGCTGGGAATACATCAGGCCTCAACAGTGTTGCAGTGGAGCCGGTGTCGACGAGGGCTACGCAAGGAGACCCCCCAAGCGAAATGGGGACATGGCAGAAATCCCCAGCATGGGTCCAGCCAACCACCCTCACAGACTCTGCAGTATCATCTGCTTCTGGGGAAAATGGAGCCCCTCTCCCCCATCTTTGTGGTTGGGTTCCGTCTCCAGGAAACAACGCATGTTGGGACACAGGTGCAGGGGTCTGCGGTGTCCACTCTACACAGACCCCGGCCCGTTTCCCTGGCCATCTGCCTTCTTGGGGCACCGCACGCTAATGTGCCCAGGCTGGCCACACACCCAACAAACTGGAGGGCCCCGTCGGGAACGAGCACCACTGCGTGGCGACTGCAGTGTGCTAGTGCGAATAAGCTCGATCAGCTCATCCACCCATGATGGTTGCTCTTGGATTTGGTTCACCGGTGTGGCAGAGTGCACAACATGGCCGTTAACATGGTCAATCCGTGTGGTGTCCCCTATGACCTCTCTCTCCACGGCCAGCTCCAGTGCCTCCTGAAGAGTACGGGGATGCGCCAGTTGAGTCTGTATGCGCAGTTCTCTTGGGGTAATGGCCCGGATAAACTGGTCCCTGGTCAGCTCACTCTGCACATCAGTCGGCATATGGGCATATGCACGCCTTGACAGGGTTTCAATGTCATTCGCGAACACACGCAGTGGTTCACCAGCCTGTCTTTGCCTGTTAGAGAGCTCCGAGTGTAGAACATTAGGTTGACTGCATTGTCCAAAACGCCATCTTAGGGAACCAACGAAGCGCCATAGTCATCTCTTTCGGCTGGGCTGAGCAATAACAAGCAGGACAAAGCTTCCTCCGTAAGACACATGGCCAGCTGCAGTGCTTTATCCCTCTCAGTCCAGCCAGCAGCCCGTGCCAAAAGTTCAAATTGGGCATGGAAAGCCTCCCAGTCTGCCCTACCGGAGTATTTTGGAGTCTTGACAGGCTGATGACGACAATGGCGGCCGTCAACGTCGTTCGCGCTTGCTCCTCCTCCAGCATTCAATGAGCCGAAACCAGCATCGAACGCCAGCTTCCTTGCAGTCCGCCTCAGGTGGTTAACATGCTCCGAAACACTTTCGGGGTTCATATCACGGCCACATGCGCCATCGTAAGAATTGTCCACCACCTCCTCCTTGACTCGCGGGCGGCCACCGTAACTTTCTTTACTCGTTGCCATACTGTCGTTATCACTTCTGACACCAGTGTAACGTTGTATCATAAATCATGCCGATTTGTCCATCAGCGATCACTTTTATTATTAAGCCAGAAACGGCTGCTGTTGGCCGCAACCACGCCGATCAGAAAACTAAAAAAACAACAACAACAACATAACGTTCACTCCTGTCTCTTCCCCGCTGCATTCACAGCCTCCCCAGAAAAGAGGAAGACACAGAACCCTTGAACTATTTACAAAGTCGCTACAATATCAAAAAGTGCAAAAGAACAGAACAAAGAACAAAAGACGACTTGACAAAACTAAGCTTGACTACAAGACAGGTCAGAAAACAGGGACGAGAACGTCGGAGAGCGACAGCGACAACGACAAGCGACCAACAAGAAATGAAAGCAACCAGGGAACGAAATACAAACACAGTGTAGCTGCCGTCAAAGGCAAATCTAATTTATTTCATTCCTTTATTTCATAGTTTAATGTGGTTCAAAAGTACACTGAATGAAGACATTATTTTGTGTTTAAAATGTGAAGTAAGGTATAATTGTCAGGTGTTTTGGTTTAAAATCGTAGTAAAGGGGGGAACTTGTTTTTTCTTCCACATGTATAAACTGTTGTTTAGGGACATGGGCAGAGATGCACACAATGGCCAGAAGAGGCAATGTACCCTGAAGAGAAGGCAAGACGACAAGTCACGTTTGTGTGAAGATTTGTAAACCTTTATTCCTTTTGAGTGAATGTGGCCAATGAGGTGCTATTTACTTTAAGTTTCTTTATTGTGTGAGCCATCCTTATTTGTGTGCTCTATCCGTTTATATCCAGGGGTGCACATAACTGGTACGCAGGTACGCATGCGCAACAGAAATCAGGGATGCGTAACGTCAAGTGCGTCACGACGCGCCTTTGCGTACCTGAACACACTGCCATCAATCCACTATTTCATCAGAAGCACAACGAACGAGGTGAAAAATGCCCAAAAAAAACAACAGACTTGAAGCAAATTTTTGGGTCTTTCACCACCAAAAAGGAAACAGCCAAGTGAGCCTGAGCCAAACTAGAGAGCATTTTCAAAAAAGTGGCTCCAAGATGTGCCGTGGCTTGAAGCTAATGATGAGCGTACTGAAATGTGGTGCAAGAATTGCCGCTCACATCCACATATAGCTGATAAAACAGGTGCGTTTTGCTCAAAGACCTGGGTCTGCTTTTTGATGGATCCGAGGACATCACAAAAACTGAGCAGGAGATCGTTTACGTCGTGTCGGTGTCCAGTGACGGCGAACTTACCTCAGACTTCGTTGGACTAATTGAACTGGGTGCTGATCGAACCGCACAAGCCATAACTGACGGACTAGTGAGACTTTTCGAGGACGCAGGCTTGAATAACTGGGCCGCTAAACTGGTCGCTGTGTGCACGTTAACGTTGGAGCGTACAACGGCATTGTGCCAAAACTTAAGCAACTCGCTGCAGTTGGAGGCTCCCTGGTGCACATTTTGTGCACCGCAGACACTGGAGAACTGAGCCAAGTCAGGTGATCACGGTGTGCCCTACTGTGTCACATTTAAAGCTGTTGCAGTTTTATTTACAGAAAGGTGGTGCAAAAAACACTGAAACACTGAAGAAATTGTGCAAAGAAAATGGGATCTCTTTTGTGGAGTAAGTTTTATAACGTCAGGAGGACATCGAGGAAGAAAAAAAAAGACGTGAGTACCCCACACTATCTCCTGGTACTCATGTGAGTAACCCATGAAAAATATTATGTGCACCCCTGTTTATATCGCTGTTTTCTTAGTTCTGACGGCATTGTTGGGGTTAAAGGATAATGTAAATGGCAGTCAATTTAAAAACTGAACAAAGAGTAGACTGCTAGGAGCCACTTTTGTGATCCTGGCATGGAAGTCCATTGTTTCAGAGGGGTCTCGTTCACACCTCCTGTGGTGCAGCTGTGATCCAATCTTCCTGCATTCCTCTCCTGAGGGTCTGGTCATTAGCATGGTCTAAACTTCGGTCACACTTAAAGGATTTCATACATTTGACTATTAAAGGAATATAAGAGTTTGAGCTTAACATAGTTCATTAGATGTTGGTGCATCCAATGTATGAAAATGTGATATTGTAAAATGCTGAGAGTGTGACTGGTGGCGCGAAACTGGTTGCGGGGGTTGTGCAAGAATGGAATGTTTTAGATGCAGAAGGTGCTGAGCGAGACGAGATGACTCCGGGAAGGAGCGGCCATCGGGGGATCGCACGCAGGAGGAGCCACGGGATTCGGCGGGAGAAGAAAGACCAATGAGAGCGAGCTAAAGTTAACTGCAGGATACACATAGCCAATAGAATCATGCCAGGATGCCTTTGTCTGTGCCATTTTGCATGTTGTATAGTATGAATCAGTACTGGGCAACTCGGAGGTAGAACACATTCGCTGGTGGCAAGAGAGGTGTAGAGTTGTATTGAGAGGGACCCGAGATCCAGGTGCCATGTAGAAAATCTGTTTTGGGAATAAATCCACTTTGTGCGTGACAATGCCGGCTTCCTGATACCTTTCTATTGCAGAACGAGCGCGCATATTGTTGGATGAGTGAGAGTTGGGTAAGGTCGCGAATTGGAATCAGATTACTAATTTGAGTTTACATTGGTTTAAAATTAAATTCTAACATTGATATAAAGCTAAATTCCAACAAGCTATATCATCCAACACTCACTCAGTGGTGCATAAATGTGTTTCTGGATATTATTTGTCCAGTCGTGGTGTCATGGTATTTTGATGGGGATTCATTCACGGAGGACGAAGTCGGAATTCCCTGAAGGCACAGGTGTGAAATGCACTGAAGTAACTTAAAAATTAAAAGTAAAAAACTTACGATTGTTTAAGAATGTGCAAGAAAGAAAAATGTTGACAAATGTTGAAAATAACGATATTTTCCAGGAGGTATTTATTTCTTTGTTGTTTATTCATTCAATTCTATACTTATTTCAATATTTGAGTATTATTTTTCTTTCAATATGTAGTATATTTTGTCTTTGAAGTGTGGGTCCTTGCTGCCTTCCGGAGAGGCAGCCGAGCAAGGCTGGATTGGTGATGGAAAAGAACTGGTTCGAAAAAGATTTTATCCTCGTCACATGCTGATGTCAAAAGAAGTCTCCCCAAAAACGTGCGAGCCCCCTCTCAGACATTCCCTTCTGATGGGGAATGCCCAAATAGGACATGAATATCTAATTTCCCTTGTTTCATATGCATTCCCATCCCACTAGTCTTCGGGATTTCCCTCCAAAAGTCCCCCAGAGGGAGAGCAGGTGCGTCTCCCCGTTGATACGACCAGTCTACTCGTGACCACCTTAAATTACTCTCATACCCTGGAAGGTCACTGACCTGGCGAGAGAATTGCCCCCACCATAAACAATGCTCAGGCCTATTTTCTCTCAGGGCAGTATCTGGTTACATCGGAACTTCAGAACCAAGACTGGTCACTTCTGTGAGCTCCAGTCCCTTCATAGTTTCATAAAGAGAATTACTTCCCATATCTAAATTCGGCCATTTAAAAATACACGACTTTTTTTTTTCATTTATTTCAATTTATATTTAAGCTTGCTTCTGTAATAATACAATATTTATTACATTATTTTAATATGTAAAATTATCAACAATTTAAACCTTTTTATTTCACACTTGAATATTTCTTAACATATTTGTTCATTTGAATTTGGATGCAATTAAAATTATTCCATCCATCCAGCCATTTTCTGCCGCTCATCCAGGGTCGGGTAATTGAATTAATTTTTTTAGTATTTTTTACAATTCAAAATTTATTTCAAGATCAGGACTCTTCTCAATGAGTTCAATATTTCTAAAATGTTTCTATATTTGTTATTAATTGAATTACGTCTGTATGTGGTTTCCAATTTTAATATTTCCCTATTTCATTATATATCTAATCCAATGTATAAAAAATATAATATAGCATGAAAAAAAATTTGGTAAATTTGACAAATGATTTAAGTTTTTCCGAAGTGAGATTCTGCTTAGCAACAAACCCCAAATGCTTGATAGAGCTCAACCTAGAAAGTGGTTTTAGCTCGTCAGAAATTTATTCAGAAAGCGAAATATTAAATGTATGTGAGGGGATATTTGAAGAGTTTGAGTTTTGTTCAATGGACCATACATATACGAGCCAGCCAAACACAGCGAGAAAACCAGCGCTGACTCCAGTCGCCATCAAGTTGCCAACTCCTGACATACTAAAGCCATTGAGAGAAACTGAGACGATTTGTGTTTCTCGGTCTGGTTTTTTTTATCGTTCAACTTCTAGTTCAGTTTTTCACCTTTTCACAGCGTAATGAAGGCCAGTTGAGCAAGTGGAACAAGTGATTTTATTGATGATTGTGGAAGGCACCGATTTCATAAGCACCGCTTCTTCTCACACCTTTTCCATTAGGTACAATTAAAAAGACAACTGAAAAGCATAATGTTAAAAAATGTTATTCCAGGCAAAGGCAATTAATTTTATTTACATGTTTTATGTAAACACAAAAAAAAATCATCACTCAGACACATTGGTTATTCTGGCACTCATCCCATTGGCTTAATGTCAATAAAAGAGCTTTACAAAATTACATTTTTCAAAATCACATTTACATCTTACCACAAAGAGTCAGTTCCTTCATTTTTTTTTTTGTCCATTTTTTAAGCTCCAAGGATTGCTGCAATTCTCGCCAGCACAATTGTGTCTCTCAGCACCCGTTTTAGAAAAGAATTTTTTAGCACAAACGCTGCAACTGAATGGCTTGTCTCCACTGTGCGTTCTTGTGTGGTTTCGTAAATGTGACTTTTCAGAGAAGCATTTCCCACAAACTGAGCAGGAAAAAGGTTTTTCACCACTGTGTGTTCTTGTGTGACTTGTTAAATATGATTTTAGAGAAAAGCTTTTACCACAAACCAAACAGGAAAATGGTTTTTCTCCAGTGTGTGATCTTGTGTGATTTATTAAATCAGACTTTCGAGAGCAACTCTTGCCACAAACTGAGCAGGAAAAAGGGTGTTCTCCACTGTGATTTCTTGTGTGTTCTGTTAAACTTGCCTTTCGAGAGAAGCATTTTCCACAAACTGAGCATGAAAAAGGGTTTTCTCCAGTGTGTAATCGAGTATGTGTTTTTAAATTCCACTTAAAAGAAAAGCTTTTGCCACAAACTGAGCAAGAAAAAGGTTTTTCTCCAGTGTGTGTTCTTGAGTGAATTATTATATGAGACCTTCGAGAGAAACTCTTGCCACAAACTGAGCAGGAAAAAGGTTTTTCTCCACTGTGTGTTCTTGCGTGGCTTGTTAAATGTGTCTTTTGAGAGAAGCTTTTTCCACAAACTGAGCATGAAAAAGGTTTTTCTCCAGTGTGTGTTCTTGTGTGATTTGTTAAAAATGACTTTACATTAAAGCTTTTGCCACAAACTGAGCAGGAAAAAGGTTTTTCTCCACTGTGCTTTCTTGCGTGGCTTGTTAAATGCGACTTTTGAGAGAAGCTTTTTCCACAAACTGAGCATGAAAAAGGTTTTTCTCCAGTGTGTGTTCTTGTGTGACTTGTTAAACTTGAATTTTGAGAGAAGCATTTTCCACAAATTGAGCAGGAAAAAGATTTTTCAACACTGTGTCTTCTTGTGTGGATTTTTAATTGAAACTTTTGAGAGAAACTCTTGCCACAAACTGAGCAGGAAAAAGGTTTTTCTCCACTGTGCGTTCCTGTGTGCCTTACTAAATGAGACTTCCGAGAGAAGCTTTTGCCACAAACCGAGCAGGAAAAAGGTATTTCACCACTGTGTGTTTTTCTGTGCCCTTTTAAAGACAGCTTTGAAGTGAATGAGTCAGTGTGACATGCCCTTTCACCTTTGGCTTGCCCATCATCATCATCATCATCATTAGTATCATCATCATTGTCATGGGCGTCTGATAATGTGTCCTCATTATGTGCTTGTGATGGCCCCCAGTGGTTTTCATCACCTTCTGTTGTCATGTGATGACTTGAGCTGCTGCTTGCAGGCTCCGCCCCTCTGTTGTCCTGACTGTCATCCTTGTTTTCATCTTCAGTCTTAAAAGGGACAACGTTCACTGGTGACTTGTTGATCTGCTCCCCCTCCTCCTCCTTTTTGATGTGAGTCAAGTCTGGCTCCTCTTTCACAGAACAGAGATCATTTTGTCTGACGTCTGCAGGACACAAAAAGACAAATTTGGTTTGGTCAAGTCAAACCTCAGGCGGCGACTTCGACTTATATTGTTTCTACCATGCTACCTTGACTTGTGCCCGCCGCACACGGAGCAATGCGTGCGACCCCATCTTGGACCGGACCATGGGGGCATTTCACAAAATTACGTCCTTCGATGTAAACCTCCCTTTAGCAGCATAACAACAGTGATAAACGAGCATTTAAAAAGGAAGCACGTTGCGGCTGATGCCCGATTTCATTCCTGACATAGTCACAGACGTTTCTGGAAGCGAGCTGAAGTTAGCACACACAGGCTATTGTGTGCGTCTGATGGAACACCTGTTGTGGGACCCTAACATATTAATGGGGGCCACTGGGGGCCATCACAACATAATGTCATTAATAGAATAGAAATCCTTCAAGTGAAACATGTTTACAAGTTTTTCATTTTGCATTGAGAGATAGTTTCATCGTGGGTACTTTTTGCTTCCATTATAATCTGGATCCCTAAAATAACGTTTGGGTTTTTTTTTTTTTTTTTTTGCCCAAAATGACATTTAGCCTGCTAGTACGTTCCGACATTCCCCTTTTTCCTTTTTTTAAATAAAATTTCTGTTTTTAAATAAATTTTAAAAAAAAATTACGTTTGAAGAGTAAAAGTTCTTACACATAAGCATTAAGCAACAACACTTTCACTCTGACTTTCATGTTGACATATTTGAATAATGACTGTATATTTTAAAGTTATCCAATATGTATTCAAATTCGACTAAGATACACCAAAATATTATGAGTTCACTGAATTATTTTGCAACTGCAATGATGCTTAACTGCCACAGGGTGTCAGTAATGAGTAACAAAGTAACACAACACCTCCCATTGTTATGTCATCAGTCATTTGCAAAAATTACCAGGAACTATGAGTTGTGGGGGAGATGCAAACCACTTGGGCCACAGGAACTTTATTACCAGGAACTAAATGTTCCTGGACTTGTAGGTAGAAAAGGGGGTTGTGACGTTCTCCCTTTTTAAGCCCATTGTAAGCCAAAGATGCAGATGCATTCCTTGCAGCATGCGCTTGTTCACTGATGAGATCCGTGCAACCTTGGATGGATGAATTCAATGTATTTTAAATGTTTGGATGAGGTGAAACTACGCACATGTGCACAAAACAGTGCAGGGCCACCTGAGGTTCATTGACCGAGGCAGTACAAAGTTAATAAATAAGACCAATACGTACTTGATTTTTTAAAAAAAAAAAAAAACAACTTTGTGTTTTATCGACTAAAATTCATCAACCGCCATTGATATTTTTGCCGCATTGTGCACAGTTTTTAGATTCAGGTTGAATCATTCCATAAGGAATTGCTTGAACTAGTTATGTCAGAGAAGTTATTGTCAAAAACGAGACAAGCCTTCATAAATGAATCACCCAGCCAAGATTGTCTTTGTCACTTGCGAGGAGCAGTCCGCCAAAGAGAAAAGCTTTCCCGGTCCTGTGCGGCGTTTTATTGAAGCACAGCAAAACAATTTGAATATGCAAACTCAAAGAATGGAAAAACACGAACACTTTGACTTTATCACACCCGTCCACACGCTTCCTGTTGTTCGAACGGTTTCAGCTTACAAGACATGTTTGGGTCACACTTCTGTTCAATGCGAGCTAAACGGTTTTCTGTCAAACATGGTTCAAGACGTGCATCTGTTTTTGTGGCTTCCTGCTAAACTGCCAGCATAGACACAACCCTGTTACCACTGAACTCACGTTTTCCTGTTTAAGAGGTCCATGTTTTTGTGACCTTCTATTAACCCGTAAGCATAGTTTTGAAACATGATGACATGACAAACTTAATTTCTTTCACAATAATATAAAAACTTTTGCAGATATAGCAAAAACAAATTGGACAAGCTGTGGAGCAGAGCACAACATCAGTCAGACCCCGGGTCCACAACCCCTCTGGCAGAGACGCAAACAGATTTCGCTTCAGAGTGACCCATTCACTATCTACCATAGTGTCGAAATTCTGAAAATGTTCCATAACAGAGGAATTCGTAATGGGTGCTGAAACACCACACCCTGCTAGTGACATGGAGTATTCTACATCTAAAATTAACTCTCCCAACCGTCTTCACCAATGGGCCTAAATCTTTAGTATGATGATGCGCACCGATAGTTAATGTGATTTGTGGCTCAGAGAACATAGACAATTCTTACCGTTTCCTCTGCTCTGGGGCAAGGCACACATGCGTGGCAGCACCGGTAGACATCACAAAAACATAATCCTAATGCAAGACGCACTTCTGACCCTCGGAATTGGGTGAATGCATCCTGAAAAACCAAATCATCAGAACTCAGTGTTCAATGCAAAGGACCAATTGGTGGTTTGAATGGGTGGAGGCGGCTACACCGCGCAGACCAGAGCAGGAACAGGAAGTACCACCCGCGGGAGGATGGAGACCCTGGTCTCAGAGCTGCCCAGTCGACTGGAACGGAGGACAACATATGCTTCCCCGGCGGATGTGCACAGTCAAATTCAGTCCCTTCTGGAAATTCAGTCCCACTTGAATTCCAGTGTTTCACAGGTGCGGGTTCGGTCCAGGGCAGTGACTCGGCCAATCTCAAGAGTCCCACAAACGTGACAGTGTTGTTGCTCATTGGGATATGCAGAGGGAGCTTGCAAAGCGTGGAATATCTTGTTCCACCATCAAAAACTGTTGTCCATCAATCGTCACCTGAATGCCAAGACCTGCCGGTCGTTGAATGCTGAGGCTCCACGGGCACCCCTATCGTGGAATGTGGTCCCAATCGGGTTGAGGCGTCAACTGTGCGTTTGGAAGCCATAGAAGCGTTGTCGGAGGGGGGGTAGCGATGGCGCCCCGGTGCTAGTGGACCTCTTTGTGACAGGCATGGCGCTGGACCACAGGCTGACACATTTCAGGAAGTGGCTCGGTTTGGACCGCTCATCACCCAGTAACCCCACAGCAAGAGCACGTCCCACTCACAACCCATGTCTATAACCACCCCTACTTCTGTTACGTGACCTTGTTGACCAGCCGGTGCGGACAACAAGCCTGCTGTGGCGCTGCGTCACCAGAACCTGGCCCAGGAGCAGCGGAAACGGAAAGAGCAGACGCAATGGGAGCGGCATGCGTCGGCTGCTGCATTAGCTGCTTCCCCCAGTTTTATTTATTTAATTTCCTCCCCCCATATTCTTTTTTCCTTTCCTGGTGAATTAGCACTCTTGGCCCCCTGAACCCGCAAGAGTAACAATTCTGTTCTCCATCCAATACAATATTTTCTTTCATCGATGCAGAAACGGGGGTTCTACTCATACTGGTTAGCAGTTTCTCCTTGACGAACTGTTTCGCTTGATGTCAGTAACTGGGAGGCTCACGCCCTCGAGGACGGCCACCCGGCACAGCTGAGTGGTGGTGACACTATTGGACGGGTCACTGGCGGAAGTTTCAATCCATTCGCGTCTCGCCCCGTCTCCCATAAGAGCTCACCAACTTAATCCCTCATCATATTTTACAAATGCCAATGCCAATTGGTTTTGTCTTCTGTTTATGATTCATATTCAATCCCCATGAACACGTCAATTATAATTTAGCTATTCTTTTTTAACTAACTAATATAACCCCGTTTTCCTCAACCCATGAGTCAGTATTCTTGGAAGTGGATTATCCGCAGACTAAAAATTTCTAATTTAATTTATATCAATTAACTGTATATGAAAAGTCCCCTCATAACATGATAATTCATCATATTCCTGTCATTTCCATCTCAAAATGTCGTTCCATTAATTGAATTACCGTAGTACATCCGTCGCCAAACTGAAGTATGGAACATTAGATGTTTTTCTTTTTTTTCGTTTTGCATGACCTTTAACCTTGCATGTTCTTTTTCAACAAAATTGTATCTCTTATCAGTATCCCTGTTTCATGAGTTGCTGCCGGGGGCAAAAAGGAGGAGTTCAGAGAGGAATTTCACCCTCAGGGTAAATCCCAAACTTTTGTTTCCAGGACATTGTAACACTCTGGGCTGGTTTATTGTTCTTCTTCTTGCAATTTTACTGCATTCAGTCTTCCTCGAGACTGAATACGTTCTAGGTTTTGCCTAATCCTAGTTTCTCACTTTAGCTTTGCACAGTCAATATATGAACTTTTTCAACTGCACAATCATTGAGGTCTAATTATCAATTGTTTACCATAGTCAGACTTTTGCCGTCAAAGAGAACTGTTCCTGAACCATATCTTAACGTTTTCATCACTCAGGGGTTTTCCGTGTTGACAAATCACATTCCACGGAACATAAATTCATCCTTTTATGATCTTATATTTCTCTATTTAAATTACCCCTTTTTGCAATGAAGATTAATTTCACCCCAATGATTATGTAGCCAATTATCTTTCTCATTCTAATTTTGCTTTAGTTCTTATCCACATTTTTAAACATTTTTTATGCTGCATCTTTCAATGCACACTAAGATGCACACGCGTTAGTTGAACTGATAAAACGGAATATTAATGCAATAACATTTGGGTTTTAGAAGGGGCATTTCTTCCTACAAAGGAGGGACTGGCACTGGTTTATAACTATCACCCCTTATCTCCTGCGTGGGGGCTGCCTGACTTCTTGGTCCCACAGTAGATGGTAGCCAGGTTTTTGATTTTGTGTGGCCTTTACCAGAACACGAGTAATCACAGGGTACGTATCTGAACAGCATATAAGATAAGATAAGATGTCCTTTATTAGTCCCACAATGGGGAAATTTGAGATTCGAACCCAGGCCTCCTGGGGAGACTGGGTCCTGAACGCGGCGCCTTAGACCACTCGGCCATCCTGGCAGCCATCTCTTGCTACGTACCAGCGAAACCGTCGGCTCAGCCCCAGGCCCTCCACACAACGGTACGCCTCGATCCTTACTGTGTTCCATGCCACATAGTGCCCAATACCAGACGTGGAAGCGCGCTTCTCTTCATTATTTCTATTTTTAGCTCATAATTTTCATGCTAAAATTTACACCCTGGCCAGGGTCTGTGCTCAAACTGAGCTCATTCACGACTATGTTGTCTATAGCTATTAAAGGATAATGTAAATGGCAGTCAATTTAAAACTGAACAAAGGTTAGACTGCTCGGAGCCACTTTTGTGATCCTGGCATGGAAGTCCATTGTTTCAGAGGGGTCTCGTTCACACCTCCTGTGGTGCAGCTGTGATCTAATCTTCCTGCATTGCTCTCCTGAGGGTCTGGTCATTAGCATGGTCTAAACTTCGGTCACACTTAAAGGATTTCATACATTTGACTATTAAAGGAATATAAGAGTTTGAGCTTAACATAGTTCATTAGATGTTGGTGCATCCAATGTATGAAAATGTGATATTGCAAAATGCTGAGAGTGTGACTGGTGAAGCGAAACTGGTTGCGGGGGTTGTGCAAGAATGGAATGTTTTAGAAGCAGAAGGTGCTGAGCGAGACGAGATGACTCCGGGAAGGAGCGGCCATCGGGGGATCGCACGCAGGAGGAGCCACGGGATTCGGCGGGAGAAGAAAGACCAATGAGAGCGAGCTAAAGTTAACTGCAGGATACACATAGCCAATAGAATCATGCCAGGATGCCTTTGTCTGTGCCATTTTGCATGTTGTATAGTATGAATCAGTACTGGGCAACTCGGAGGTAGAACACATTCGCTGGTGGCAAGAGAGGTGTAGAGTTGTATTGAGAGGGACCCGAGATCCAGGTGCCATGTAGAAATCTCTGTATTGGGAATAAATCCACTTTGTGCGTGAAAATGCCGGCTTCCTGATACCTTTCTATTGCAGAACGAGCGCGCATATTGTTGGATGAGTGAGAGTTGGGTAAGGTCGCAAATTGGAGTCAGATTACTAATTTGAGTTTACATTGGGTTAAAGTTAAATTCTAACATTGATATAAAGATAAATTCCAACACTATAGTTTTACACTTCTTATTTCTCATCTCTTTAACCACTAGACCTTTCTTTTCTTTATCTTCTGCACATTTCTCCCCATTTACTTAGTTCCTATCATCAATTTTTAAATGTATTTATTTTTTTTTTATACTTTTTATAATGTTTTTCAAAGTGCGGTTACTTTGACATCTTTTAATGTCTTAATCATTATGGAGGCCTCTTGTTTAAACAATAATTGAAACTATCACAGGGACATTTTCCATGACCAATCAGCCAGCAGACCCACACGCACAAACTCTCTTAAACGACCCCAAAAGCCCCGACCGCTTGGACACAGGCGCACAACACCCATTGTGAGTAAAAGCATCTCACCGAAAGTTCAGCCGGCCGGCTGTTGAACGCCTGCGCCCCAGCACCCTTGAGACCATCAATGGAGCAAAATGCCAAAACGGTGGTATATTTTGTTGTTGATGTGTGGGTCTGGCTCAGCTTCCCTCCGGACAGGTCGCGGAGCATGGCAGAATTGGTGATGGAAAAGAATTCTCTGACACAGCCAATTTGGTTAGAAAGAGATTTTATTCTCGTCACATGCTGATGTCAAAAGAAGTCTCCCCAAAAAGAAAAAAGGGAAAGGTGTCGCCTCTCTCTGGCCTTCCCTTCTTTTCGGGAATGGCCACACCGGACATGAATATTGAAGGTTTGTATTACGATTGCTGGCATTATTTTAAACACTTACGGGACAGAAGGTCAATTATTTAATTTAGCAGGTTCATATTTACTGAATATGTTCAACATTGATTAAACAAAAAGCATTTATCAAATGAAAGTAGAAGTACAGTGCATCAATAAGATTGACTGGGATTGTAGTCATGGTGTTTACTGATGCATTCA
Organism: Idiotropiscis lumnitzeri; assembly: GCF_059441095.1. Classification (NCBI taxonomy): domain Eukaryota; kingdom Metazoa; phylum Chordata; class Actinopteri; order Syngnathiformes; family Syngnathidae; genus Idiotropiscis; species Idiotropiscis lumnitzeri. The sequence continues at coordinate 29,591,032 of NC_142392.1, read as the reverse complement.
TATGCTAAATTGATATGACTTAGTTTCAATGTAAGACCTCAAAATTGCACACATAGTATTTTCATGACCCACACTCTCATTCAGAACAAACAGATTCAGTCTGCTCAGGTTAAACTGATGACAAACCAAATAGCACTTCATGGACAAATACGACTAAACACATTCTCCACATAGGCCATAGAAGATACAAACATATCAAGTTGGGCAGGGGAGGACGTCACAGGGATGCTATCAAGAACACCAAAAACATAATTTGATCTGGGAAAACATACACCACACAATCTGTACACTGACGAGATTACAGGGGAATGTGAGCAGGAGAGACGGACAGACTGCCTGAGAAGGTCAGCCTTGGACCTGGAACGTGGGAAGGAGCAAGGACGACCGATTCAACCTACATGACCCTTGACAAAGAAAACCTATAAAATGTGAGGCTGGGCTGAGATCAGCGCAACATTTTTCGATTGGGCTCGTCCGAGTACAGTTTCTCGTCAGATTAAGAAAAAACCGCCCAGATACTATTTCCTGAACTCCAGAAATCGAAGAAACTAAAATATCGCAACCCTAATCAGTTGTTGTTGAGTCTTTATTTGGCCCTTTTCTTCTTGAGTACAAAAAACGAACACGCATTGGAGTAAGTTTGGCTTTGAAGATTCATTTCCTAAATGTTTCTCATTTTCTCGGTGGCTCAACTCCAACAGTGGATATAAAAATACACTACATCTGTCAGCATAGTTTTGAAACTTGATGACATGACAAACTTAATTTCTTTAGCAACATATAAATACCGGAATGTGTAAAATGTTAAATAATCAGTTCGAATTTTAAAATGGGGGGAAAAAAACACGGAGTTTACCCCCACAAATGGTTATTCTTTGGCATACATTTTCTGCACTGATTTTATTTGGCATAAACAAATGTTTAGCAAACCGACAAGTAAAAGGCAATAATTAAAAATAAAACGGCAATAACCTTGAACGATTTCCCCAAACAACTTAATGTTGTGATGCATATTTCTAACGATAGAAAGTCGTTCTTTACAAAGCAAATGAGAGTAAGACGTGTACAAACCTGCTTTGTGTAGCACAACACGAGGCTGCTTGCAACCTTCGCCCAGAAGTTGAAGATGTTGCTCGTTCTCTTCTTTTATTTCACAAAGTTCCTCTTTGTACTTGGGTGTCGTTCTAGCACACATTTTCAAATGATAATTCCAAAAAATCCGCACTTGGTCTTTGCTTGGCGATAACTCGTGTGCTTCTCTTTCTTCGACGAGATGAAAGAAAGATGGCATCGTTTTTCAAAGTCCCAATGAAAGGATTTCCTGTTCCTCACGAAAGCGGAAGAACAGGCCACACCCCGCTGTGATTTGATTGGCTGCTGGCTTTGTGGAGCACTGTCACCAACTCACCGACAGATGTCACCATTTGCGATGCAAATCATTGTTATCTTCTTCTAAACATAGAGAAAAACCTAAGATGCACATGAACAAACATATTAGTTCCCAAATATGAACTTGAGAGATGTATTGAATTTTACTTTTGTTGCTGGTTTTGTTTTCACATCTGACACCATGTTGTTGGTTGGACAGTATTCCAAATGTATTTCTCTATTATTAACAGTTGACATGATAAAGTGAAACTTTATGTCAACATATTTGCCTTTTTACATGGTTTTTCGCCAGCGACGTGGTTGTGAATTTTAAATTAAAATACATCACTGTTTTATTCTCTAAATGTTAGAGTCTTAAAAAATGGTTTCAGTGTTTATAACTTAACTAACTTAAATATTTCATTATTCGTTTCAGTATTCATTAAACTACGGTGATTCATTATTTATTTCAAGATTCATTGAACTGTTTTAGTAATAATTTAGTATTCAATGTTTACTCGTTACTGTAGTTACTTTTTCAATATTTGTGTCACTATTTTGTTCAATCTTAATATTAATATTAATAAGGCTTTGGCCTTACAGCAAGCAAACCAACTTAGTGTAAGGCCTCAACCGCAGAGAGAACAAAAATGGTCGTGGGGGAGGTGCGCCGCCAGGAAGAGGCTGAAAGGTCTGCAAAGGCTGTCTCGCTTGCCAAGCAGGGACAGTGGATGAGGTGGGAAGGCCTGGAGAAAAGAAAGCTTGGCTGGAGGGATCTCTGGGAGATGGAAGCTAGCAACATCAGCTTCATCATCAGAGCTACCAATGACGTGCTCCCATCCCCAAAAAACCTCCACCAGTGGTATGGCGAAGATCCAACCTGTGCCCTCTGCCCAACACCAGCAACTCTCAAACACATCCTGACTGGTTGTAAGACCAGCCTCACACAAGGCCGCTATACCTGGAGGCACAACCAGGTTCTCAAGAGCTTGGCAGCAGTGCTTGAAAGCAAGAGAATTACCATCAACTCCTTGCCCTTAAGAGCCACCACTACCATTACAGCACCAAAATTTGTCAGAGAGGGACAGAAAAAGCCCCACCATCCTTTTCTCAAGACAGAAGTTGGTCAGCTAACCAAAGGCCCGGGATTGGAAGATGCTGGTCGACATAGGTCAGCAACTAATCTTCCCAGCAGAGATTGCAGCCACCACCCTAAGGCCAGACTTAGTGCCGTGGTCCCCTTCACTGAAGGCTGTCTACATTGCAGAGCTGACAGTCCCGTGGGAAAATGCAGTTGAAGAGGCCTATGAGCGTAAGAAGTTGCGCTACACTGAACTGGCGGCGGACGCACAACAACGAGGGTGGAAAGCCAAGGTCTATCCCGTCGAAGTTGGATGCAGAGGGTTTGTGGCCTCATCAACCATCAAGCTGCTGAAAGACCTGGGCATCCATGGACAGGCTCTGCGGCACACAGTCAGATCGCTCTCTAAAGCGGCTGAAAGAAGCAGCCAGTGGATCTGGATGAAGAGGAAGGACCCCTCATGGGCTCATAGATCAGCAAAATAAACAATAAACAAAGTAGTCCTATGACGTAGCACTGACGCTTGCGAGACCGCAAAAAAAACATCAAGCATGCGAAATTTAGGACACGCCTGCATGGGCTTGCTGTGGGGATTTGTCGCCGGTTTATAGAACTAAAAGCATCATGGCGATTGGTAAAAATGACGCAAATTCAATTCTGAACGGCAATTTTTTTTTTAACTTACCTCATGGTGTCATTGATAAGAGCAAAGTCATTTGTGTGTATTGCCATCGTGAACTGAACTCCTATCGCAGCACGTCCAGTTTAAAATACCATTTGATTGCCAAGTACACCGCTGATGCCAATTCTCCAGCCCCTTGTCAAACCCAGGCATCCATGGATAATTTGCAACTGAAACCGATGGATGGGTCAACTAAAAAGAGACTCACCAAAGCCATAGCGAAGTCGGTGGCCACTGCGTGTAAGCATCGTGGAGGACGAAGGTCTGGCTGAAATACTTGGCATTGCGTCTATAGATATCTTCATTGTAACCCTCATTCAAGATTTGCAGGAAGCGGGGAAGGCGGAAGCGGTCGCGCTCATCGTCAGGAGAACGTGATGATGTGACCTCATTATGTGCTTGTGATGACCCCCAGTGGTCTTCATCACCCTGTGATAACTTCAGCTGCTGCTTGGAGGCTCCGCCCCTTTGTTGTCCTCACTCTCACCCTTGTTTTCATCTTCAGTCTTTATAGGGACACAATTCAGTGGTGACTTGTTGATCTCCTCCTCCTCCTTTTTGATGTGAGTCAAGTCTGGCTCCTCTTTCACAGAACAGAGATAGTCTGCAGGACACAAAAAGACAAAACACACATTTGGTTTGGTCAAGTCAAACCTCAGGCGGTGACTTAATTGTTTCTACACTGCTACCTTGACTTGTGCCTGCCTCACATAGAGCAATGCGTGCCACCCGGATTTGGACCGGTCCATGGGGTAGGGGGGAATTTCACCAAATTAAACCTCCCTTTCATAGCAGCACGGCAGTGATAATCGAGCATTTAAATACATAAACACCCAAAAAAGGCCAAAAAATGGACAAAGCTGCATAATATGATTTTATTTTATTTTTTTACATATGCTTTAGGAATGTTTGTATTTGAGAACGCTGTTTTTTTTGTGTCCACTGTGTGAAGGTTCATTTGTTCTGACATACCTTATGATCCTAGGATCTGGTTTTTAGGAGATGTTGATATGATTCATGTGGATTGTCACAAATATAATTTGTTGGCCAGCACTGTTGGGAAAAAAATAGTACTCGTCAATTGGAAGTGTGAGAAGTCACCATCTTAGAGTCACAGGTTGAATGAACTTTCTTCTTATTGTACGGCAGAAAATATTTTGTTTGGAGTTCGGAGGAAGCCCACAATCTTTGGAAAAATCTGGGGAAATTTCCTTTACATTATGCCAACGTTGTCTCCTACCGGGTAGCATTTCTGTACTTGACAGGGGTTGTTCAAATATTTTTGGTTTAGCGGTAATGTAGCATAATATTTATTTATTTATATTTTTCATCTTGACCCTTAGTTGGATTTTTATACTTGCAAAAAAGATGTTTGATTGGTTTGTGTGTATGCTGTTTTGATGTTAATAAAAGATAAATAAAAAAAAGGCATTTTCCTCTAACAAATGGATGTGTTGATGCATAAAGTTAACAATAGAAAGTTGTTCTTTACAAGCAACCAAACCTTGACCCAGAGAGTCTCATCAACTATAGGCCGGTTTCAAATCTTCCGTTTATTGCAAAAATTCTTGAAAAAGTCGTAGCGCAACAACTTAATAAATATATGACTGCTAATAATCAATTTGAACCTTTCCAATCGGGTTTTAGAGCCGACCACTCTACTGAGACGGCCCTTGCTAAAGTTACTAATGATCTTCTCATAGCTATGGACGCCGACACCTCATCAATATTACTCTTACTCGATCTTAGTGCCGCTTTTGATACCGTTGATCATAAGTCAAGTCAAGTCAAGTCAATTTTATTTGTATAGCCCTTAATCACAGACAGTCTCAAAGGGCTTTACATAACCACAATCGACATCCCCGATCTTAACATATTATTAAAACGCCTTGAAACGTCTGTTGGCATTTCAGGTTCAGCGCGCTCTTGGTTTAATTCGTATCTGTCGGAGAGGACGCACCGTGTAATTCATGGCAATGCGACTTCGGATCTTTGTAAGATCACATGTGGAGTTCCGCAGGGATCGGTACTTGGACCTCTATTGTTTAGCATCTACATGCTACCGCTTGGTGATATTATACGGAAATATAACATTAGTTTTCACTGTTATGCTGATGATACGCAGTTATCCATGCCGTTGGATATAACAAATCCGCGCGATTGCTATAAATTAGAGGCATGCCTTGCCGAAATTAAACAATGGATGTCTTTCAATTTTTTGCGTCTTAACTCAGATAAAACCGAGATGCTCATCATTGCACCAGCGCGTCATCTGTACCTTTTCAAAGACACCACTCTGAATATCGATAAATGTAATATTATCCAAAAGGATTCAACAAAAAATCTCGGTGTTATATTTGACGCAACTATGTCTTTTCAAATGCACATTAAAAATATTACTCGAACTGCGTTTTTTCATCTGCGTAACATTGCTAAAATTCGCCCAATTCTATCAACGTGTGACGCGGAAATCTTAATCCATGCGTTTGTTACGTCTCGCCTCGACTATTGTAACGCTTTGCTCTCGGGTCTCCCCATGTCGAGTATTAAAAGTCTGCAGTTAGTTCAAAATGCAGCAGCTAGACTCTTAACTAAGACGAGAAAGTTTGATCATATTACCCCGATATTAGCCAATTTGCATTGGCTTCCGGTCCACTTGAGATGTGATTTTAAAGTTCTGCTACTTGCTTTTAAAATATTGCACGGCTTAGCACCTTCTTATCTCGTTGACCTCGTGGTACCATATGTTCCGTCCCGAAACCTTCGCTCACAAAATGCTTGTCTTTTAGTGATCCCGCGAGCCAAAAAGAAGTCCGCAGGTTCTAGAGCGTTCTCTATTCCGGCACCAATGCTTTGGAATGCACTTCCCTCAGATATTAGAGGCGCCACTTCAGTACAAATGTTCAAAACACTATTAAAGACACATTTAGACTCTTGTGCATTTAGCTGAAATATTTGTTGGCCTGTTTACTGCCGCTTTTTTTTTCTTTTGTTTTCTTTTCTGCCCCCTTTTCCCCCGGCTGGGGGATTAGGTGACGGTGACCCACTATGAAGTTTAAGGCATTGACCAACTGGGCATGCACCTGTTCCAGTGATGTCGTCTTCCTGCAGCGCGACATTTGATCAATTTATTTATATACTTTAGCATCTAATTTAATTATTTGTTGGCCTGTTTACTGCCGCTTCTTCTCTTTTCTGCCCCCTCCTTCCCCTGCTTGGGAATTAGGTGATGGGGACATGCTTTGAAGATTACGGCACTGACCAACCGGGGAGGGACCTGCTCTGCCGAAGTCGTCTTCATGCAGCGCCTCTTCTGATTTCCTTATATTTCAGCACTTCGTTGAACTACTTGTTGGCCTGTTTACTACTTCTGTTCTTTCTTTATGTTCCCAATTTCCCGACGTGGGAATTAGGTGATGGTGATTCACTTGGAAGTGGCTGTTCTGAATTTACACCAACTGACCAGTACAAAATGGAAGGCTCATCCTTGGATATGCTGCCATGGATATTACGGCCCTGGAAGAGGACGCACTCCACTGAAGTCATCTTCCTGCAGCACTTCTTTTGATTGACTCTCACATTATCTCATCTAACATTGAATAGCATCATTTTATGTGTCAAATGTTGCCCAGTTGGCATCCATTGCAGCCTGGAAGGGGGATTCCCCCATCTGTGGTCCCTTCTCAAGGTTTCTCACCTTTCCCCTAATGGGGTTTTGAGTTTTTCCTTGCCCTTCTGGGGGTTAAGATCGGGGATGTCGATTGTGGTTATGTAAAGCCCTTTGAGACTGTCTGTGATTAAGAGCTATGCAAATAAAATTGACTTGACTTGACTTGTTGCATATGCATTCCCATCACGCTAGTCTTCGGGATTTCCCTCCAAAAGTCCCCCAGAGGGAGAGCAGATGCGTCTCCCCGTTGATACGACCTGTCTACTAGTGACCACCTTAAATTACTCTCATACCCTGGAAGGTCACTGACCTGGCGAGAGAATTGCCCCCACCATAAACAATGCTCAGGCCTATTTTCTCTCAGGGCAGTATCTGGTTACATCGGAACTTCAGAACCAAGACTGGTCACTTCTGTGAGCTCCAGTCCCTTCATAGTTTCATAAAGAGAATTACTTCCCATATCTATATTAGGCCATTTAAAAATACACTACTTTTAAAAAAAATATATTTCAATGTATATTTAAGCTTGCTTATGTAATAATACAATATTTATTAAATTATTTTAATGTGAAATTATATCAATATTAATTTAAACCTTTTTATTTCACACTTGAATATTTCTTAACATATTTGTTCATTTGAATATGTAGGTAATTTAAATTATTCCATCCATCCAGCCATTTTCTGCCGCTCATCCGGGGTCGGGTTATTGAATTAATTTAATACATGAGTATTTTTTATATTTCAATATTTATTTCAAGATTAGGACTCTTCTCAATGAGTTCAATATTTATAAAATGTTTTTATATTTCTTATTAATTGAACTAAGTCTGTGGTTTCCAATTTTAATATTTCCCCATTTCATTATATAACTAATCCAACGTATAAAAAATATAATATAGCATGAAAAAAAAAATTGGGTATATTTGACAAAATTATATTTTCTTTCGAAGTGAGATTCTGCTTAGCAACAAACCCCAAACGCTTGATAGAGCTCAACCTAGAAAGTGTATTTGGGCAGTCAGAAATTTATTCAGAAACCGTAATTATTAAATGTATCTGAGGGGATATTTGAAGAGTTTGAGTTTTGTTCAATGGACCATACATATACGAGCCAGCCAAACACAGCGAGAAAACCAGCGCTGACTCCAGTCGCCATCAGATTGGCAACTCCTGACATTCCAAAACCTTTGAGAGAAACTGAGACTATTTGCGTTTCTCTTTCTTGTTCTTTTTATAGTTCAACTTCTACATCTGTTTTTCACCTTTTCACACAGCATAATGAAGGCCAGTTGAGCAAGTGGAACAAGTGATTTTATTGATGATTGTGGAAGGCAACGATTTCATAAGCACCGTTTCTTCTCACACCTTTTCCATTAAGTACGATTAAAAAGACAACTGAAAAGCATAACGTTAACAAGGCAAAGGCAATTAATTTCATTTATAATGTTTGATGTCAACACAAAAAAAACATCACTCAGACACATTGCTTCTTCTGGCACTGATCACATTGGCTTAGTGTCAATAACAAAGCTTTGCAAAATTCAATACATCATAATTTATTCAAAATCACATTTACATCTTACCACAAAGAGTCAGTTCCTTCAGTTTTTTTTGTCCTTTTTTAAGCTTCAAGGATCGCTGCTATTCTCACCAGCACAATCGTGTCTCTCAGCTCCCTGTTTAGTGAAGAATTTTTTAGCACAAACGCTGCAACTGAATGGCTTGTCTCCATTGTGTGTTCTGGTGTGGCTTTGTAAATGCCACTTTTGAGAGAAACTCTTGGTACAAACTGAGCAGGAAAAAGGTTTTTCTCCATTGTGCGTTCTTGTGTGATATGTTAAACTTGAATTTTGAGAGAAGCTTTTACCACAAACTGAGCAAGAAAAAGGGTTTTCTCCAGTGTGTGTTCTTGTGTGACAAGTTAAATTTGACTTTACAGAGAAGCGTCTACCACAAACTGAACAGGAAAAAGGTTTTTCTTGACTGTGTGTTCTTGTGTGGATCGTTAAATCAAACTTTCGAGAGAAGCTTTTTCCACAAACTGAGCATGAATAAGGTTTTTCTCCACTGTGCGTTCTTGTGTGGATCGTTAAATCAAACTTTCGAGAGAAGCTTTTGTCACAAACCGAGCAAGAAAAACGTTTTTCTCCACTGTGGGTTCTTGTGTGCCTTACTAAATTAGACTTTCGAGAGAAGCATTTGCCACAAACTGAGCATGAAAAGGGTTTCTCTCCACTGTGTGTTCTTGTGTGCCTTACTAAATGAGTCTTTTGAGAGAAGCTTTTGCCACAAACTGAGCAGGAAAAAGGTTTTTCTCCACTGTGCGTTCTTGTGTGATATGTTAAACTTGGCTTTTGAGAGAAACTCTTGTCACAAACTGAGCAGGAAAAAGGTTTTTCTCCACTGTGTGTTCTTGTGTGGATTTGCAAATGTGACTTTTCAGAGAAGCATTTTCCACAAACTGAGCATGAAAAAGGTTTTTCTCCGTGTGTTCTTGTGTGCCGTTTCAAAGACAACTTTGAAGTTGTTGATTTCCCACACTGAGAACATACCCAACTGTCAGTGTGACATGCCCTTTCACCTTTGGCTTGCCCATCATCATCATCATCATCATCATCATCATCATCGTCATGAGCGTCTGATAATGTGTCCTCATTATGTGCTTGTGATGGCCCCCGGTGGTCTTCATCACCTTCTGTTGTCACGTGATGACTTGAGCTGCTGCTTGTAGGCTCCGCCCCTCTTTTGTCCTCATTCTCATCCTTTTTTTCATCTTCAGTCTTTATCGGGAGAATGTTCACTGGTGACTTGTTGATCTCCTCCTCCTCCTTTTTGATGTGAGTCAAGTCTGGCTCCTCTTTCACAGAACGGAGATCGTTTTCACTGACGTCTGTAGGACACAAAAAGACAAATTTGGTTTGGTCAAGTCAAAGCTCAGGCGGCAACTTTGTCTTATATTTCTACCGTGCTATCTTGACTTGTGCCTGCCGCATACGGAGCAATGCGTGCGACCCCAACTTGGACCGGACCATGGGGGCATTTCACAAAATTACGTCCTACGATGTAAACCTCCCTTTCCTCGCAGCACAACAGTGATAAAAGAGCATTTAAAAAGGAAGCACGTTGCGGCTGATGCCGATTTCATTCCTGACATGGCCGCAGACGTTTCTGGAAGCGAGCTGAAGTTAGCACACACAGGCTATTGTGTGCGTCTGATGGAACACCTGTTGTGGGACCCTAACTTATTGATGGGGACCACTGGGGGCCATCGCAACATAATGTCATTGATAGAATAGGAATCCTTCAAGTGAAATATCTTTACAAGTTTTTCATTTTGCATTCAGAGATACAGTGGAACCTCGGTTCTCGAACGACTCTGAGGTCGAACAAATCGGAGTTCGAACAAAAAAAAAGAGAAATTCTTGCTTCGCAGTTCGAACAAACATCGGAGTTCGAACGCCGGTATGACGCGTGAGTGCGCACGCGAGGGTGGGATGCTGAGCGGCGTACGGGTGTAGATCGCTCTCTCTCTCTCTTCGTGACCAACTGTTGTCGCGTGCGGACGTGCTGCGTTTTGCTCTCGCGTTTTATATAGGTGTACGAAGTGTTTTAGCCCCTAATCATGCCTCCAAAGAAAGTCAGTGCAAGCAGCAAAGGAATGGTTTCGGTGTTCGAACAATTCGCTTTTCGAACAGGGTTCTGGAACGGATTATGGTCGAGAACCGAGGTTCCACTGTAGTTTCATCGTGGGTACTTTTTGGTTCCATTATAATCTGGATACCTGAAAGAATTAAAGGGGCCCTGGTAGAACAGGGGGTTGTGACATTCTCCCTTTTTAAACCCATAGTAAGCCAAAGATGCAGATGCATTCCTTACATAATGCGCTTGTTCACTGATGAGATCCGTGCAACCCTGGATGGATGCATTAAATGTATTTTAAATGTTTGGATGAGGTGAAACTATGCACATGTGCACAAAACTGTGCAGGGCCACCCGAGGTTCATTGACCGAGCCAGTAAAATTTTCATAAATAAGACCGACACGTACTTGATTTTTAAAAAAACGTAATCCTTTGTGTTATATCCACGAAAATTCATCAACCGCCATTGATCATTTTGCCCCAGTGTGTACAGTTTTTAGAGTCAGATTGAATCATTCCAGAAGGAATTGCTTGAACAAGATTTGTCAAAGAAGTTTTCAAAAACGAGACACGCCTGCACAAATAAATCACCCAACCAAGATTGTCTTTGTCACTTGCGAGGAGCAGTCCGGCAAAGAGAAAAGCTTTCCCGCTCCTGTGCGGCGTTTTATTGAAGCACAGCAAAGCATTTTGAATATGCAAACTCATAAAGAATGGAAAAACATGAACACTTTGACTTTATCACACCCGTCCACACGCTTCCTGTTGTTCGAACGGTTTCAGCTTACAAGACATGTTTGGGTCACAATTCTGTTAAATGCGAGCTAAACGGTTTCCTGTCAAACACGGTTCAAGACGTGCATCTGTTTTTGTGGCTTCCTGCTAAACTGCCAGCATAGACACAACTCTGTTACCGCTGAACTCACGTTTTCCTGTTTAAGAGGTCCATGTTTTTGTGACCTTCTATTAACCTGTGTGGTATATTTAGTTGTTGATGTGTGGGTCTGGCTCAGCTTCCCTCCCCACAGGTCGCTGGGCATGACAGAATTGGTGATGGTAAGAACCTCTCTGACACAGCCATTTTGGTTCGAAAGAGATTTTATTCTCGTCACATGCTGATGTCAAAAGAAGTCTCCCCAAAAAAGAGAAAAGGGAAAGGGTGTCCCCTCACTTTCCTTCTTATCGGGAATGGCCAAACCGGACATGAATGTCTAACTTTACCTTGTTGCATATGCATTGTCATTGTACTAGTCTTCGATTTTGCCCCAAAGCTCCCTACGGCGAGAGCAGATGTGGTTGCTCTTTGAAGTGGCCTTCCGGTGCCATCTTGACTGCTTCTATCACCTCGAGTGCTCCACACCTAGAGTTGGTCAAGCCTTTTGTCCTCCTGGACACTATCTCATTCACATTGGAATTTCAAAACCAAAACTGGTCACTTCTTTAGTCTCCAATCCCCTCATAGTTAAAGAGAATTACTAAAATGTTCATAAGAGTGAATAAAAAAATACACTACATATTTCCCCCCTCCAGGCAATCTTGTCCTGATAAAGCAAAAACGACACCAGCATGTCACCAAAAATCCCATTCCAACCTTTTATATGAATCCATTGCCTAAAATTTGGGAAACCTAATTGACTAAAACCTAAATCATGCTCAAGGCATGCTACATAAGGGTAGTTTAACTCGGAAAACTAAGTGTAAGGCCAAATTGCTCCCTGGTGTCACTCTAACACCTCCTGCAGGACCACACATAAATCCAGCAATAATTCCAAAAAATCCCAAATCAACCACCTCGGTCACGAAGGAGTTCCCCCCGCAATGTTAGATCTTTAAGCAAACCGGCAGTAACACTTTCCAGTTTAGTCCATATGGAGGCATCAAAGCTTTGCTGAACCTTTCTAGTGAAGCTGCATCCACAAGGCAAGTAGGATGAAGGAACACCGTTACAGAACAGAATAAATCCACAGCGTGATAAAGGCATGATAGGACAAGAAACAAACACACAAAATACAAACACGAGTCAAATGATATGCAAAAACATAGTTGAGGCCACGCTCCAGCGAGAGAATCCGATGACATTGTGTCGCTCGAGAGCTGCCAAGCCCTCGTCACCGAAGAGCTCTTGCAAACACTATTGTTTCAGATGATCACGTCCACATCTTATGACCCTCAAAGGAGTCCTCCTCGTCGCTTGCTCCAAGTGAGATTCCAGTCTGCATCCAACTCCATCTACACTTCACCTGAAATACAACAAGCAGACACACTCCACACAAAAATTGAGCACTAGAGATGCCAATAAAATCCATTTTCCACAGGAAAGAGTCCATTCCAGGATGTGGAGGAAACCAAGAGCGGTGCAGTCCTCATCCCAGCCATTATGGCCGGAATGCCCCCCTTTGCCCCCAAGCTGAGCCGGCATTAACTCTGTCAAATGGGGAAGGCGCAGATATAGCAAAAACAAATTGGAGACGCTGTGGAGCAGAGCACAACGTCAGTGAGACCCCGGGTCCACGACCCCTCTGGCAGAGACGCAAACAGAGCTTTCGCTTCAGAGTGACCAATTCATTGTCTACCACAGTGCTGAGAAATTCGGAAAATGTTCCATAACAGAGGAATTCGTAATGGGTGCTGAAACACCACCCTGGTCTCAGAGCTGCCTAATCTGCTGGAACGGAGGACAACATATGCTTCCCCCGCCGGATGTGCACAGTCAAATTCAGTCCCTTCTGGAAATTCAGTCCCACTCGAATTCCAGTGTTTGTTTCACAGGTGCGGGTTCGGTCCACGGCAGTGACTCGGCCAATCTCAAGAGTCCCACAAGCGTGACAGTTGTTGTTGCTCATTGGGATATGCAGAAGGAACTTGCAAAGCGTGGAATATCTTGTTCCACCATCAAAAACTGTTGTCCATCAATCGTCACCGGAAAGCCAAGACCTGCCGGTCCTTGAATGCTGAGGCTCTGCGGGCACTCCTATCGTGGAATGTGGTCCCAATCGGGTTGAGGCGTCAAGTGTGCGTTTGGAAGCCATAGAAGCGTTGTCGGAGGGGGTAGCGGTGGCGCCCCGTGCTAGTGGAGCTCTTTGTGACAGGCATGGCGCTGGACCACAGGCTGACACATTTCAGGAAGTGGCTCGGTTTGGACCACTCATCACCCAGTAATCCCACAACCCACAGCAAGAGCACGCCCCACTCAAAACCAATGTCTATAACCACCCCTACTTCTGTTACGTAACCTTGTTGACCGGCAGGTGCGGACAACAAACCTGCTGTGGGCACTACGTCACCAGAACCTGGCCCAGGAGCAGCGGAAATGGAAAGAGCAGACGCAATGGGAGCTGCATGCGTCGGCTGCTGGATTAACTGCTTCCCCCGGTTGTCGTGACCCGTGCCGGTCACGCCTGTTTTGTTGTTGTTTTCGTCACCTCCCTGCCATGTGCACTTTTGTTTATGTTTCTCAGCTGAGCAGGGGCGTCTCCTCCGACGACCGACTCCGCCCGCGTCATCACGAGCGGGAGACCAGCCCACCGGCGCCGCACCTGACATCCATCCACTGACTAATTACACACACTATTTAAGCCACCTACACTGACTGCCCGGCGTCGGATAATTTTCCTGCACTGCTCACGTTCATGACCCTGGTATTGTTCTCTTGTTCATGCATTTTTGCTCTTGCGATCTCTTTGTGTTCCACGTTTTGCCAGCTATTGCTCGGTCTCTTTTTGTTCCTCGTTTTCTCCAATTGGTTTTCCCTCTTGCCCTTTTGGCAAGCTATTTATGTTGATCGTTTTTCCTTTTCCTTGCCGGTGCAAGCGCTTTTCGTTCCGTCGTTTATCTCCTTCCTGGTGTTAGCTTTTCTCCGCCAGCGCTTTGTGTTTTCTCCTGATTTATCGACGGATGTAATGCTAAGATAGATATATTTGCCTTAATTGATGATTGGACTTCCACTATTGTGAATCAATAAACACTCTTTGTTAAACTGATTTTCCTGTGTCCGCGTTTGGAGAGTCCTGCCACCTTCTTCCCAGCGTTTCGCTGGCAAGACCCTGACAGAATTATCCGACCAGAACACGAGTAATCATAGGGTACGTATCTGAACAGCGTATCTCTTGCTACGTACCAGCGAAACTGTCGGCTCAGCCCCAGGCCCTCCACACAACGGTACGCCTCGATCCTTACTGTGTTCCATGCCACAAAGTGCCCAATACGATACGTGGAAGCGCGCTTCTCTTCATTATTATCAGCTCATAATTTTCCTGCTAAAATTTACACCCTGGCCAGGGTCTGTGCTCAAACTGAGCTTATTCACAACTATGTTGTTTATAGCTATAATTTTACACTTCTTATTTCTCATCTCTTTAACCACTAGACCTTTCTTTTCTTTATCTTCTGCACATTTCTCCCGCGCTAGTCCCCATTTACATAGTTCCTATCATTATTTTTTTTCATTTATTTATTTTTTTATACATTTCCGTATGTTCTTTCACAGTGCGGTTACTTTGACATCTTTTAATGTCTTAATCATTTATAGAGGCCTCTTGTTAAAACAATAATTGAAACTAACACA
The DNA here is from genome assembly GCF_059441095.1 of Idiotropiscis lumnitzeri. Classification (NCBI taxonomy): domain Eukaryota; kingdom Metazoa; phylum Chordata; class Actinopteri; order Syngnathiformes; family Syngnathidae; genus Idiotropiscis; species Idiotropiscis lumnitzeri. The sequence goes on along the minus strand of NC_142392.1, from coordinate 29,576,024 downwards.
GGGACATTTTCCACGACCAATCAGCCAGCAGACCCACGCACAAGCTCTCTTTAACGACCCCAAAAGCCCCGACCGCTTGGACACAGGCGCACAACACCCATTGTGAGTAAAAGCATCTCACCGAAAGTTCAGCCGGCCGGCTGTTGAACGCCTGCGCCCCAGCACCCTGAGACCCTCAATGGAGCAAGAATCCTGTTTGTGACGCCAAAAATGTGGTATATTTTGTTGTTGATGTGTGGGTCTGGCTCAGCTTCCCTCCGGACAGGTCGTGGAGCATGGCAGAATTGGTGATGGAAAAAAATTCTCTGACACAGCCATTTTGGTTGGAAAGAGATTTTATTCTCGTCAAATGCTGATGTCAAAAGAAGTCTCCCCAAAAAGAAAAAAGGGAAGGGTGTCCCCTCTCTCTGGCCTTTCCTTCTTATAGGGAATGGCCACACCTGACATGAATATTGAAGGATTGTATTACGATTGCTGGCATTATTTTAAACACTTACGGGACAGAAGGTCAATTATTTAATTTAGCAGGTTCATATTTACTGAATATGTTCGACATTGATTAAACAAAAATCATTTATCAAATGAATGTAGAAGTACAGTGCATCGATAAGATTGACTGGGATTGTAGTCATGGTGTTTACTGATGCATTCATATGCTAAATTGATATGACTTAGTTTAAATGTAAGACCTCAAAATAGCACACATAGTATTTTCATGACCCACACTCTCATTCAGAACAAACAGATTCAGTCTGCTCAGGTCAAACTGATGACAAACCAGATAGCACTTCGTGGACAAATACTTCAAAGCACATTCTCCACATAGGCCATAGAAGATACAAACATATCATGTTGGGCCGGGGAGGACGTCACAGCGATGCTATCAAGAAGACCCAAAAATATAATCTGATCTGGGAAAACATACACCACACAATCTGTACACTGACGAGATTGCAGGGGAATGTGAGCAGGAGAGACGGAGAGACTGCCTGAGAAGGTCAGCCTTGGACGTGGACCGGGCCGGGGGAAGGAGCAAGGACGACCGATTCAACCTACATGACCCTTGACATAAAAAACCTCCAATAAAATGTGAGGCTGGGCTGAGATCAGCGCGCCATTTTTCGATAGTACTCGTCTTGAGTACAGTTTCTCGTCAGATTAAGAAAAAGCCGCCCAGATATCTGTATTTGTACTATTTCCTGAACGCCGGAAATTGAAGAAACTAAATATTGGAACTCTATTCAGTTGTTGTTAAGTCTTTATTTGACCCTATTCTTCTTGAGTACAAAAAACTAACACGCATTGGAGTAAGTTTGGCTTTTAAGATTCATTTACTAAATGTTTCTCATTTTCTCGGTGGCTCAACTCCAACAGTGGAAATAAAAATACACTCCATCTGTCAGCATAGTTTTGAAACATGATGACATAAACAAACTTAATTTCTTTCACAACATTTAAAAACCGGAATAAGTAAAATGTTAAATAATCAGTTCAAATTTTAAACTGAGAAAAAAAACACGGAGTTTACCCCCCACAAATCGTTATTCTTTGGCATATATTTTCGGCACTGATTTCATTTGGCATAAACAAATGTTCAGCGAACCGGATAGTAAAAGGCAATATTTAAAAATAAAACGGCAATAACCTTGAACGATTTCCCCCAAAAACTTAATGTTTTTATGTATATTTTTAACGATAGAAAGTCGTTCTTTACAAAGCAAATGAGAGTAAGACGTGTACAAACCTGCTTTGTGTAGCACAACACGAGGCTGGTTGCAAACTTCGTCCAGCAGTTGAAGATGTTGCTCGTTCTCTTCTTTTATTCCACATAGTTCCTCTTTGTACTTGGGTGTCGTTCTTTCACACATTTTCAAATGATAATTCCAAAAAATCCGCACTTGATCTCTGCTTGGCGATGTGCCTCTTTTCGTTAGCGGCTAGCAAGCTAACAAGCTAAGCTAACTACGCCGAAAAGCATCAACGCGCGAAGATGAGGTTATCGGGACACAAAGACTTAATGAATTATGTCGTAGTCCTTTAGAGTAGCACTGGACATTCTGTGAGAAATTTACAGTCAGTTCCACACTAAATTAGAAGAATTTAGCGGTGGACTGTATTTGTTCCGGTGTGGATGTGGTCGAGGTCCTTCGGAAGCTGCGCGCTTGCTTATGACGTCATGCTTTAAGCACGTATTTTTCAAATATATTTCTTTGCCTCTGTGTTTGTTTTTACCCATGTCTGTTCTATTTTAATATATATTTTATATAATATTTTAATTCGGTTGATAAAAAAAATCAACAAAATAACTAAAATAACGCCACATTGGCGAGTAAACTCTGACGTCACTTCCGCCTTTGCCCCGAGAAGCCGCTTCTGCAAGAGCAGTGGGACGTTTAAGTTTCTCCTCCCGAATTTGCAACAATGCTGTGTTTCACTCGGGCTGCGAGATTGTATGAATATAATGTCTGCATATACTAGCAATGCCTCTCAATTATTTCACGCCCGCCCCTACCAAGAAGAAAAAAGATTCGCGCCCCCCCCCCACCACCATTTTTTTCTGTCTTTGTATAGTGATGTTAGATTGTCAATAAAATATCCCTTAACTAAGCTAAATTGCTAAGAAATATAATTTTGAGAATTATTATTGTGAGGATCTCGAAACTCAGTACTCTGTTGTGCAAATATTGATGAGATGATAAATATTTACTCATACGTTTTTTGTAAAATCTTTATTCACAAAAGCAAACCAAACACAGTTATTAATCCCAAAATCCATGCGATACATCTAATTTGAAGTACTTAGCACCTGCAATGTCACTCAAGATTTCTTCACGCTTGGGAATCTGATAATGTTCTCTTATATGAAAAAAATCAGTGCCTACCTTCTGCCAGGGAGTTGTGGGAAGGTCAGCTACTAATACGTACATAATATAGAAAACACAAAAAGAAGAGCCAGGGGGATTTTAAACAAAAAATCTTTGTAAATAACATAAAGCAACAGCTTTAGTATGTTTACTATACGTTTTTTTAATGGTTACTGTAATGTTCCGTCTTCTATCTTAAGAAGTCACGCAGGCAACGTGATGCTGCAAGCTTGTGTCTCTTTATTTACTGACTTGCATTCTCGTCTATGTGCAGACACACTTGTTCGTCTGGTAACCAAACACACGTCAGGCAATACTGCCAACTAGTGACCAATGATATAACTGCTGTCATTATATCTCCCTTTCAAACGTTAAACAATGCCTTTGCCTTTTTTTAATAATTATTGTTATTTCATTCTTATTATTATATTTTTGTTTTGTTATCAATTATTTTCACTTCTTATCAATATCTATCCATTTTTTTATGACAACAAGCATCTCTACAACAATTTTAGCAACAATCACACAACATTAAACATTTTCAATCAGCCTGTCCGGTTGTCGTCTAACTCTTGTTGATCTTCGAAGAGGTTCAGTAATCCCAGAAATTGCTGGTGGTTGAGGTCTGTGCTCCTTCGATGTATCCACCTGCTTTGCAGCCTCAGCCGCATCAGAAGATTTCTTACAGTCCTCGGGAACCTTCAGAAGACTCCTCCTGTTCCTCCTCACTCTTTGTCCATGCTTTGTTTCCACAAAGTAAGATCTCGGTCCGGCTTCAATAAGGACAGTCACTTTTCTGTCCCAAAAATGAGGTCCCTCAATCCTTACAGTGTCTTTCTCAGAAAGAGGTTCCAGATGTTTTGTAGCTCTGTCATATGCAATTTTCGGTTTGAGTTTGAGCATTCTCTTATTTTCAATCCAAATGTTGTTGTCATGTCCTTGTGGTATTTGTGGAAGCGTGGTGCGAAGCTTACGGCACATGAGTAGGTCAGCAGGCGAAGAAGCTCCCCACTCCACAGGTGCAGCTCTGTAACTCAATAGGGCAAGGTAAGGATCAGATGCATCATCCTTGGCCTTCCTTAGCAGTCTCTTGATGATTTGCACTCCCTTCTCAGCCTGGCCATTTCCCTGTGGGTATAAAGGGCTTGAAGTGAATCCATATTGCTTTGCAAACTGTTGAAATTCTCCACAGTCAAATTGCGGACCGTCGTCACTCACAACACACTGCGGAATTCCGTGTCTTGCAAAGAACCCTTTCATGTGAACAATAATGGACTGTGCAGTGGTGCTGGTGAGTTGGGCAATCTCAGGATAGTTAGAGTAATAGTCAATGTTAATAACACAAACTTGTACGTACCCACGATGCTACCAAAGGCAAAAGATGTATGCAGATTGTGCTCGATTGGACTTCATTATCATCACATTTCTCTCTTATTGGTGATCTATTATTATACTTCCTGCTTCCGCGAAATCCGATTTGATGACGTCATTTCCGGGTACGAACTACGCTGCTTCAAAACGAAACTAAAGTTGCGTTGTACAAAAAACATTTAGAAAAATATTTAACGTTACACTTCACAGTAATTTGAATGCAATAACAGGATTTAAATGAACTACAAATTGAAAACAGAACAGCAATACTTTTCTTGCCACTCAAAAGGTAAACAGTTTGCACGCTAGTATTATGCAAAAACATTAACAGTAGGGACCCATATTGCTATTATTAAGGTTATTTCGTTAGAGCAGGGGTGTCAAACTCATTTTTGTGGACGGGCCACATTGTAGTTGTGGTTTCCCTCAGAGGGCCGGTATGACTGTGAACCCATATAAATTGAATGGAAAGCCAGTTTTGAAATCAGAAGCTCCTAAGTAATTGTTCAACAATTTTTCCATTTATTTTAAAAGGGGAGGACTGCTAACAAATAAATGGCAATATCTCATATCTCAGTGTTGTTAAAAGTGAAGAAAATATGATAGAAACAGGAAGTTGATGCAGATGATTTGCCCTTTGCGGGCCACATAAAATGAGGTTGCGGGCCAGATCTGGCCCCCGGGCCTTGAGTTTGACGTGTGCGTTTGAGTTAATTGTATGTACCTTGTTGCTTTTCATGTGCAGAATGTCACCGTGAGGGACATCTCTTGACCGCTAGAAACGTTCCAAGTCACCCTCTAAGATTATTGCCACATCTGACGTACTGTCGTCTCTCGAACAGCCGCGCATCAGAGGCTAGGCAAGCCAAACTGACCCGGAAGTACATAAACACGTATTAAAAAAATAAATAAACGAACATTCACTATCTTTGCAAGGGAAAGCAAAGATTTTGCGAGGGAATGCAAAGTTGTTTTTTTTTCTTCCATGTCCCCTAAGGGGCTCCGGAATTTCCGAACGCCGTCAGAGGAAAAGGAGAAATAAAAAAGGAAAATCTGGATATCAGTCTGAATCGTGGCCTTTTTGCTGGACCGGTGTGGCTACACTCCTGCCATTCCAAAAACTTTGAGAGAAACTGAGACTATTCGCATTTCTCTTTCTTGTTCTTTTTTTAGTTCAACTTCGAGATCTGTTTTTCACCTTTTCACACAGCGTAATGAAGGCCAGTTGAGCAAGTGGAACAAGTGATTTTATTGATGATTGTGGAAGGCAACAATTTCATAAGCACAGTTTCTTCTCACACCTTTTCCATTAAATACGATTAAAAAGACAACTGAAAAGCATAACGTTAACAAATGTTGTTCTAGGCAAAGGCAATTTATTTTATTTACATGTTTGATGTAAACACCAAAACAAATTATCATCACTCAGACACATTGGTTCTTCTAGCACGGATCACATTGGCTTAATGTCAATAAAAAAGCTTTGCAAAATTCAATTTATCATATTTTATTCAAAATCAAAATGTACATCTTACCACAAAGAGTCGGTTCCTTCAGTTTTTTTGTTTTCTTTTTTTTAAGCTTCAAGGATCGCTGCTTTTCTCACCAGCACAATTGTGACTCTCCGCATGCTGTTTAGTGGAGAATTTTTTAGCACAAACGCTGCAACTGAATGGCTTGTCTCCACTGTGTGTTCTTGTATGGCTTGTTAAATGCGACATTTGAGAGAAACTCTTGTCACAAACTAAGCAGGAAAAAGGTTTTTCTCCACTGTGTGTTCTTCTGTTTTGTTAAAGTTGATTTTAGAGAGAATCCTTTGGCACAAACTGAGCAGGCGAAGGTTTTTTCTCCACAGTGCGGTCTTATATGTTCTGTTAAACTTGACTTTTGAGAGAAACTCTTGCCACAAACTGAGCATGAAAAATGTTTTTCTCCAGTGTGTATTTTTGTGTGACTTGTTAAATTTGACTTTACAGAAAAGCTTTTGCCACAAACTGAGCAGGAAAAGTTTTTTTTCTCCAGTGTGTGTTTTTATGTGACTTGTTAAATTTGACTTTCCAGAAAAGCTTTTGCCACAAACTGAGCAGGAAAAAGGTTTTTCGCCACTGTGTGTTCTTGTGTGTGCTATTAAACTTGTCTTTTGAGAGAAGCATTTTCCACAAACTGAGCATGAAAAAGGTTTTTCTCCAGTGTGTAATCGTGTATGTGTTTTTAAATTTGACTTTAAAAATGAGCTAGCGTTCACGCCCATGCCATGACGTCAAACGTTTGTGGGTGTTGCTTGATAGAGCAGTACCCACAATTCAGCAAATGAGCTCCCGTTCCGTCGTATACGCGGTCGTATATCTCTCAAGGTAAATTCTATTAGATGTTATATTGACAGTACGATAGTATAGTGTGTTCTGCGATCGCTTAAAGACTTGTAATTCCGTGATTTATGTTCACGCCCATGCCATTCCGTCAAATGTAAGTAAGGCGTACATCGCTCTAGTTCGTGACTGTTGCTTGATAGAGCAGTATTAGCAGCGAACGGCTACATTTAGCCTCCGTGTTTTCTATTCGTGCGTCACGTTTTAAACAGTTTTCGCGCAATATTTCGCTCGCCACAAGTCACCCAATCATGACAACCGTCACCCTAGCCACGGTTTGATTTTATTGTCGTCTTTTTGGCGTATCAGCAGGCATCAGTGGTTTTAGTCGAGCCCTCGTCGGAGAAGTGTACAAACACTCACTAATCACCACAAGAGGAGACAAGTACGTCTCTGACATTCACTGTAAGTACATTGTCTAAAGTTACTTTTATTTCACGACAACAATTTGTTGTGTTTACTGCCGTGCTTGTCGTAAATTGCTTAATAACTCGCTTCTGGGCTATGTTGGGTTGCTAAATATGGCTGTATAATGAAACTGTGAAACGATGGAAACAATCATGCATTCTTATCTATTCATTTTGTCAGGGTGACATGACATTTTTGTAAACGTGCAGAATCATATTTTCAAAGTACAATAATGTAGTTTTACTTTGCATCTTGTCTCTTTAATTGCCTTGAGACGATGTGTAATGCAGCAGTAGTGCCATTTTACTCCTCTGTTTCAGAAGATGGACTCGAATTTTCTAAAATTTCTCCAAGACCAGCGAAAGTTAGATGATAAAGTCATTGCCACCTTTATCGAGGAGAAGGTATGTACAACAGGCAATAACATGTCATTTAACCAATGTGGGTGTTTAAGGAAAAATGCTTCGGGCATATTATATGTTGTGAGACATGGTTGATCATAAAAAGAAAATTGTAATGATTCAAATTTTTCTATTCTTAATATCAATCTCAATAATCAAGTTTAATCCACCCAAATGGATTTGCATTTCTTTGGGGCAGGTTGTAATTCTAGTAGAAGCATTTAAGTGTAAATGAAGTACACACACATTGACAAAAGTGTTGTCTGTTCATGGAAAGAGGGAAACGACATATATAACAATCATAATACATAAAAATAAAAAGGAAAAATAACCATTCATAATCAGACATTGATTTTTTTTATTGTGGTTCATTGGAATTGTTAAAAAAAATCAAAAATTTTGAAACAGGCCTTGACAAAAATTATGGTAGAAAACACATTTTGTTGCAGAACCTTTTGAGGAAATCACGACAATCAGATTATTTATGTAATGAAATTTCAATGAGATGTGGGCAGCTCTCATTTTGTCCCTGTCTCCATATGCAAACCACGCCAGTTGTTTTACGTTTGAAGGGTCCTGTCAAATATATATATATATATATATATATATATATATATATATATATATATATATATATATATATATATATACAGTTCGAAATGGAGTAGGAAGAAGTATAAACTGTGTTCCTACCCCTTTACACCATTTCTAATTCATATTTATGAATGATGTTTAGCGTAGTTAGTACACTATTGGAGGTTCAGCCAATCATTTTTCTACGTTGCTGTTCAAAATGCGTCTTACTTTCCATGTTTTAAAATGATTGCTGGTCATGTACTTTGTGTATTTTTAAAACTTGTTTCATTACCAATGTTCTATTTTTCCTCAGATTGATTGCTATGCTGTCAATGCGATGACAGACCAGCAGCTCACAGAATATGTTCCCAAAGCTGGAGACCGAATTGCAATACGCCAATACTGCAGAAGAGAAGTAGCTGCGCTTGAAGGAACCAACACAACAATATCCAAAGCAACTGAGTCTTTGATTTCAAAAATTCAACAAAGGCGGGGTTTTGACAATGGCCGCACAGATGAGCGGGTGAAAAAAATGTCTGGCAACACTAATGCTATGAAAGAACACCGCAACTACCAAATGGGCCTATTTGAAGAGACTCAGGACCGAATTGTGCAAGTTAGAGAGAGAAGAGGAGGAGGCACAAGACATTTAAAGGCCCTGAAGAATGCAACAATGTCAGAATTAATGGAAACAGGCAAAGCACTCTTTTTTCCAAATGGAAAATCAAAACTAGGGAGGGAAAGCGATTTTGAATTTCTAATACGGGACTTCACTGAAGAGATCATTTCACCACAAACAACATTAAATGAGCAGTATGAAAAGAGAAAGGTGAAAACATTACGGCTTTATTTGTCATGCAAAAGAGTTGGTGCTGATGCCCCTGCAAAAGTGCTTGATGAGCCACATGACACCGCTTCTGTGCATTTTACTGCATTGGAGGAAACAGCCAAGGTGCCTCCATTGGACAGTGAAATGGTGGGAGCAGTAGGTGGACTGTTAGAAAATGTTATTGCTGATGAAGAAATAGTCTTCAGACATTCATTTGCTGATTATGCCACTTATGATGTCGATGACACCCTCGACGACACCATCCCCATGGAGCTGTTGGTTGAAAATCCATCCCCAGGGCAAGAATCTCATCCACTTAAAGCAAGAAAACTTCAACTGCACAGGGGAAATGTTTTCCATGAATTAAATGCAGCCTTTCAAAACGGCACTGTAACTACTGATGAGCTGCTGGTGGAGATCGAGATGTTCCAACCCAATGGAGCAATGGAAAAGGGAGAAGATAATGGTGGTGTGTTACGTGATGCCTTAAGTGAATACTGGGAAACATTCTTCAGTAAATGCACTCATGGAAGCACAATGAAGATACCAATGACACGACACGACATGAAAGACGAATGGGTTAACATTGCCAAAGTTATGGTCCTTGGATACAACATTGTGCAATATTTTCCCATAGCATTAGCCAAGCCCTTTATTTTGTATTGTCTCGGCGTTGACCTGATGGAGAATGACCTGCTTTCGGCATTTTTAGACACAATTCCCTCTGAAGAAAAACAAGTGGCTGAACAAGCGATGATTGATTTTTTGTCTATCGCTGGATCTGAGGAGTGGATGGATTTCCTCGACACTCACGAGGTTAAAGTTATTGTCAATAAGGGGAACGTGAAGAAGACTTTAATTGAGGTGGCACATAAGGAACTGGTTCAAGATCCCGCCTATATTGCTGAGTGCTGGTCCAGTATATTGAAGGAACTGAAATTACCTGTCACGATCCGTCTGCGGCGTCTCCAGCAAGTGGGCGTGGCCCGGCGGCTCCGCTCCGGGAAGCGGCCACGAGCGAGACGCGCTCCCGATCGCCACAGCTGAATGTCATTAAGACATTAATCATTGGACTACTTAAGCAGCCGACGCGGACATACCCGCGTCGGACTATTGTTCCACGTTGCTCATGCTATTGCTCATGCTCTTGTTCACAGATTGTTCACAGATTGTTCACAGATTGTTCACAGATTGTTCACAGATTGTTCACAGATTGTTCACAGATTGTTCACAGATTGTTCACAGATTGTTCACAGATTGTTCACAGATTGTTCACAGATTGTTCTGCTCGCGATTTGCTCTTGTTCTGTTGTTTGCGTTTTCATGTTTTGAATTTCACCAGCTACTTTTCGCCTCGCTTTAAGTTTATCGTCTCAATTGGATTTTGTCTTCACCCTTTCGTGGTAAGCATTGTTTTTCGGTTTCTTGCGTTGCAAGCGTTTTCTGTTGATCCCTTATTTTTTCCTGGAGTGACTCGGTCTCCCAGTGTTTTGTGTTTCGCCTCTCCGGCGGCTGTACTCATAGAACCCTTGCGGTTACTAAATTTATAGATAACTGCATCATAGTGATTATTGTGTATTGCTTGACGGCTTCCAATAAACATCCTGTCAATCAATTCCTCCTGAGTCTGCGATTAAGGATCCACCTACCACCGCTTTCCAGCCTCGGCTGGGAAGCGGTCCTGACATTACCACTGGGAGGCCTGGATGAAGTATATGGTAGCCTTACCCCAACACCAAGAAGAGTAATCGCCATGTTACAGCATGAGGGCCTCAACATGAGAGAAATGCAGAGTTTTGAATTTCTGAAAAAATTCATCAGGAGTTGCAACGAACGTTGGCTCAAGAAATTTCTTCGATTTTTGTACTGGTAATCTTTCACATCTTTACGATTAATCCTAATTCTGTCATTTGTTTTCACTTGTCAAATTTGATATATATATATATGTATACATATGTGTATATATACATGTGTATATATATGTATATATATGGATATATATATGTGTGTGTGTGTGTGTATATATGCCAAAAGAAATGTGCACTCAGCTGACTTTGAAACACGGGGGGCAAAATTTTTGATTTGTGGGCCACAATGGGTTCTCTTGACAGAGGGGCCGGACCAGCAACACTTGGATGGAGTGTTTTGGTAACCTCACTTTATCTAAGAAAGAAAATACATATCGTATATAGAGAAAATATATGCTCTAATTTTAAATGAAAATGAACGAAAACATTGCAACAAAATATCTGTCTTAGGGTGTGTCTCCTAGTGGGGACACTTATCAGAATTACGGGGAAAATAAAACATGAACAAGGTTTATTTCTTTAATTTTTTCAACTTCAGCGGGCCTGATGTAAACGTTTAATAAATACACAGCTATTGAAGGCAATGATTAGAGAGCCTTCATTTGAGGTGACAGACACGAGCGTTCTAGTATAGAGTTGGTGGTGGTATGTGGTTCTAAACTAATATTTTATTTTTGTTTTCCAAAGGTGCAGATCTTTTAGTGGCTGAGAAGATCCATGTGCGATTCTTTGAGGCTGAGAACCTATTTACACGAAGACCAATGTCCCATACATGTGGCTGTGTTCTGGAGGTGGCCAACAACTATGGGTCGTACCCTGAGTTGTCTGAGGAATTTGGGAATGTACTTGATGCCAACATGTGGGTGATGGACATAATTTAGTGTCTGTTCTGCAAAATCTATTCCCATATACTCTTAGAGGGTTTGGCGGCTGTTTTGTCTGGAATTTGTTCATAATGGTATTTTATAATGTAGTTGCATGGTCTGATTCATGGGGGCCAGATTTACTGTTTTATGCCGGTATTTCATACTCTTGGACTGCAAGTCGAGTTGTTTATATTTACTGACTATTGAGTGAGTCATTGTTTGCATAGTTGATTCTTTGCAAAATTAGGAAGCAATTTTGTTGTGGTAAGACACAATTTTGTTGCCTATGGTTGTTATGCAACAGCTTTAAGACGTGTGTTTTTTTTTTTGGTTTTTATAAAATTGCTCCACTGCTTGTATTGCAAGCAGATAGTTGTGTCGCTGGGGTCGACTACGATGTCTTGTTTTACACAAATTTTATCAAAATTAAATGTGCAACTGCTCCTATCTGAATTATTTTCTCAGTTAAGACAGTGACATTCACTCAGCTCTCAGACAGACTGTATGTAGGAGACATTATTTGCTGAATTGAGTACCCAAATCTCAAGTCTACAGTTATCAAGTTGTCACCTTGTTGCTGTCTGATTTGACAGTGTGCATTTGTGTGAATTTGACCACTTCGCTTCACATAAATAGTTTCCACAAATACATTTAAGGATTGAATAGCAGTTTCAACTCAAGATACTTTGGCGACCTGAAAATGTAGAAGACAATCAATTTTACTTTTAGAATTTATTTGAATCACACACATGTATTTTAGCGAGCTTGAATGTGGCTTTTTAAATACCAATCAAAGATCTTTACATGTTGGCTCAATGCATGTCAATATGCGGAGGAGTTTGCAGCAATTTATTTATTTTACAAAACCATAAATCAGCAACAGTTAATTTGGGTAGAACCATCAAGCAAATTACAAAATATATGTACAGTATATATCAAATGAATTTCAACAATTCTCTGTACATTTCCCATGTATGTACAAGAATGGGTGCACACACAGTCACAATAAGTGTACAAAAAAAAATTCTAAGTAAAATTACACATGTTGTAAAACACTTGATAAAATCCCTAATGAGCAGAATGCTTCAAACTTAAAACAATTTGTCATTTAGTTATGTGAGGGCTCCATATAAACAGCAGTTGAGGTGTGGCGAGGGGGCACACACACCATTAGGGGGTAAGACAGGGCACATTGATTAATGGTGTGATACGTTATGGATTGTAAAAGGACTTTGAAGCCTTTTACACCTGGACTGCATCCATTAAAGACTTAAGAGTGTTATTAGCTCCTCTCTCAAGTTGAGGTAGTTGTTCGTGGCGATATATCCATCCACTGGGACTTGGAGGTTGTTCTGTGACATTATGTGTGTACACAGAGTGAACACATCAGCATCACAAGCAACATCATTGCGGTGGATGCAGTCACCTTCACACCTCAAAAAATCCTCCTCAGTCACTTGGCACAAAAAGTCCTCTGTGCCATACAGCTCCGGGACCAAGAACATGACATCAGGCCGACCATGAGGGACACGCTCATTCTTGGATGGACGAATCAGATGGCTGTTCCACACCTCCTTGACTGCATCCAACTCATCCTGCAGGTGATACAAAAACAATTTACATAAATGTTTTAAGAAACATATTAACTGAAAATATTAAACTTTTTCGAAGACTAATCTCAGCTCATTGTGCAAACACAGATGCATTCACGTGGAAGTCACCAAAATATGAAAGTGGCATGGTGAAAGTGAAGGAAAATTCTGGCATTAAGTAGTTCAAATATTATCTGATCATCCATCCATTCACTGAGGTCAAATTTATCTGTAGCGTACTTCTGTGTCTGTGTCTATATGGAGGTAGAATTAAAACAAAGTATGGTAACCATAACTGAAAAAATGCATGTTACAGTAAGGTTTGGTATGTTTGCAGTTACCACTGACCATTGGGTCCTCAACTTTTTACCAAGGTAGGCAAAACGAATGCACTGCAGTGTGAAAGCAAGGTGGACATAAATAATCTACAATGTCACGGAAAATGTCTGGATTTTTTTTAAATTTTTTTTTGTAAGGTTCTGAAAACTTTAAAAGCAAAGTTGTATTCATGAGAAGAAAATATAAAAATGCATTTATAACTTGACCATGATATGGCAAAAATTATTCAATAAAGTGCTTATGAAGTGTTACTACTTGCCTGTATTAAACCAAGAAAGCAAAATAACATGAGGTTCTTGTCCAAGAAGTCACCATCAAAATGTCCTTCATCTTTAAGTCTGTGGAAGAGGTCCAGCCAGAATTCCACACACTCTCGACGGAGAAAGCCCCACCAACTCTCTATTCTTTGATTTGATGTGCTTCTTCCAACAACAAAGCTTTTGCCACCAGCATGCACATCAGTGTGGGTCCGACGAAGTAATCGCTGCATATCACGGATGGAACTGTTTTCTGTCCCCATGTCTGTTCTCACGATGCGCGCACATCCACCTAATTCATTAATAGTTTCAAGAAAGTAGCCACTGATGACTTTTGGATTACTGCTTGTGTGGTAAGCATTCAGCCACAGAATTCGCCTTGAAAATCCATCGATGGCTCCATTGATGCAAATGCCAAATGGCTTTAATTTGTCGTATGAGTCGACATGCCATACAAAATTTGGACCCTTGTGCAGTCTTCTTCTCCTTCTAAATGTCGTGCCCTCCGGGTCCATTGCGGAAAGGAGCAGCCGTACATCTTCCTTTCGTACATGCAGTCCTCTGTCTTTACATTTGGTGTACATCCACCGGTAGCCATGCAACGCTCCAGAGCCCTGTAGCTCCTCTCTGATGAATTCCACAACTGTCTCTGGGTGGTCATAATGGATTCGGCGGAACAATCCATGCTTCTTAAGAATTCGTTTGAGGGACCTCAAACTCAGAACAATCCTGTGTTTGGAGCCCAGCACACATAGTATGGGTTTGTAGCTCAGGCCCAAATGAAAATAGAACTCTATGAGCTGAAGTTGGTCCATGATCTCACGCGTGCATTCTGTAGGTGGAGCAAAATAGAATTATGTTTTGATTTCTGATTACATCGTGGAATAGATAGAATATGTGATCAAATTATTAATTAAAATATTAATTACATTTAAATATGTTTACATACGTTAAAAACAATAGTTGTAATATCATATTAACATAAATCTCATGGCGTGGCAGCTATTAAAGCAATACTTTTAGCTAGGAAAAACACGGGAGAAAACGGCAGTAACCACAAACTATTATCATTACACAAAAATAACCGCAGAAAAGGTACTTACAGTGTTTGAAACCCCAAAGACGTAATTGTATCCTCTTGTAATGCGACCGAGTGAGTGTCTCCTTCTCCAGCGAGGACTGGATGATCGCTTGCGCCGGGCGATTGCTTAATAACGCAGCGAATGTTCAAAACATGACGCACGAAAAATGAAAAGAAACGCGCTGGCTAATTGTAGCCGTTCGCTGCTAAAACTGCTATATGAACTAGGAACTAGAGCAATATTACCATCATATAATATGAGGGAACGAAAGTGAAAGTAAATCACACCATGCCGATTCGACAGAACACTACACTACACTCTAATACTATCAATAAAAAAACAAATTGAATTTACCTCGACGTGTATACGACGGAACGTGAGCTCATTTGCTGAATTGTGGGTACTGCTCTATCAAGCAACACCCACAAACGTTTGACGTCATGGCATGGGCGTGAACGCTAGCTCATTAGCTAAACTGTGGGTACAGTTTAGTAAACTGTGGGTACAGATTAGTAAACTGTGGGTACAGATTAGCAAAAAATATTTTTTTCTCATACTGTGGCACCAGAGGGGCTCCGAGATGTATTGAATTTTACTTTTGTTGCTGGTTTTGTTTTCACATCTGACACCATGTTGTTGGTTGGATAGTATTCCAAATGTATTTCCCTATTATTAACAGTTGACATGATAAAGTGATACTTTATGTCAACATATTTGCCTTTTTACAGGGTTTTTCACCAGGTTGTGATGTGATTGCGAATTTTAAATTAAAATATGTCACTCTTTTATTACTTAACTGTTATTGTGTTCGAAAATGATTTCGGTATTTATTTAAAGTACTGTAATATTTCATTATTCGTTTCAGTATTTATTAAACTACAATAATTCACTATTAATTTCAAGATTCATTGATCTGTTTTAGGAATAATTTAGTATTCAATGTTTAATAGTTACAGTATTTACTTTTTAAATTTTTGTTTCACCATTTTGTTCAATCTTAATCTTATGGAAAATTATTTTGCAAGCACCAACACAAGGTTTTTAAAGATAACGATAAAGATGTCCTTTAATAGTCCCACAATGGGGAAATTTGCAGTGTGACAGCAGCAAACATATAGATCACACAGAGGCGGTGGTGCAATGTAGCCGTTAATGTATGACATTAGCAGCAGAAATTCAGAAAAAGCAAACCTATGCGAATATACACAGTATATACTTAAATACACAAATCCCCATGTGTATGTACACACTTACATCCCACAACATTTACAAGTGTAAGGAAACACTCCGAATGTCTGTCTATGGTACAGAGGGAAAATTAATAAACTGCTGCAATGATAAAAAATACTGCTGTCATAACCCGTCTGTCTGTCTGTCATTATTTTGGTCCCCTAATAAATTGCTTAAGTTACACCTTCTCCAGCTTCCTCGCATTCTGGGTCCACCTCCTCCTCGCCGACCGGCGACCCTGACAACTGCAATGATAAGATGACTGCAATGGTAAATGAAGGATTGTATTATGATTGCTGGCATTATTCTAAACACTTACAGGACAGAAGGTCAATTATTTAATTTAGCAGGTTCATATTTACGGAATATGTTAAATATTGATGAAACAAAAAGCATTTATCAAATGGAACTAGAAGCACGGGTCACAAGAATAACTGGGATTGTAGTCCTGATGTTTTCTGATTTATTATATTTTTCTCATATGCTAAATTTATAGTACTTAGTTTAAATGTGTGAACTTTATTGAAATTCTCAGTAGTGAGAACAAATTTGCGCACGGAGCATTTCCATGAGCTGCCCTCACATTCACAGCACTTCATGGACAAATACGACAAAGCACATTCTCCACATTGGCTGTAGAGATGCAAACATACCAAATTGGGCACTGGAGGACTCACACAGACGCTATAAAAAAAACACATTCCGAAAGACGGAACAATTGGAGATCAGAGCACATTAAAGGATTTTATAAGCTTGACTACAAGTGACATGTATTCAGTTTAATGCAATAAAGATATATACTGATTGGGCTTTAAATCAATGCATGAGAAAAGGTCAGGCCAGGCTGTGTGAAATGCATGGGTGGCAGATATTGTGTGCAGGATGAGCCACACGTCGGAGAACTGAGTGTGCAGACGCGAAGGGTCCCGGACTTCGATCAAGGCCACCCGGCTGTTGTTGTGTGAGATGGTCACACGGTCGACCGTGAGAGCAGAATAACAGATCCAGTGGTTCATCGGCAGTGGAGCGCACAAACAACTGCCATGGCGAGCACCGTGGGAAGAGCCGACACGTCACCTTGCGGGCAGAAGACGTCCACTAAGAGAAAGCTAAAGTTAACTGCAGATGACACATAGCCAATAGGGGAAGAGTAGGAAGTCTTGGCTTTGTTTGCTGTAATGTATAAATGATCCTGGGCAACTTAGGGGGGGGTTGTTTTTTTCCTGTTGGTTGCTGTAACCGGGCCTCTCAGACTTTGTATTAGATCTCCTGTTAAGAATAAATCCACTCCCGTGTGAAGTTGCCGGCATCCTGGTCATCTTTCTCTCAAAACGAGCGCGCATAATTGTTGGATGAATGAAGGTCGTGTTTGGTTAACCATTAATGGAGTCAGATAATTCATTCGAACTATTTTGGTAAACCTTTGGTACATTTAAAGTTAAAAACTCCAACAATTTATGGTGACCCCGACGTGATCGGAGGGAGAGGACTACAAAAGAAATCCACAGACTTCGAATAAGAGAACCACAGGGTCTGGGACCCAGGGTCAGGGACCCATATCCACACCAAGTGACGACTTGTTGAACGGAAAGGAAATCCCGACTTAGACCTGTTTTCCTCTGGTGGTACCACATCTAAAAGGTAAGCAGAATACCTGTTACTACATGTCTGAGTTCTGCACAATTGGGGAAAAATAAATGTAACAGAGGAAAACGGGGATAATTGGGAAATTAAATATTAAAAGTGTGGATTGTGACACGGTGTAAAATCTGGGATTTACGTGTCACGGTGATACGGTGTAAAATCTGGGATTTACGTATCACGGTAATAAGGTGTAAAATCTGGGATTTACTTATTACTAAATTTGTGGTTCTGATACGGTGTAAAATCTGGGATTTACGTATCGCGAAGTCGTAATAAGGTGTAAAATCTGGGATTTACTTATTACAAAAATAGTCTGAGACTATATGTGGTATTGATACGGTGTAAAATCTGGGATTTACGTATCGCAAAGTCGTAATAAGGTGTAAAATCTGGGATTTACTTATTACAAAAATAGTCTGAGACTATATGTGGTATTGATACGGTGTAAAATCTGGGATTTACGTATCGCAATTTGTGTGCAAGTGTAAGCAGTGTGATTGGTGTGATATAATTTGGACTGTTTTGTTTGATATTTGGCTGGGACGCACGGGAGTGGATTGTTCAGGAGGAGTGGAGATAGGTGGGATATGGGGCTCGGTTTCGATGGACTGTATGAAAGTGATGGTGTGAGGCAAGAAATTGATGGACATTCTGTGAAGTTGGAGACGCAATTAACGAGTGGAATTGAGGAGAAAAAAGATAAACAAAAAAAAAGAAAGAGCAAAAGAGAGGTATCGGAAGGTGTTGTTGAAATTACAAATGGATGACCACATGGGATATGATTAAGTTGGCTAAGCAGGTGCAAAAGAAAGAGAGGAAAATTTTGAATGACATCAAACAATTGAAAAGGGGCAAAAGATAAAGCTAAATGGATTCGGAAAGGTAAAATGGAAAAAGAATTGGCAATGGTGGAGGAGGACAGACTTAGTGTGCATCAATTGGCGACAGTGGCGACAGCATTGGCAAACATAAAATTGGAAGAAAAGGTTGAGAAGGTTGTGAAAGTGGATAAGAAGGAGAGGCACGTGAGAAAAAGGAGATGTTGAATGTTGTGGAGGGTTGTGCAAGTGACAAGATTGGTAAAGGGTGATATTGAACTGGTCGTTGAACCTTTGGCGTATATTTGTAGTCAATCATGTATGTCAGGGGTTTCCAGGCAAAAAGAAAATGGCAAAAGTTATTCCAGTTTTGTTATATTATTGATTGAGCTCACTTTGCTTGTTGGTGCTCGGCTCGGCTGGTTAGCACGTGGCTGCGGCCATCCAAAGTGGAGTTGTTTTAGGAATACTGTTCGGAATATTACAGTTTGAAAACTGACAAGTTTAAAACTACTTATTTTGAGACTATTGTCATTGATATGGGCCTACTAGTATTTTAGTAGTTTTCTAAATCTGGTCACGTAAAATGTTCCTGTTCTATCGGTAGATAATATTATTTATTTTCTTTATGATTTTTCTGATTTATGATTTTTCCCTGATGAATTCTAGACAAATAGGAGGGGAAAACACTGAGGCCCTGAGTGGCCCACGGCCCCTATGTTTGTTTCCATACAACCCATCCCTTCACAGCCCAGTTTGTCTCTTTTCATGACACTCAGCTCCTCACTGTGTGTGTGTCTGTGTTCCCTTTGGCTGATAAACATAGCTGGTTGTTTGGTCTACGATAGTTTTGTTTACTTTCTTTGCTGCCTACTCTCTGTAGGTTATTGTTAATTTGATTCTCCTTGTGATGTGGCATGAAGAAAAATTTTTAAGGATCCATTGGCATAAATAAAGAGGAATTTGTGTTCCCCATAAGAAAATATGAGCCTTGATAGGAGATTGGTTTACCAAATATAAAGTTGGATTAAAAAGTTCTGTAGATGATTTATTAACTGATGTGAATTAAATGTGACAAAGGTGGAAGACAGATGTTTTATGACTGTACGACGCGAACTCTGACATGACAACTTTTAAGGGACATGACAGCATTTCCATAAATGCCAGACTGCTAACATCCACATCTATGAGGTGTTTGACGTCACAGGTGCAGGATCGTCAGCCACGTCCAGGAGAAACAACATCACGGGGACTGAATGGTAAAATCAAGAGAACCACAGTTGTAAACTTCGGCATACGCTGGCTGAATTGAGGCAAAATTAAGGATCTGCCAGCACAAATCTTAGTGTAATCAAGGCGGACGCGCCAAGGGAGGGGTCTCGGTGTGGAATTGGAAAGTGGAAATTATCTTTTTGGGTAAGGAATTAGATACCTAGAGGGGAATGAAAGTGTGAAAGAAAAAGTGTTTGTATGTCTATGTGGTTTGAGTGAATGTTTAAGGGACGGGCCTCAGGAAAGAAACCTGATTAAGTGCACCGACAAGCCCTTACAGCACGTAGGGTGCAATGGGCGGACAGGCCTGATCAACCTGAATCCCTATTGCACTCCCGAGTATTGATTTCCAAATTATTATTGGTGACAGATTGGAGTAATTAAATTCAAGCATCAAGTGAATGGTTGATTGACATTATTACACAAAATTTATGCAAAACTGAAAGTTTCAGAAGGGAGGTAATTTACCCCTTCTTACTGGCAATTGCTACTCCTCCAGCTCTCTCCACAGGTTTGAAGTGACATGTGACCTGTGTGTCCAGAAGGCCGGAGAACGCTTCAAATAGCGCCTCATCACGCCCAGGTTCTCCTCAACAAAGAGGGAGAATAAGATAGTTGTTGATTTAGCCTGCTTTTGTGCCCAGCAGGTTTTATGATTCACATCGGGTGCACGACTAGATAACACACACCCAGTCCAGGATAGGGCAAAATTTAGTTGGATTGTTTAGACATTTCCATGTAATATGGCACCACAGCAGTGATACTTGAAGTTAATGTCAGTTAAGTGGGGCAGTTGCGCTGTTTTCATGAAAAATTACTCACTTAATGCAAGGGTAGGTCCTCCGTAGGGGGATGCGAGAGTTACATTCGGGACAAAATTTACTTGTCAGGAACTGTCCTCACTTGAGGCCGAGGCCAGACTTACAGACCAGCATGATGGTCATCGGCTGAATGGGGACACCTCAGGTGAGATTGGCCGTGCCGTGCATCAGAGTATTTCTGGCCCCGTTGGGGCCGATGTTGCTGTGTCTTTCAGATGGGGAGGGGAGGAGACAGGCCTGGTCTATGTGGCCAGGACGAGACGTGAATGGAGTGAGCCTTCCGGAAGTGACCCGTCCAATAATGTCGTCATTACACAGCTGTTCCAGTGGGCCGTCCTCATGGGAGTGCCCCTTCCGGGTGCAGACATCATGCGAAACAGTCCATCAATGAAAAAATGCTAAATCGGTCTAAGTAGAGCACATTTTGTACATAATTTTGCACAACATCAGAAAAGGAAAATATGGGAGTGGATTAAGGAGCGTTACTAAAAATTGTTGTACTTGCAGGTTAAGGAGGCCAAGAGAGATAAAAAAAACAAAAAAAAGGGGGAGCAGCAAAGGCAGCAGCCAATGGCTCCCATTGGAACTGCTCCTTCCACTTCTGCTGCTCGTAGGCAAGGTTCGGGTGACGCGGCGCCACAGCGGACCGGCTGTCCATAGCAGGGCGGTCAACGAGGTCGGGATTGCGGTAACAGAGGTAGGGGTGGTTATAGACAGGGGTTGTGAGTGGGGTGTGCTCGTGCTGCGGGGTGTGGGGTCACTGGGTGATGGGCTGTCCATGCTGAGCCACTTTCTGGAATGTGCCATCCTCTGGTCCGGTGCCATATCTGTCGCAAGGAGCGCTCCACCAGCGCAGGGGGCGCCACCGTTACCCACTCCCAACGCACTATTGACACCAACCCGCTGGTACCCCATTCCATGACAGGGGGCCACGGAGCTTCAGCGTTCGAGGACTGGCAGGTCCCTGCATTCCGGGGACGGTGGATGGACAAGTTTTCGATGGTGCTGGATATTAGGGCGAGCTATGAGCTCCTTCCGCATCTCCCAGTGAGCCTTGTGGACTCTCGAGATTGCCTGAGTCACTGCCATTGACTGAACGAACACTGGAATTCGAGTGGCATTTCTGGATGGGACTGAACTTGACTGTGCACATCGTTCGGAGGGAGCATATGTCGTGCTCTCTTCCTTCCCAGTGGCTGAACTAAACTGAAACATCTGAGGGCAGCGCTGAAACCTGGTTCTTCATCCTCCCGCGGTGGGTATGCCCTGTTCCTGCTCTGGTCTGAGTGGTGTAGCAACCTCCACCCATTCAATTCACCAATTGACATTACATTGTACATGTGGTCACACATGGTTTGGTTTATCAAAATGCATTCATCTAAATTTAGTCAGGAGTAGATCTTCCATTAGGATTATATATTTGTTATGTCTACCGGCGTTGCCTCGTTCGCCTGCCTTGTCCCTGAGCAGCGGAAATGGTATGAATTGTTTACTTTCACCGAGCCACAAATCACATTGAATATCGATGCACATCATCATACAAAAGATCTAGGCCCCATAGTTGTTGAATACTCCGCGTCACTATCAGAATATCATATTTTAACACCCACTACAAATTCTTCGGTTTTGGCAACATCCAAAATTTCACAAGACGGGTCACTCGGAAGAGGTAATTCGGTGTGTGTGTATTGTTTTTACTGTCTCTACACACTCCCCAGTTGACAGAAGCAGTGTGGGCACGGCCTGGAGGTGGATTGAAGCATTCGGGAGACAATGGGAGGTGAAGACTGCAGCGGTCTTGGAGCTGTCTATGTCTGGGAGAGCACCTATTCTTCCCGTTAAAAAAGAAAAAAAAAAAAGGTTTAATTTGGTATCTGCGTTATTACAGTTTAAATGGTTACTATTTCATTTGGGTTGCTTTAAAAATTTGTCAAAAAACAGTCCAAATTGGAGCGTTAGATCGAGGCTTAATTTGTAATCTCTAAACACAGTTAGATATTTGAACTCAGTGAACTAAATTTTATTTGATTCAGGAATGATTCTCCCATGTTGCGAAGCCAAATTCTAATATTGTGCCATATTAGCTGGATATCATTAGGACATTATTGCGAACCAACACTGCTGGATTGTGGTGATTATCAGCAAAACTAAATTTATACGTTGGAGAATTGTTTCTGTGGCCAATGCCTGTGAGGATGAAACGGTCTAGATTATATTCGAAGAAAGCTATTGCAACAGTCTGGGAATTGAAATAGATATAATATTTGGTGGGTTTACGTTAATTAAAATATATTATTCAAGTGACTGATACAAGCTTCACAAACAATTTGAAAAAGGTGACTGAATACAATTAATTATGGTATTATTGCGATTATTTAGCATGCATATTTTGAAGGATTGTATAACGATTGCTGGCATTATTGTAAACACTTACGGGACAGAAGGTCAAATATTTAATTTAGCAGGTTCATATTTACTAAATATGTTAAACATTAATTAAACAGAAAGCATTTATCAAATGAAAGTACGGTAGATACAAAAGGTTGTAAGTGGTTCTATTACACACAACTTCAACCCGCACCGGAGTTCTTTCCCCGCGATGGTGAGCCTGAAGGTTGACCGCCCGGACGGGCAGGTCAAGAGAGGGGGAGATACTGACCAATTGAAACACATACAAATCAAACATAAAAATGGACACGGCTGTCCTTTTCCTTATTATTTCTGAATGATAGGCTTGCTTTCTACGCTTTTAGTATGTTTGCTTCTAATCTATGAGACTGTTTTTTAGACAGACGGAGGGGAGACAAAAATTGTGATGTTACAATACCACTGCAACCAGACGGTCATGTACGAGGAACGGGAGGACAGCTCGGATAGGTTGACAGACGCACAGGTGATATTGTTTTATAAAATTTGTGACCAAGACCCCGAGGTTGGTATATATGCGGAATTATTCAATCACACAATTTTACGTGTTTGAAGTTGAATGGAGCAGGACACACAATTGGACAAATACCGTGGGATTGGTGTGAAACGAATGTGTCTCTTCCAGCAGGACCCCCGCTTTCCCGTGCAGACGTCTGGTTGTGTTATGGTGGAAAATTTCTATACGACAGGCTGCCGACCAATGCCTCTGGCAGGTGTGCCCTGCCGGTGAGTGTGACACCTGTAGATTTGGACCAGTTAAATTGGGATCAATTAGAGGCGGTACATAAACAATTGTCAAAAACTTTATTAATAATGTTTCAAAATAGGATTGCTTTAGATAGGTTATTGGCTGAAAAACAAGGAGTGTGCGGGATATTTCGGGATCAATGTTGTAGTTTCATCCCAAACAACACGGCACCGGATGGGCGTCTCACCAAGGCATTGGAAGGTTTGCAAACTTTGAACAAGAGGATGAAAGAACATTCAGGTGTAGATTCGGAAATATGGTCAGGATGGTTGAATGTCTTTGCTAAATGGACAGGTCTGATTAGCTCTATATTAATCTCAGTGGCAGTATTTACAGCTATTATGGTGCTTTGCGGATGTTGTTGTATACCTTGTATCAGATCTCTTACAGTTAAAACCCTCGAGCGCACCTTGGGCCCGTTGCGACCGGGTGGCAAGTACATGATGATACCCGTGTCGGACCCACAGCCGGTTCCTCTGGCAGCCAGCAGGTCCATGGGGTTCAGCGGAGTAAGTGGTAATGGCCTCAGTTGTCTGAGGCCATGAGAGGGAATAAAATTTTAGATATCATTCTACATTTTTTACTGTTATTATTTTTCTATTATTATTTTGGCGGGGGTGATGGCCTCAGTTCGCTGAGGCCATGAGAGGAATTAAAGGATTGTATAAGCTTGACTACAAGTGACATGTATTCAGTTTAATGCAATAAAGATATATACTGATTGGGCTTTAAATCAATGCATGAGAAAAGGTCAGGCCAGGCTGTGTGAAATGCATGGGTGGCAGATGTTTTGTGCAGGATGAGCCGCACGTCGGAGAACTGAGTGTGCAGACGCGAAGGGTCCCGGACTTCGATCAAGGCCACCCGTCTGTTGTTGTGTGAGATGGTCACACGGTCGACCGTGAGAGCAGAATAACAGATCCAGTGGTTCATCGGCAGTGGAGCGCACAAACAACTGCCATGGCGCGCACCGTGGGAAGAGCCGACACGTCACCTTGCGGGCAGAAGACGTCCACTAAGAGAAAGCTAAAGTTAACTGCAGATGCCACATAGCCAATAGGGGATGAGTAGGAAGTCTTGGCTTTGTTTGCTGAAATGTATAAATGATCCTGGGCAACTTAGGGGGGGGCGTCTTTTTTTCCTGTTGGTTGCTGTAACCGGGCCTCTCAGACTTTGTACTAGATCTCCTGTTAAGAATAAATCCACTCCCGTGTGAAGTTGCCGGCATCCTGGTCATCTTTCTCTCAAAACGAGCGCGCATAATTGTTGGATGAATGGAGGTTGTGTTTGGTTAACCATTAATGGAGTCAGATAATTAATTCGAACTATTTTGGTAAACTTTTGGTACATTTAAAGTTAAAAACTCCAACAACACACACAGACATATACTTACACCTGCACATACACATGCTCATACACGCACAGACACTTGGACAGACACAAGCGCACACCGACAAGATTATTGAGGAATGCCTGCGAGGAGAGAGACGGAGAGTCTGCCCGCCGGAGAAGGCCAGCCTTGGCGTGCCAGTCTACGGGACCAGACAGGAATCGACCATCATCAACTACCCAGACGATGACTAACCTGGGCAGGACCTTCCCTTGGACGTGGACCCGTGCCGTGGGAGGGAGCGAGGACGACTGATTCAACCGATTCAACCTGCATTACCCTTGACATAAAAAACTCCTATAAAAACTGAAGCTGGGCTGAAAGATGGCGCACATTTTTCGACTGTGCTCGCCAAGTGCAGTTTCTCGTGAGATTAAGAAAAAGGCGCCCAGATATCTGTCTTTGTACTATTTCCTGAACTCCAGAAATTGAAGAAACTAAATATCGGAACTCTAATCAGTTGTTGAGTCTTTATTTGACCCTTTTCTTCTTGAGCACAAAAAACGAACACGCATTGCAGGAAGTTTGGCTTTTAAAGGTTGATTTACTAACTAGTTCTCATTTCCACGGTGACTCAACTCCAACAATAACATGCCAAATATTTGTCATCTCATCAATATTTGCACAACAGAGTACTGAGTTTCGAGATCCTCACTATAACTGTTCTCAAAATTATATTTCTTCTCAATTTAGCTTAGTTAACGGATATTTTATTGACAATCTAACATCAGTACACTCAGACAAAAATATAATGGTGGTTGGGGGGCGCGAATCTTTTTCTTCTTGGTAGGGGCGGGCGTGAAATAATTGAGAACCACTGTTAGTATATGCAGACATTATATTCATGCAGCCCGAGTGAACCACAGCATTGTTGCAAGTTTGGTCGGAGAAACGTAAACGTCCCACTGCTGGAGCAGCAGCGGCTTCTCCGGACAAAGGCGGAAGTGACGTAAGAGCTGACTCGCCAATGTGGCGTTAATTTAGTTATTTTGTTATTTTTTTCTATCAACCGAATTAAAATATTATATAAAATATATATTAAAATAGAACAGCCTAGTGTAAAAACAAACACAGAGGCAAAGAAATATATTTGAAAAAATACGTGTTTAAATCATGACGTCATAAGCAAGCGCGCAGCTTCCGAAGGACCTCGACCACATCCACTGACCCGTCCACACCGGAACAAAAGCAGTCCACCGCTAAATTCTTCTGATTTAGTGTGGAACTGACTGTAATTTTCTCAAAGGATGTCCAGTGCTACTCTAAAGGACTACGACATAATTCATTGAGTTTTTGTGTCCCGATAACCTCATCTTCGCGCGTTGATGCTTTTCGGCGTAGTTAGCTTAGCTTGTTAGCTAGCTAGCCGCTAACGAAAAGAGGCACATGACTCATCGCCAAGCAGAGATCGAGTGCGGATTTTTTGGAATTATCATTTGAAAATGTGTGCAAGAACGACACCCAAGTACAAAGAGGAACTTTGTGGAATAAAAGAAGAGAACGAGCAACGTCTTCAACTGTTGGGCGAAGGTTGCAACCAGCCTCGTGTTGTGCCACTCAAAGCAGGTTTGTACACGTCTAACTCTCATTTGCTTTGTTTCGAACGACTTTCTTTCATTAGAAATATGCATCACAACATTAAGTTGTTTGGGGAAATGCGTTCAAGGTTATTGCCGTTTTATTTTTAAATATTGCCTTTTACTTGCAGGTCTGCTGAGCAATTGTTTATGTCAAATGTAATCAGTGCAGAAAATATATGCCAAAGAATAACCAATAGTGGGGGGTGAACTCCATGTTTTTCCCAGTATAAAATTTACATTTAAAATAACAAAATAACATTTTCTGGTTTTTATATTTTGTTTAAGCAATTCCTTACGGAAGGAATTCCGCCTGACTCGAACAATGTGCACACTGCCGCGAAAACGTCAATAGCGGTTGATCAATTTTAGTGAATAAAACACAAAATATTAAGTTTTTTTTTTTTAAATCAAGCACGGATTGGTCTTATTTATTTATGAACTTTTTACTGGCTTGGTCGGGTGAGAGTCAATGAACCTCGGGTGGCCCTGCACTGTTTTGTGCACGTGTGCGTAGTTTCACCCCATCCAAACATTTAAAATACATTGAATGCATCCATCCAGGGTTGCACGGATCTCATCAGTGAACAAGCGCATGCTGCAAGGAATGCATCTTCATCTTTGGCTTACTATGGGCTTAAAAAGGGAGTACGCCACAACCCCCTTTTCTACCAACAAGCCCAGGAACATTTAGTTCCTGGTCATAAAGTTCCTGTGGCCCAGGTGGTTTGCATCACCCCCACAACTCATAGTTCCTGGTAATTTATCCAAATGACAATCATGACGTATCAGTGGGAGGTCTTGTGTTACTTTGTTACTCATTACTGACACCCTTATAGCTGTTAAGCATCATTGCAGTTCCAAAATAATTCAGTAAACACTTAAAATATTATGGTGTATCTTAGTTGAATTCGAATACATATTCCAAAAACGTCTGTGACGATGTCAGGAATGAAATCGGGCATCAGCCGCAACGTGCTTCCTTTTTAAATGCTCGTTTATCACAGTTGTGCTGCTAAAGGGAGGTTTACATCGTAGGACGTAATTTTGTGAAATGCCCCCATGGTCCGGTCCAAGTTGGGGTCCACGCATTGCTCCGTATGCGGCAGGCACAAGTCAAGGTAGCACGGTAGAAACAATATAAGACAAAGTCGCTGCATGAGGTTTGACTTAACCAAACCAAATTTGTCTTTCTGTGTCCTGCAGACGTCAGTGAAAACGATCTCCTTTATGTAAAAGAGGAGCCAGACTTGACTCACATCAAAAAGGAGGAGGAGGAGGAGGAGATCAACAAGTCACCAGTGAACGTTCTCCCTATAAAGACTGAAGATGAAAACAAGGATGAGAGTGAGGACAAGAGAGGGGCGGAGCCTCCAAGCAGCAGTTCAAGTCATTACGTGACAACAGAAGGTGATGAAGACCACTGGGGACCATCACAAGTACATAATGAGGACACATTATCAGACGCTCATGACGATGATGATGCTCATGACGATGATGATGGGCAAGCCAAAGGTGAAAGGGCATGTCACACTGACTCATTCTCTTCAAAGCTGTCTTTAAAAGGGCACAGAAAAACACACAGTGGTGAAAAACCTTTTTCCTGCTCGGTTTGTGGCAAAAACTTCTCTCGAAAGTCTCATTTTAGTAAGGCACACAAGAACGCGCAGTGGAGAAAAACCTTTTTCTTGCTCAGTTTGTGGCAAAAGCTTCTATCAAAAGTTTGATTTAACAATCCACACAAGAATGCACAGTGGAGAAAAACCTTTTTCTTGCTCAGTTTGTGGCAAAAGCTTCTCTCAAAAGTCTCATTTAGTAAGGCACGCAAGAACACACAGTGGAGAGAAGCCTTTCTCATGCTCAGTTTGTGACAAAAGCTTCTCTCAAAAGTCTCATTTAGTAAGGCACGCAAGAACACACAGTGGAGAGAAGCCTTTTTCATGCTCAGTTTGTGGCAAAGGATTCTCTGAAAAGGGAAATTTAACAAAACACACAAGAACACACAGTGGAGAAAAACCTTTTTCTTGCTCAGTTTGTGGAAAATGCTTCTCTCAAAAGTCAAGTTTAACAAAACACACAAAAACACACAGTGGAGAAAAACCTTTTTCCTGCTCAGTTTGTGGTAGACGCTTCTCTGTAAAGTCAAATTTAACTTGCCACACAAGAACACACACTGGAGAAAAACCTTTTTCTTGCTCAGTGTGTGGCAGGAGTTTCTCTCTAAAGTCGCATTTACGAAGCCACACAAGAACGCACAGTGGAGAAAAACCTTTTTCCTGCTCAGTTTGTGCCAGGAGTTTCTCTCTAAAGTCGCATTTACGAACCCACACAAGAACGCACGGTGGAGAAAAACCCTTTTCCTGCTCAGTTTGTGGCAAAAGCTTTTCTTTTAAGTGGAATTTAAAAACACATACACGATTACACACTGGAGAAAAACCTTTTTCCTGCTCAGTTTGTGGCAAAAGCTTCTCTGTAAAGTCAAATTTAACAACCCACACAAGAACACACAGTGCAGAAAAACCTTTTTCCTGCTCAGTTTGTGGCAAAAGCTTCTCTGTAAAGTCAAGTTCACAAAGCCACACAAGAACACACAGTGGAGACATGCCATTTAGTTGCAGCGTTTGTGCTAAAAAATTCTTCACTCAACGTCTTGCTGAGAGACACGATTGTCCTGGTGAGAATTGCAGCGATCCTTGAAGCTTAAAAAAAAGAAAACAAAAAACTGAAGGAACCGACTCTTTGTGGTAAGATGTAAATGTGATTTTGAATAAAATATGATAAATTTAATTTTGCAAAGCTTTTTTATTGACATTAAGCCAATGTGATCAGTGCCAGAATAACCATTGTGTCTGAGTGATGATGATTTTTTTTGTGTTTACATCAAACATGTAAATAAAATTAATTGCCTTTGCCTGGAACAACATTTGTTAACGTTATGCTTTTCAGTTGTCTTTTTAATCGTACTTAATGGAAAAGGTGTGAGAAGAAACGGTGCTTATGAAATCGATGCCTTCAACAATCATCAATGAAATCACTTGTTCCACTTGCTCAACTGGCCTTCATTACGCTGTGAAAAGGTGAAAAACTGAACTAGAAGTTGAACTATAAAAAGAACCAGAAAGAGAAACGCAAGTAGTCTCAGTTTCTCTCAAAGGTTTTGGAATGTCAGGAGTTGGCAGCTTGATGGCGACTGGAGTCAGCGCTGGTTTTCTCGCTTTGTTAGGCTGGCTCGTATATGTATGGTCCATTGAACAAAATTCAAACTCTTCAAATATCCCCTCACATTTAATATTATGCTTTCTGAATAAATTTCTGCAAAATACACTTAATGGGTTGAGCTCTATCAAGTGTTTGGGGTTTGTTGCTAAGCAGAATCTCACTTTGGAAAAAACTATCATTTTGTCAAATATACCAAATATTTTTTTTCATGCTGTATTATATTTTTTATACATTGGAATATTTATATAGTGAATTAGGAAAATATTAAAATGTAAAATTGGAAACCACCTACAGACTTAATTCAATTAACAAATATAGAAACATTTTATAAATATTGAACTAATTGAGAAGAGTCCTGATCTTGAAATAAATATTGAATTATAAAAAATACTAAAAAATTAATTCAATAACCCGACCCTGGATGAGCGGCAGAAAATGGCTGGATGGATGGAATAATTTAAATTGCACACATATTCAAAAGAACAAATATGTTCAGAAATATTCAAGTGTGAAATAAAAAGGTTTAAATTGTTGATAATTTTACATACTAAAACAATTGAATAAATATTGTATTATTACATAAGCAAGCTTAAATATACATTGAAATAAATGAAAAAAAAAGTCTTGTATTTTTAAATGGCCTAATATAGATATGGGAAGTAATTCTCTTTATGAAACTATGAAGGGACTGGAGCTCACAGAAGTGACCAGTCTTGGTTCTGAAGTTCCGATGTAACCAGATGCTGCCCTGAGAGAAAATAGGCCTGAGCATTGTTTATGGTGGGGGCAATTCTCTCGCCAGGTCAGTGACCTTCCAGGGTGTGAAAGTAATTTAAGGTGCCTTCAGTGAAGTCCTACTTGAATGAATCCACATCAAAATACCATCATTTATGACACCACGGCTGGACAAATAATATCCAGAAACACACTTACGCACCACTGAGTGAGTGTTGGACGATATAGCTTCTCTTGAAAGGTCCGACTTGAAAATGTCTTTGCAAGTGTATCTACAAGGCGCCGCGTTCAGGACCCAGTCTCCCCAGGAGGCCTGGGTTCGAATTTCCCCATTGTGGGACTAATAAAGGGAATATTATTATTATTATTAATTAAATCCACAGGACCTTTTCAAACTTGTCTTTATCTTCGGGTTCATTGAATACCTCGATGGCCATTGGTTCGCAAAAGGGCTATTTTTTTTTCGTCCGCTCTGTTTCCGACTCCCACGTCGGCAAGGTAGAGCAGGAATTGTTGCTTGAAAGCCCGCCAACTCGCGTCCAGATTTCCCTTCATTTTTAGCGCTTCTGGTGGCCTTACGGAGTCCATCTCGCGTCAGTCCTTTTCTTGACCCGCGACCTGGTACCATGTAATGTTCTGTCTTCTAAGAAGTCACGCAGGTAACGTAATGCTGCAAGCTTGTGTGTCTTTATTTACTGACTTGCATTCTCGTCTATGTGCAGACACACTTGTTCGTCTGGTAACCATTAATTGCACTCAATCACCTTTTTAAACTTGTTTGTGAAGCTTGTATCAGGCACTTGAATAAGATATTGGAATTAACGTAGACCCACCAAATTTTATATCTATATCTATTTCAATTCCCAGACTGTTGTAAAAGCTTTCTTTGTATATAATCTAGACAGTGGCATCCTCACAGGCATTGCCCCCAGAAACAATTTTACAACGTATACATTTTGTTGTGCCGATAATCACCACAATCCAGAAGTGTTGGTTCGCAATAATGTCCTAATGATATCCAGCTAATATGGCACAATGTTAGAATTTGGCTTTGCAAGATGGGCAAATTATTCCTGAATTGTCATGACCCGTGTCGGGCATGTCAGTGTGTTTGTTGTTATTTTCTTCCCTCCTTCGTGCCATGTGCTTTTCTGTTATTGTTTTGTCAGCTGTGTAGGGGCGTTTCCCTCTCAGCCATCTCGTCCTCACCAGCCACGCACCTGTTCCCTGTCAACCATCACGCACCTGATTCCCATCTGCTCCCCTGATTACTCGGACTATTTAAGCTTCCCAGACCAACTACTCAGCGTCGGGTCATTGCCACACTTTCCGGACTTCCACGACCACGTTTGTTCCTGTCAAGCGCATGCTCTTGTTCACGTCCTCGTTCCCGTTCCCGTTACGTCCCTCAGCGTTTTGCACCGGCTTCTGTTCCTCGTCCTCCTTTTCTGTTAGTCACGTTTTGGTTGCCCTTGATACCTAGCACCCTGCCACGTTGTTTGTCCTTGTTTGTTTCATTTAATAAATTCCCTTCACGTTACCCACCTCTCGGCCTCCTCGCCTTTTGGGTCCACCTCCTCCTCGCCGTAAGGCGAGCCCCCCGACAGAATGACCCGACCTAGAAAGAAGGACCCAGCGAGGGGCTCGCGGCGGCGTCATGGACACCGCCACACGGACAACCTCCCTCAACCTGCCGATCAGCTCAGCGCCACGTCTGCTACACTCCCCTCGTCTCCAGATTACGTCATCGACGGTTTACCCGTCATTCCACCCCATCTGATCATCGACTCGGATCAAAAGGACGATCTCGAGTATATCTACCGTCTTTCAGACGCCCAGCGCACCCGGACTCAATCAGTGACCAGATTTCTGAACTTCAGGCCCACTTTGCTAAAATGGAAGCTCACTTGGCCCAGAAGGAGGAGGAGATGCTGGCTGTACTGGCAAAGAGGGAGGAGGAGAACCTCGCCCAGAAGAGGAACCAGGAACTGGAAGCTCAGATCTCGGAGCTGCAGGAGGATCTGGAATCGGAGAGACAGGCGCGCAACAAGGCAGATGAGGCGCGCAGAGACCTTGGAGAGGAGCTGGAAGCTCTCAAGACTGAGTTGGAGGACACTTTAGACTCAACTGCAGCACAGCAAGAGCTGCAGGTCAAGTTTGGAGAGAGCGAACAGCAGAGGCGGGAGATGGCTGACAAGTTGGCCAAGATGCAGTCGGAGCTGGACAATGTCAACAGTCTGCTGACTGAAGCCGAGGGCAGAAACATCAAAGTCAGCCAAGACCTGTCTTCAGTGGAGTCGCAGCTGCAGGATGCACAGGAGATGCTCCAAGAGGAGACTCGCCAAAAGCTGAGCCTCTCCACTCGCTTGCGGCAGCAGGAGGACGAGCGGAACGCTCTGCGGAAGATGCTGGCTGAGGCAGAAGAGGGCAAGAGGAACGCGGAGAAGCAGGTCTCCTCACTTCAAGCCCAGCTGGTCGACATGAAGAAGGCTGATGGGGATCAGGTCCCCCGTCTCGGCTGCGCCCGGTCCGAATGCTGCGCCCGGCCCGCAGTCGCCTCCACGTCAGCTGCAGCAACCCATGTCGCCTCCACGTCAGCTGCAGAAACCCATGTCGCCTCCACGTCAGCTGCAGCAACCCATGTCGCCTCCACGTCAGCTGCAGCAACCCATGTCGCCTCCGCGTCAGCTGCAGCAACCCACGTCGCCTCCACGTCAGCTGCAGCAACCCACGCCGCCTCCACGCCAGCTGCAGCAACCCACGTCGCCTCCACGCCAGCTGCAGCAACCCATGCCGCCTCCACGCCAGCTGCGCAGACCATGCCGCCTCCACGTCAGCTGCAGCAACCCACGCCGCTTCCACGTCAGCTGCAGCAACCCACGCCGCTTCCACGTCAGCTGCAGCAACCCACGCCGCTCCCTCGTCGGCTGCAGCTTCCAGTGCCGGTCCCTCACCAGCTGCAACCTCCAGAGTCCCACTCCGGCTCACCGTCAGCTGCTGAGCCCCGTCCAGGCACCTCCCTAGCTGCGAAGCCCCGTCCCGGCTCCTCGCCAGCTGCTGAGCCCCGTCCCGGCTCCTCGCCAGCTGCTGAGCCCCGTCCCGGCTCCTCGCCAGCTGCTGAGCCCCGTCCCGGCTCCTCGCCAGCTGCTGAGCCCCGTCCCGGCTCCTCGCCAGCTGCTGAGCCCCGTCCCGGCTCCTCGCCAGCTGCTGAGTCCCGTCCCGGCTCCTCGCCAGCTGCTGAGTCCCGTCCCGGCTCCTCGCCAGCTGCTGAGCCCCGTTCCGGCGCCTTGCCAGCGCCCCAGGTCCACGTTCCGGCGGAGCACTCCCTGCATCCGTCCCAAGTTCACGTCCCGGCGTAGCAGTCCCTGCATCCGTCCCAAGTTCACGTCCCGGCGTAGCAGTCCCTGCATCCGTCCCAAGTTCACGTCCTGGCGTAGCACGTCCTGCGTCCGCCTCAAGCTCATGTCCCGGCGGAGCACGTCCTGCGCCCGTCCCAAGTCCTTGTTCTGGTAGAGCACGTCCCGCAGCCGCCTCAGGTCTTTGATCCGACGGCGCTCGTCCTGCACCCGTCGCAAGTTCCTGCCTCGACGGCGGTGAACAATTCCCTGCCGTCCCAAGTCACGTTCGCGACGGCGTCCAAAGGACCGCCGTCGTTTCCCGCCTCTGTCTCGGCGGTCGTCGACGACGCGCCGCCGCCCTTCGTCTCTGCCTCGGCGACGTCTGATGATCCGCCACTGCTCCCGGTTCCTGCCTCGGCGGTGGACGACGACCAACCGCCGCTCCACGTTCCTGTCTCGGCGGGGCTCGACGACCAGTCGCCGCTCCACGTTCCTGTCTCGGCGGGGCTCGACGACCAGTCGCCGCTCCACGTTCCTGTCTCGGCGGGGCTCGACGACCAGCCGCCGCTCCACGTTCCTGTCTCGGCGGGGTTCGACGACCAGCCGCCGCTCCACGTTCCTGTCTGGGCGGGGTTCGACGACCAGCCGCCGCTCCAAGTACCTGCCTCGACGGCGCTCGACGACCTACCGCCGCGTCTCGTCCCTGCTCCGGCGGCGTCCGGCGATCCACCGCGTCTCGTCCCCGTCTCGGCGGCGTCCGACGACCAGCCGCCGCTCCACGTTCCTGTCTCGGCGGTGCTCAACGACCAGCCGCCGCTCCACGTTCCTGTCTCGGCGGGGTTCGACAACCAGCCGCCGCTCCACGTTCCTGTCTCGGCGGGGTTCGACAACCAGCCGCCGCCCCAAGTGCCTGCCTCGACGGCGGTCAACGACCCACCGCCGCGTCTCGTCTCCGTCTCGGCGGCGGTGTCCAACGTCCTACCGTCGCTCCAAGTTACTGCCTCGGTTGCGCCCACCTCAACGCCGGCCCAAGCCCCGTCCTCTGCTGCACCCAGCGTTGCGCCGCCGCCTCTCGTCTCAGCCCCGTCGGCGGACTCCTTTTGGCGTTCGGGTCGCCCCGGACGTCCGCCTGAATGGCCACAATGGGACGTGCTGGTCTGGCCGCCCGCACGCCCTCCTGAAGGGCCGCGAAAGGACTTGCTGGTCTGGCCTCCCGGACACCCGCCAGACCGGTCCCGAACACGGGTGGTGGTCCCACCTCCCGACCCCTTCCGCCCACCCTCGTTTTTGGACTTTGTTCTTTGGGTTGTTGTTTTTTTTCTTTTGGCTTTATTTGGGACGTCTGGAATCCGTCCCTTGAGGGGGGGGTACTGTCATGACCCGTGTCGGGCATGTCAGTGTGTTTGTTGTTATTTTC
Source organism: Idiotropiscis lumnitzeri (assembly GCF_059441095.1). Classification (NCBI taxonomy): domain Eukaryota; kingdom Metazoa; phylum Chordata; class Actinopteri; order Syngnathiformes; family Syngnathidae; genus Idiotropiscis; species Idiotropiscis lumnitzeri. The sequence goes on along the minus strand of NC_142392.1, from coordinate 29,540,626 downwards.
TTCCCTCCTTCGTGCCATGTGCTTTTCTGTTATTGTTTTGTCAGCTGTGTAGGGGCGTTTCCCTCTCAGCCGTCTCATCCTCACCAGCCACGCACCTGTTCCCTGTCAACCATCACGCACCTGATTCCCATCTGCTCCCCTGATTACTCGGACTATTTAAGCTTCTCAGACCAACTACTGAACGTCGGGTCATTGCCACACTTTCCGGACTTCCACGACCACGTTTGTTCCTGTCAAGCTCATGCTCTTGTTCACGTCCTCGTTCCCGTTACGTCCCTCAGCGTTTTGCCCCGGCTTCTGTTCCTCGTCCTCCTTTTCTGTTAGTCACGTTTTGGTTGCCCTTGATACCTAGCACCCTGCCACGTTGTTTGTTTCATTTAATAAATTCCCTTCACGTTACCCACCTCTTGGCCTCCTCGCCTTTTGGGTCCACCTCCTCCTCGCTGTAAGGCGAGCCCCCCAACATGAATTAAAGAAAATTTAGTTCACTGAGTTCAAATATCTAACTGTCTCGAGATTATAAATTAAGCCCTGAGCTAACGCTCCAATTTTTACAGTTTTTTGGCAAATCTTTAAAGCAAACCAAATGAAATAGTAACCATTTATGATAAATAAAAATCCCAAACCTAGAATTACGCAGATACCAAATTAAACCGTTTTTTACGGGAAGAATAGGTGCTCTCCAAGATGTAGACAGCTCCAAGACCGCTGCAGTCTTCACCTCCTATTGTCTCCCGAATGCCTCCCTCCACCTCCAGGCTGTGCCAACTCTGATTCTGTCAACTGGGTGAGGGTGTAGAGACAGTAAAACAATTGAGGGAGCTGTGGAGCAGAGCCCAAAATCAGTCGGGCCCCGTGTCCACAACCCCTCCGGCAGAGACGCACACAGAGCTACCTCTCCCGAGTGACCCGCTTCGTGAAATTTTGAAATTTAGTCACGTTCCCAAAACCGAAGAATTTGTAGTGGGTGCTGAAGTATGATACCCTGTTAGTGACGCAGAGTATTCAACATTCGTAATAGACGTCTGAACCCAGCCAACCGCCTCGACACACCGCTTTACCATGGGGCCTAGATCTTTAGTATGAAGACGCGCATCAATAGTCAATGTGATTTGTGGCTCAGCGAAAGTAAACAATTCATACCATTTCTGCTGCTCAGGGACAAGGCACGCATGCGAGGCAACGCCGGTAGACATTGCACATATATAATCCTAATGCAAGATGAACTCCTGACTAAATTTGGATGAATGCATTTTGATAAACCAAATCATGTGTGCGATCATATGTACAGTGTACAATGTACTGGGTCAATTGGTGAATGGGTGGAGGTTGGATCAGGAACAGGGCATACCCACCGCGGGAGGATGGAGAACCAGGTTTCAGAGCTGCCCTCAGATGTTTCAGTTCAGCCAGTGGAATGGAGGAGAGCACCACATATGCGCCGCGGCCCCCTGTCATGGAATGGGGTACCAGCGGGTTGGTGTCAAGAGTGCGTTGGGAGTGGGTAACGGTGGCGCCCCCTGCGCTGGTTGAGCTCTGGGCGACAGGAATGGCACCGGACCAGAGGATGGCACATTCCAGAAAGTGGCTCGGTATGGACTGCTCATCACCCAGTGACCCCACACTCCGGTGCAAGAGCACACCCCACTCACAACTCCCGTCAATAACCACCCCTACCTCTGTTACCGCAATCCTGACCTCGTTGACCGGCCGGGTACGGACAGCCAATCTGCTGTGGTGCCGCGTCACCCGAACCTTGCCTAGGAGCAGCAGAAGCGGAAGGCGCAGGTGCAATGGGAGCTGCATGCATTAGCTGCCCCACCCCTTTTTTTCATTTTTTTTATTTTATAATTTTTAGCCCTCTTGGCCACCTGAACCTGCAAGTACAACAATTTTTAGTAACACTCCTTAATCCAATCCCACATTTTCCTTTTCTGATGTCGTGCAAAATGATGTAAAAAAAAAAATTGTTCTCCTGAGACTCATTAGCATTTTTTCATTGATGGACTGTTTCACATGATGTCCGTAACCGGAAGGACACGCCCTAAGGACGGCCAACTGGAACAGCTGCGGAATGACGACATTATTGGACGGGTCACTGCCGGAAGTCTCACTCCATTCACGTCTCGCCCTGGCCACATAGACCAGGCCTGTCTCCTCCGCTCCCCACCTGAAAGATACAGCAACATCGGCCCCAACAGGGCCAGAAATATCTGATGCACGGCACGGCCAATCTCACCTGAGGTGTCCCCATTCAGCCGGTGACCGTCATGCTGGTCTGTAGGTCTGGCCTCGGCCTCAAGTAAGGACAGTTCCTGACAAGTAAATTTTGTCCCGCATGTAACTCTGTAATCCCCTCTACGAAGAACCTACCCTTGCGTTAAGTGAGTATTTTTCATAAAAACAGCGCCACCGCCCACTTAACTGAAATTAACCTCAAGTATCACAGCTGTAATGCCGTATATTCTGGAAAAGTCTTAACAATACAACAAAATTCTGCTCTATCCTGGACTGGGTGTGTGTTATCTATTCGTGCACCCAATGTGAATATTGAAACTGCGGAGCACATGAGCAGGCTAAAGCAACAACTATATCTTAATCTGTTTTCATGGAACCTAACTTAGAATATCTTATCAACATCACCCTCCTTGTTGAGGAGAAACTCCGGGATGGGCGTGATGAGACGCTATTTGAAGCGTTCTCCGGCCTTGTGGTCACACAGGTCACATGTCACCTCAAACCTGTGGAGAGAACTGGAGGAGTGGCACTTGCCAGTGAGAAGGGGTAAATTACCTCCCTTCTGAAAATTTCAGTTTTGCATAAATTTTGTGTAATAATGTCAATCAATCATTCACTTGATGCTTGAATTTGATTAGTCCAATCTGTCTCCAATAACAATTTGAAAATCAGTACTTGGGAGTGCAATAGGGATTCAGGTTGATCAGGCCTGTCCGCCCATTGCATCCTACGTGCTGTTAGGGCTTGCCGGTGCCCTCAATCAGGTTTCTTTCCTGAGGCCCGTCCCTTAAACATTCACTCAAACCACTTAGACATACAAACACTTTTTCTGTCACACTTTCATTCACCAAAAAGATACTTTCCAATTCCACACAGAGACCCCTCCCTCTGCGCTAATTTAGCCTCAATTTAGCCAGCGTATGCCAAAGTTTACCACTGTGCGTTTGTGGATTTTCCCATTCAGTCTCCATGAAATCGTTTCTCCTGTTCCTCCTGGACGTAGCTGATGATCCTGCACCTGTGACGTCAAACAGCTCATAGATGCGGATGTTAGTCTGGTATTTCTGGAATGCTGTCTTGTCCCTTAAAAGTTGTCATGTCAGGGCTGGTGTCGCATAGTCATAAAACATCTGTCGTCCACCTTTGTTACATTTGATACACATCAGTTAATAAATCAGCTCTCGAACTATTTAATCCAACTTTATACTTAGCAAACTTCTCATCAATTGCTAGACATCTCCTGTTCTAAAGATTTTCTTTAAACATGATCATAAAATGTTTCAATTAAAACCTATCCCCAAAACCTAATCCCTTTGCGTCATGGTCCTTTTTGTCCTGTCATGTTTTTGTTTTGTGTTTGCCCAGCTGGAGTGGGGGCGTTTCCTTCCAGCGCTTGTTCCTGTTCATGTCGTCATGGCTGGAGAGACACGGCCAAAAGACGCGCCGTATCAAAGGGCGCAGTCCCAGGTGAGGGTGCTATTTCTGTATTTGATACATAGATAGAACGCACCGTATCATTGGGCGCAAACAGAACCAAGCAACCGAGCAGTCGCGCTAGCTGCTCAGTCGCGCTAGTGTGTTTTTAAAATGGCAGCGGGAGTTCAGTGGTACTTTATTTTAGCTCTTAACAACGTGCTGAAGTTGTCCTTATCCAAAAATGCACCAAGTCCATTTCTTCTCTATCCAAGATAAACAGAGGGACAGTTCTCCACTAAACACGAGAGTCATTATCAGTCTGCCTCGCCGTCTCGCTGCGGCGCAGCCCCTCAGATGGGATGCCGACACAATGCCGGCGTGAGCAAGTCACTAATCAACAAACGATGTGCGGTCACGGAGTTACATTAAAACTAAAACTATCACCCCAAATCAACTGAATAGCATAATAGTGTAGGCCCAGCAAAATTACACCTCCCAGATTACCATACAATACCTTAGTTAACATGTATGCACACTAAAACAGAAGATAGCACGGCTAGCGTGGCTAGCTGTTTTTAAAAAGGCAACAGGAGCAAAACTGAGTTTGGTTGTATTTTATTTAACAATGTACTCACATTAATATTGATCAGTCATCCACAAATCCTTCAAAATCATCGTCTTCCGTATCAGATACAAACAGTTGGGCAAATTCTCCCTCAAACACGCCAGGTTCCCTCTCGTCATTGTCCAATTCTGTGTCGCTGCTGAGCGGCTCCTCGGATGTAATGCCGGCTTTCGCGAAAGCTCTTACAATAGAGCTAGCAGACACGTTCGTCCAAGCAGCTACAATCCACTCGCAAATTGTGGCATAACTTGCTCTTCGCTGTCTCCCAGCCTTTGTGAAGCTGTGTTCGCCCTCCGCCATCCATCGCTCCCACGCAGCACGCAACTTCACTTTGAACGCCCTGTTTATACTAATGTCGAGTGGTTGGAGTTCCTTTGACAAGCCTCCCGGGATGATGGCAAGCTCTGAGTTCATATGCGTGACTTGGTTTTTCACAGCGGCTGTCAGATGGGTACGCATGGAGTCAGACCAACAGCGACGGTGACGCGTGGAAAAAAACCACCGGGTCTCTTTACGTACACCTCACTCAGCCCCTCTCTCATTTTGTCCTCGTCCATCCAGCCCTTTTGATTGGCCTTGATGATAACGCCGGCAGGAAACTTCTCTTTAGGCAGCGTCTTCCGCTTAAAAATCACCATAGGTGGCAATTTTTGTCCGTTAGCATGGCAAGCTAGCACAACAGTAAAAGCCGACTTCTCGTGCCCCGTTGTGCGGATTGCTACCGTGCTGAGCCCCTTCTTCTCCACAGTGCGGCTCGCCGGGATGTCGAAAGTTAGTGGCACCTCGTCCATATTGGTGATGTGACTGGGCTGGATACGTTTGTCGGTAATCTTTTTGCTGCAGTAAGAGCGGAAGGCGACCATCTTCTCCTTGTAATCCTCTGGGAGTTGCTGTGCGACGGTCGTCTTTGCCCGGATGGATAGATGGCGCCGTTTCATAAAACGAAAACACCAAGACGCCCCTCCTTGGAAATGTTCGATGTTCAATTCGCCAGCAAGCGTTACTGCCTTCTGTCGAATGGTGATGGTAGATACGCTTCTCCCAGCTGTTCTGTGAGCAGCAATCCATTGCTCGAGCTGGTCTTCCAACACGGGCCACCTTGCCTTGCTTCCACGAAAACTCAGTGTAGTTTTCTTGACTTTCTTGACTCTGTCTTCCTGCTTCCTCCACTTGCGAACCATGGATTCATTGATTTTTTAATTCCCTCGCAGCTGCTCGATTCCCATGAACATTTGCGTAGCTGATAGCTTGCAGCTTGAACTGTGCTTCGTAAGAGTGTCTCTTCATTGATGCCATTTTTGCTGATTAATTGCCTGAGCAACGTGTTGCACCTGGTATATATTGGGGCATTGGGGCTGCTTTGCACTGGGGGCGTGCCTTTGCATTGTCATTCACGCCCATCTCCCCTCTCATATCCGCCTGTTGTCGTTCACGCCCATCGTTCCCCTCTCACTCTCAATTAATTTCATTTACATGTTTGATGTAAACACACAAAAAAACTCATCATCACTCAGACACAATGGTTCTTCTGACACTGATCACATTGGCTTAATGTCAATAAAAAAGCTTTGCAAAATTCAATATAACATATTTGATTCAAAATCACATTTACATCTTACCACAAAGAGTCAGTTCCTTCAGTTTTTTGTTGTCTTTTTTTAAGCTTCAAGGATCGCTGCAATTCTCACCAGCACAATTGTGACTCTCAGCACCATTTTTAGAAAAGAATTTTTTTAGCACAAACGCTGCAACTGAATGGCTTGTCTCCAGTGTGTGTGGCTCGTTAAATGCGACTTACGATAGAAACTCTTTCCACAAACTGAGCAGGAAAAGGGTTTTTCGCCACCGTGCGTTCTTGCGTGCCTTGTTAAAGTTGATTTTTGAGTGAAACTTTTCCTACAAACTGAGCAGGAAAAAGGTTTTTCTCCACTATGGGTTCTTGCGTGTTCTGTTAAATGTGCCTTTTGAGAGAAGCATTTTCCACAAACTGAGCAAGAAAAAGGTTTTTCTCCACTGTGCGTTCTTGTGTGGATTGTTATATCAAACTTTCGAGAGAAGCTTTTGCCACAAACTGAGCAAGAAAAAGGTTTTTCTCCAGTGTGCATTCTTGTGTGCCTTACTAAATGAGACTTTCGAGAGAAGCATTTGCCACAAACTGAGCATGAAAAGGGTTTTTCTCCACTGTGTGTTCTTGTGTGCCTTACTAGAGACTTTTGAGTGAAGCATTTACCGCAAATTGAGCAGGAAAGAGGTTTTTCTCCACTGTGTGTTCTTGTGTGGATTGTTACATCAAACTTTCGAGAGAAGCTTTTGCCACAAACTGAGCATGAAAAGGGTTTTTCTCCACTGTGTGTTCTTGTGTGCCTTACTAAATGAGACTTTTGAGTGAAGCATTTACCGCAAACTGAGCAGGAAAGAGGTTTTTCTCCACTGTGTGTTCTTGTGTGGATTTGTAAATGTGACTTTTCAGAGAAGCATTTTCCACAAACAGAGCATGAAAAAGTTTTTTCTCCACTGTGTGTTCTTGTGTGCCATTTTAAAGACAACTTTGAAGTTGATGATTTCCCACACTGAGAACATACCCAATTGTCAGTGTGACATGCCCTTTCACCTTTGCCATGCTCATCATCATCATTAGTATCATCATCGTCAAGAGCATCTGATAATGTGTCCTCACTATGTGCTTGTGATGGCCCCCAGTGGTCTTCATCACTTTCTGTTGTCATGTGATGACTTGAGCTGCTGCTTGTCGGCTCCGCCCCTCTGTTGTCCTCACTCACATCCTTGTTTTCATCTTCAGTCTTTATAGGGACAATGTTCACTGGAGACTTGTTGATCTCCTCCTCCTCCTTTTTGATGTGAGTCAAGTCTGGCTCCTCTTTCACGGAACGGAGATTGTATTCACTGACGTCTGCAGGACACAAAAAGACAAATTTGGTTTGGTCAAGTCAAAGCTCAGGCGGCAACTTCGACTTATATTGTTTCTACCATGCTACCTTGACTTGTGCCCGCCGCACACAGAGCAATGCGTGCAACCCCGATTTGGACCGGACCATCGGGGTATTTCACAAAATTACGTCCGATGATGTCAACCTCCCTTTCTGAGCAGCACAGCTGTGATAAACGAGCATTTAAAAAGGAAGCACGCTGCGGCTAATGCCCGATTTCATTCCTGACATAGTCACAGACGTTTCTGGAAGCGAGCTGAAGTTAGCACACACAGGCTATTGTGTGCGCCTGATGGAACACCTGTTGTGGGACCCGAACATCTTGATGGGGGTCATCGCAACATAATGTCATTGATAAAATAGGAATCCTTCAAGTGAAATATGTTTACAACTCTTTTTGCATTAAGAGATAGAACTAAATGGGCTTGTTGGGAGAAAAGGGGGTTGCGACGTTTTCCCTTTTTAAGACCATTGTAAGCCAGTACAAAGTTCATAAATAAGACCAATACGTACTTGATTTTTTTAAAAACTTTGTTTTATCCACTAAAATTCATCAACCGCCATTGATCTTTATGCCGCAGTGTGCAGAGTTTTTAGAGTCAGGTCGAATCATTCCTTAGGGAATTGCTTGAACATGGTATGTCAGATAATTTTTTTGTAAAAAAACAAGACAAGCCTGCACAAATGAATCACGCAGCCAAGATTGAGGAGGAGCAGTCCGGCAAAGAGAAAAGCGTTCCCGCTCCTGTGCAGCGTTTTATTGAAGCACAGCAAAGCAATTTGTATATGCAAACTCATAAAGAATGGAAAAACATGAACACTTTGACTTCATCACACCCGTCCACACTCTTCCTGTTGTTCGAACGGTTTCAGCTTACAAGACATGTTTGGGTCACACTTCTGTTATTAAATGCGAGCGAAACGGTTTCCTGTCAAACACGGTTCAAGGCGTGCATCTGTTTTTGTGGCTTCCTGCTAAACTGCCAGCATAGACACAACTCTGTTACCACTGAACTAACGTTTTGCTGTTTAAGAGGTCCATGTTTTTGTGACCTTTTATTAACCTGTGTGGTTTATTTTGTTGTTGATGTGTGGGTCTGGCTCAGCTTCCCTCCGGACAGGTCGCCGAGCATGACAGAATAGGTGACTGGTCACTTCTTTAGTCTCCAATTCCCTCATAGTTATTTAAGAGAATTACTAAAATGTTCATAAGAGTGAATAAAAAAATACACTACATATTTCCCCCTTTGAGGAAATCTTGTCCTGATAAAGCAAAAACGACACCAGCATGTCACCAAAAATCCCATTCCAACCTTTTATATGAATCCATTGTCTAAAATTTGGGAAACCTAATTGACTAAAACCTAAATCATGCTCAAGGCATGCTACATAAAGGTAGTTTAAATTGGAAAACTAAGTGTATGGCCAAATTGCTCCGTGGCGTCACTCTAACACCTCCTGCAGGACCACACATAAATCCAGCAATAATTCCAAAAAATCCCATATCAACCACCCCGATCACGAAGTTCCCCCCGCAATGATAGATCTTTAAGCAAACCGGCAGTAACACTAACAATTTCCAGTTTAGTCCATATGGAGGCATCAAAGCTTCGCTGAACCTTCGTCGGAACCCCCCGCCCCCTTCAAAAGAGTGGGGAAAAAGAGGAAGATCCTTTCTAACACTTTCTCGTGAACCTGCATCCACAAGGCAAGTAGGATGAAGGAACACCGTTACAGAACAGAATAAATCCACAGCGTAATAAATGCATGATGGGACAAGACACATAAACACTCAAAACACAAACACGAGTCCAATGACATGCAAAAACATAGTTGAGGCCACGCTCCAGCGAGAGAATCCCATGGCATCGTCTCGCTCGAGAGCTGCCAACCCCTCGTCACCGACGAGCTCTTGCTAACACTATTGTTTCAGATTATCACGTCCACATCCTATGACCCTCATAGGAGTCCTCCTCGTTGCTTGCTCCAAGTGAGATTCCAGTCTGCATTCAACTCCATCTACACTTCACCTGAAATACAACAAGCAGACACACTCCACACAAAAAATGAGCACCAGAGATGCCAATGAAATCCATTTTCCACAGGAAAGAGTCCATTCCAGGATGTGGAGGGCACCAAGAGCGGTGCAGTCCTCATCTCCGGAATGCCCCCCTTTGCCCCCAAGGTGTGCCGGCATTAACTCTGTCAAATGGGGAAGGCGCAGATATAGCAAAAACAAATTGGAGAAGCTGTGGAGCAGAGCCAGGGTTCGTGGTTAACAGCTTCCCGATTGCCCGGGGCAAGTGAAATTTGGCCACGGGCAAGGTAAAATTATGGGCAACTTGCCCGACCGGGCAAGCATTTTTTAAAGCAACCAAATATCTTTAATTTCGACGAAAACTGTGGTGTGATCTGTTTGTGTGCACTGTATGGTGATGGTTTAACCCAGACACCCCCTTATGTTGTGGTATGGTCCATTGGCCTTATCGGGGACAATGGGCGGGCGCTACGGGGATCAGTTAGTTCAGTGAATGTCGAGTTGAAGTGGACGTCAATAAATCCCGCAGTATTGGAACTCTCTGTAGTTGCATCCTCATTTGAAGTTTGAAAAACACAACAAAAACCTACGATATTTCGGCCGAAAATTGACAGCCGGAAGTTTTCCTACCTTATTCTGCGCATGTTCACAAGTGGCGACGAGTTCATTCAAATCCGAACATTTCGGATTCCTCTGACATGACTAAAATAGCTCGAATATTTTTAAGTAGACAATTCAGTTGCGAGTAAGGAAGGGAGTAATATTTGATTATTGGCTGTTAATTCATTAGCTCCATGACGTGACCTGACATAGTGTCAGTGACTGTGTTCTGTTTATGCTATGAAACTTATGGAGGCAGCGCCACAGGCAATGGTCTTAAAGGAATACACAAATTTCCCACACTCATAATTTACTCATGTGATTCCTCAATTAATAGGCTCTCCTGGATTTAAAATTGATAATCTGGATTGCTGTAATATCATTTTCCCAATTTAACATGCAGATTTGTTAATTATTAACATGCAGATTTGTTAATTATTAAAACTACAATTAACATTTTCAATAACTGCACAGGATGATACATTTGCTCTTGTGAGGAGGGTTTCATGGTTGATGATGAAAACAAGATTAATTTATGTTTATCAGATTATATGTTTATTTACATTTGTGGCGCACATTTTACAACCATAAACATTTTATTCTTAGAGAAAAAAATTGTCACTTGCCCAAGTCGGGCAAGTAATTTGGCCACTCGGGCAAGGCAAATTTTAGTGGCACTTGCCCTATGGGCAAGCAGTTTTTAAAGTTAACCGCGAACCCTGCTAACATATTGATGCAGACCACTGGGGGACATCGCAACATAATGTCATTGATAAAATAGGAATCGTTCAAGTGAAATATGTTTAAGTATTTCATTTTACATTTATAGATAGTTTCATTGTGGGTACTTTTTGCTTCCATTATAATCTGGATCCCTAAAAGAATTAAAGGGGCCCTGGAATCAGAGTCGCTATTTATTGTATGATTTACGTTTGGGTTTTTTTTTACCCAAAATGACATTTATCCTGCGAGTAAGTTCCGACATTACCCTTTTTATTTGTATAAAATTTCTGTTTTGAAATAAATTTTAAAACAAAATTACGTTTGAAGAGTAAAAGTTCTTACACATAAGCATTAAGCAACAACACTTTCTCTCTGACTTTCATGTTGACATATTTGAATAATGACTGTATATTTTAAAGTTATCCAATATTTATACAAATTAGACTAAGATACACCATAATATTTTAAGAGTTCACTGAATTATTTTGTACCTGCAATGATGTATAACAGCCAGACGGTGTCAGTAATGAGTAACAAAGTAACACAACACCTCCCATTGTTTTGTCATCAGTCATTTGCAAAAATTACCAGGAACTATGAGTTGCGGGGGAGATGCAAACCACCTGGGCCACAGGAACTTTATTACCAGGAACTAAATGTTCCTGTACTTGTAGGTAGAAAAGGGGGTTGTGACTTTCAGCCTTTTTGAGACCATAGTAAGACAAAGATGCAGATGCATTCCTTGCAGCATGCGCTTGTTCACTGATGAGATCCGTGCAACCCTGGATGGATGCATTAAATGAATTTTAAATGTTTGGATGAGGTGAAACTATGCACACATGCACAGAACAGTGCAGGAGCCACTGGAGGTTCATTGACCGAGCCAGTAAAAATTTCATAAATAAGACCAACACGTACTTGATTTTTCAAAAAAAAATAAAATGTGTTTTATCCACTAAAATTCATCAACCGCCATTGATGTTTTCGCCGCAGTGTGCATATTTTTTAGAGTCAGGCAGAATTCCTTCCGGAAGGAATTGCTTGAACAAGATATGCCAGAGAAGTTATTGTAAAAAACGAGACAAGTCTGCACAAATAAATCACCCAGCCAAGATTGTCTTTGTCACTTGCGAGGAGCGGTTTCCTGTCAAACACGGTTCAAGACGTGCATCTGTTTTTGTGGCTTCCTGCTAAACTGCCAGCATAGACACAACTCTGTTACCACTGAACTCACGTTTTCCTGTTGAAGGATTTTATAAGATTCACTACAAGTTACATGTATTCAGTTTAATGCAATAAAGATATATACTGATTGGGCTTTAATTCAATGTATGGGAAAAGGTCAGGCCAGGCTGTGTGAAATGCATGGGTGGCAGATGTTTTGTGCAGGACGAGCCGCACGTTGAAGAACTGGGTGAGCTGACGCGGAAAGGTTCCAGACATCAAGGACATCCAGGTGCTGGTGTGAGATGGTCACACGGTCGTCCGTGAGAGCAGAATAACGGATCCAGTGGCTCATGGACAGTGGAGCGCACAAACAACAACATTGGTGCGCCATGGGAAGAGCCGACACGTCACCTTGCGGGCAGAAGACGTCCACTAAGAGAAAGCTAAAGTTAACTACAGATGACACATGGCCAATAGTAGGACAGGAGGATGTCTTTGTTTTTGATTAAATGTATAAATGATCCAGGGCAACTCGTGGGTGGGGGTCTTCTGTTGGGTACAGGGGCGCGCAGAACTGTGTTGAGGAATTTGTTGTACTAGATCTCCTGTTAGGAATAAATCCGCTCCCGTGTGAAGTTGCCGGCTTCCTGGTCATTTCTCTCTCAAAACGAGCGCGCAAAATTGTTGGATGAATGTAGGTTGTGATTAATTTAATGGAGTCAGATAACTAATTCGAACAGTTTGATAAACTTTTGGTACATTCATAGAGTTAGATTCCAACACTGTTTAAGAGGTCCATGTTTTTGTGACCTTCTATTAATCCGTAAGCATAGTTTTGAAACATGATGACATGACAAACTTAATTTCTTTCACAACGTATAAAAACCGGAATATGTAAAATCTTAAATAATCAGTTCAAATTTTAAACTGGGAAAAAAACACGGAGTTTACCTTCCTCTGTTGGTTATTCTTTGGCATTTGTTTTCTGCACTGATTTCATTTGGCATAAACAAATGTTCAGCAAACTGGCAAGTAAAGGGCAATATTCAAAAATAAACCGGAAATAACCTTGAACAATTTCCCCAAACAACTTAATGATGTGATGCATATTTTTAACGATTGAAAGTCGTTCTTTACAAAGCAAATGAGAGTAAGATGTGTACAAACCTGCTTTGTGTAGCACAACACGAGGCTGGTTGCTAACTTCGTCCAGCAGTTGAAGATGTTGCTCGTTCTCTTCTTTTATTCCACAAAGTTCCTCTTTGTACTGGGGTGTAGATTTTTCACACATTTTCAAATGATAATTCCCAAAAATCCGCACTTGATCTCTGCTTGACGTTGAGTCATGTGCCTCTTTTCGTTAGCTGCTAGCTAGCTAACAAGCTAAGCTAACTACGCCGAAAAGCATCAACGCACGACGAGATGAGGTTATCCGGACACAAAGACTTATTGAATTATGTCGTGGTCCTTTAGAGTAGCACTGGACATCCTTTGATAAAATTACAGTCAGTTCCACACTAAATCAGAAGAATTTAGCGGTGGGTGTTTTTGTTCCGGTGTGGACGGGTCGGTGGATGTGGTCGAGGTCGAAGATACGCGCTTCCTGATGACGTCATGCTTTAAGCACGTATTTTTCAAATATCTTTCTTTGCCTCTGTGTTTGTTTTCATCCCTGGCTGTTCTATTTTAATATATATATTATATAATATTTTAATTCGGTTGATAAAAAAATGTAACAAAATAATTTAAATAACGCCACAAAAGCGAGTCAGCTCCGACGTCACTTCCGCCTATTTCCCGAGAAGCCGCTGCTGGAACAGCAGTGGGAATGTTACGTTTCTCCTACCGAACTTGCAACAATGCTGTGGTTCACTCGGGCTGCAAGATTGTATGAATATAATGTCTGCACATACTAGCAGTGCTTCTCAATTTTTTCACGCCCGCCCCTACCAAGAAGAAACCACCACCAATTTTTTTTCTGTCTTTGTAGATTGATATTAGATTGTCAATAAAATATCCCTTAACTAACCTAAATTGATCATATAAATTTGAGAACTATTATAGCGAGGATCTCGTAACTCAGTACTCTGTTGTGCAATTATTGATGAGATGACAAATATTTGTCACATCATGTCATTATCCACACCACTTATCCTGAACAGGGTCGCGGGAGGGTACTAGAGCCTATCCCAGCTGACTTCGGGGCGAAAGGCACACGACACCCTGAACTGGTGGCCAGCCAGTCACAGGGCAGACATAGACACCGTCACTGAGAGGGAACTGAACCCACGTTGCCTGCACACAACTCAGGTGAGTGTACCACTACACCATCAGTGACATGATAAGTATTTACTAGTACGTTTTTTGTAAAAAAAACTTTATAAACATTAACAAACCAAACACAGTTATTAATACGTACATAATATAGAAAAGACAAAAAGAAGAGCCAGGGGGATTTTAAACAAAAATTCTATATGAATAACATAAAGCAACAGCTTTTGCATTGTTGGAGTTGAGTCACCGTGGAAATGAGAAGTATTTAGTAAATCAACTTTTGAAAGCCAAACTTACGCCAATGCGTGTTCGGTTTTTGTACTCAAGAAGAAAAGGGTCAAATAAAGACTCAACAACTGATTAGAGTTCCGATATTTAGTTTCTTCAATTTCTGGAGTTCAGGAAATAGTACAAAGACAGATATCTGGGTGGCTTTTTCTTAATCTCACGAGAAACTGCACTCGGGCGAGCACAGTCAAAAAATGTGCACCATCTTTCAGCCCAGCTTCAGTTTTAGGAGTTTTTTATGTCAAGAGTAATGTAGGTTGAATCGGTTGAATTGGTTGAATCGGTCGTCCTCGCTCCCTCCCACGCCACGGGTCCACGTCCAAGGGAAGGTCCTCCCCAGGTTAGTCATCGTCTGGATAGTTGATTCGCGTCTGGTCCCCAAGACTGGCACGCCAAGGCTGGCCTTCTCCGGCTAGCAGTCTCTCCGTCTCTCTCCCCGCTGGCATTCCTCTGTAATCTTGTCGGTGTGCATGTGTGGGGGTGTATGTGCACGTGTTTGTGCAAGTGTAAGTCCGTGTCTGTGTGTATGCATGCGTATGTGCATGTGCTCCGATCTCCAATTGTTATGTCTTTCGGAATGTATTTTTTGCGATAGTGTCTATGTTACAGTTCTAGTGCCAAATTTGGTATGTTTGCATCTCTCCAGCCAATGTGGAAAATGAGCGTCGTATTAGACCATGAAGTGCTGTGAATGTGAATGCAAGTCATGGAAATGCTATGTGTGCAAATTTGTTCTCACTACCCAAAATTTCAATAAAGTTCACACATTTAAACTAAGTACTATACATTTAGCATATGAGAAAAATATAATAAATCAGAAAACATCAGGACTACAATCCCAGTTATTCTTGTGACCCGTGCTTCTAGTTCCATTTGATAAATGCTTTTTGTTTCATCAATGTTTAACATATTCCGTAAATATGAACCTGCTAAATTAAATAATTGACCTTCTGTCCTGTAAGTGTTTAGAATAATGCCAGCAATCATAATATAATCCTTCATTTACCATTGCAGTCGTCTTATCATTGCAGTTGTCAGGGTCGCCGGTCGGCGAGGAGGAGGTGGACCCAGAATGCGAGGAAGCTGGAGAAGGTGTAACTTAAGCAATTTATTAGGGGACCAAAATAATGACAGACAACGGGGCAGGGTGCAAAATAAGAAAGGCGAACTTAACGTGGCTAAGGAGCAAGGACAGGGACAAATGCGAGGGGACGAGAGCGGGGGGCGAGAGCGGGGGGCGAGAGCGGGGGGCGAGAGCGGGGGCGAGAGCGGGGGCGAGAGCGGGGGCGAGAGCGGGGGCGAGAGCGGGGGCGAGAGCGGGGATGGGGGCGAGAGCATGAACGAGAGCAGAGAGCCGTCGTGACAGTCCGTAACGGAGGAATGCACCGC
Organism: Idiotropiscis lumnitzeri; assembly: GCF_059441095.1. NCBI lineage: Eukaryota > Metazoa > Chordata > Actinopteri > Syngnathiformes > Syngnathidae > Idiotropiscis > Idiotropiscis lumnitzeri. Next base: position 29,524,920 of record NC_142392.1, on the reverse strand, counting down.
CAATGAGTTGTCGGAGTGAGGTGTTCAAATAGTCCAGTAATTTAGGGGAGCAGATGGGCATCAGGTGTGTGAGGGTAACGGGGAACAGGTGCGTGGCTAGAGATAATAGAGGTACGCTTTTTCAAATTTTGATGACGTCATAGCCCCGCCTACAGAGTTACGCTTTTGTCTCCTTGTCCCCGCCTACAGAATTACGCTTTTGTCCAAAATGGCCGCTATCCCCGCCCCCTGTGTTAAAACTATCCAATCTCCAGCCACCTATTTCAAAATATTTACATATTCCCTGCCCTTGAAGGTTTAATACCACGCCTACAGAATTACGCTTTTGTCGAAGTGGGCCCCGCCTACAGAATTACGCTTTTTCAAATTGTGATGACGTTGTGTGTGTGTGTGTGTGTGTGTGTGTGGGCCAAGCCCCCCTCCCCTGATTGCCCTCAGTAGTAAAAACAATGTGTCCCCTACGTGCGTGTGGGCCAAGCCCCCCTCCCAAACTGTATGCTTCTTATGTTAAAAACAATGTGTTCCCTGCGTGCGTGTGTCCCCCTCCCAAACTGTACTTATGTCATTCATATTTTAATACCTGAAGTATATAAAGCATCCAATGCAATGTTCTATTTAAATAAATAAAACCAAATGAAATAAGTGAAATAACATGGGTTGAAAAGAGCAGGCGTTGTTTTTACCTTTGAATAAGATGTTTATTCGGTGGATATAGGTCATCCATATTTTAATATCTGAAGTATATAAAGCATCCAATGAAATGAGATATATCTAATTAAATAATGTAGATGTATAAAATTAAATTAAACGAGTGAAATAATATGAGTTGAGAAGAGCAGGCGTTGTTATTACCTTTGAATAATATGTTTATTCGGTTGATATTTGCCCTTTTTGCAAACATGTCTGGACATATTCCCAGCGACATAAGTTTAAACATGGTATTGTGCAGGCTTGGGGGGGTTGTCCGGGCAAGACGCCGGCCATAGACACCCTCCAAGCCTGCAGCAGCCTCAAGGTGTTTCAAAAGATAGTGAGTGGCAGGCAACTGTCGACATCCGGTCGTCAGACCCCTTGCCTTTTTTGTAAAATCTGCCTAGTCATGTTTGCATGTCTGGACATGTATTTGTTGGCTACATTTGGACAGTCAAACGCCGTCATTTATCCCGCTACGGACGAGAAAAATGAAGGGTGATGTCTCCACCGCTCCCGCCCCTCGCACCCTCCTATTTCCCTGTACGTCACAGCCTTCCTACTGCCGGCAGCCCCCATGTTTGTAGTCCTTTTTTGTAGTCCGTACGCTGAGTAAAATAGCAACCAGCCTGGTTAAGAAAATAGAATACAGCTAGGTTAAGAATATAGCACACAGCTAGGCAACCCCCATGTTTGTAGTTTATACAGGTAAGCATAGAAATATTAGATATTAGAATATTATATATGATATATATATATATATATATATATATATATATATATATATATATTTATACTATAATATATATCTATAAAATAAATAACATGCAGCTAAGAAACAGCTTACAGCTAAGAAATAGTATGTAGTTAGGTTAAGAAACAATATACATTTAGGTTAAGAAAATAGAATACAGCTAAGAAAATAGCATACAGCTTAGAAACAACATGCGTTTAGGTTAAGAAATAGCAGCTAAGCTAAGATATCATTAAGGTCGTTTTACCAATTATTTTACCTTTCAAGGAGGAGCATCATCTTGTCTGTAGACATCCCCAAGTCATCTTTGCAACAAGCTTCAACATGTTTTCACGTATTTCTTATCTATAGTTGGACAGACAGACGACCACCAAGTTGCGGTCGTGTGTAAGCATAAACAACACCGCCCGCCCCCCAGAATCACGCTTCTGTCAAAAATAAGCACATCCCCTACTATCATATCCCGACCCCAGTCTCAATACAGCCAAAGCCCAAGTCACGCTCTGCACAGACAAACCAATTTTTCCGGCTGAAGAGCCAGACCTACTCTAAAAATGAAGACGCTCAGAACAAGACGCCGCATGGTCATGGACATCACACCGAGAAGGGTGACAACCATCGTTGCACCTGATCAGGTTTCTAACAACATTGCAGAAATCTCTTCAGGTAAACGTTGCAATTAATCTTTAACTATATAGCTATATAATATTTAATCATGGTATCTTTGTATTACAGATAGCGGTGTGGATGAACCTACAAGCAACCGTGACATGACTATGGTTGAAAACGTTGTTGGTGTAGAAACCCTGACAACTGCAAACATGGAACAGGTTGACGCCTGTACAAATGTAGACCAGGATGGAACCCCTACAAAAACAGACGAGGACCAGGCAGGACCATCATACTCTTTATGGGTGGGCGGTACGGGAATCTTACCAACCCCTGTTGTAGCCTCGTACAACACTGGCGAGCCATCATATTCAGGGTGGAGCCGTCCCGTTTCACCGACGCCGCCGTCGACACCTCCGATGACCCCCACCTCGTCGGCAGAATCTTCACAAAATGCGAAGGTACAACAGTCCAGTTGGTCCGACCAGGCTGATTCTCCACAAACCACGGAAGCACGAGTACCTAGTTGGTCCGACCAAGAGGGTTCAAACGAAGTGTTTGAGCCCTCTATGGTTCAGACCGTCAACGACCCTGACCCCGGACCTGCACCTATTTCCAAGGATGATGTACAACATATGTCATGGGTTGAGCCTCCTAAGGGATGGGTTGATATGGATGTCGTAATAGTTGTTAAAGCGGCGATTCTTTACATGGTCAGACGCTTTGTGATAAAGTATCACAAAAAACGGGGTTGTTTGCATAGCTATAGATACCTATGCAATAGTTATTATCTAAGACTGCAATATGAGCGCATCATGCCAAACCTTTGCGATAAAAAGTTTTTACCCTGTATTCATTACTTGTTGGATTTGTGTTCTGTAAAAACGGATAAAGAAACAGTCAAGCGAGTTGCAGAGATCTTAATGGTGGACTTAGCACTCGTAAAGGACTTACCGGACCGCCTTAAAGTGGATGAGAGCGTATGTTGTATGATATATCTTGATCAACTTGATATTTTCGAAGAATATCTTATAGAAAATATTAACTTTGACTAAAAATGGGTAATGTGTTGAGAAAATTATCGCTTTTTGGCTATAGAAGCTACTTTGAGTCGCTCGGGTTCGATCGACACGTTTCAAAATATTTTGGAAAATTGGGAAAATGAGATAAGTGACTTAGCATACTCACGTTGTTTAACGATGTGATAAGATACCGTCTCCGTCATCAACAACCTGTGGATCTCGCGCACGAATTGAAGATGTTTGAAGACCTGTTAGAATCAAAAGTTAATCCATCTGTTTTAACCCTGACCTATAGACTTTTTACGTCTTAGAGAATCCTTATCATGTGTAACCAGACTTAACCTTGTCATATTTTTGTATTTCATTCAATTAAAAATGGATGTTTTTAAAAATATGCTTTTGCGTCTGTGTGTTTAGACAAATAACAATGTGACGTTTGTCACTAAATCATAAACCGTCATGAGCGTTAAGCGTTGGTTGAAAAAATTGTACTACGATCCCATTCAACCAGCCAGTTTTGGAGGTGCAGATCGCCTTCATTTAGCTGCGAGGGAGAAAATGGGTCAAAAAGTGACGCGTCATAAAGTCAAGGATTTTTTTATCATCGCAAGATGCATACACCTACGAAAATAGGAGCACAGAAAGGTTTAAAGGGAAGTCTCTGCTTTGAAGCTTGCCCCACAGAGTAATAAAATTGCACTTGGTAACAAATAAGTTACCGCAAAAGTCGGCCAGCCAGGATGAAATAGTTAAAGACAGAGAGTTTCCAGAGTTAACAAGTATCATTAAGCGTTCACTGTATCGCGTACCATCGCTATTTAGAATTTATTGTCATCGTGCCCGCAGGTGGTCAAAAGTAAAGACGGCTGCCGCCAGCACAAACGGCCCCAAAACCTGAAAATAATATTGAAGAGAGATAGAAAAAGAAATCTGCCAATATGGAAATGCACTGGTGCCGGACTACGAGTCCATCATAAAACAGAAGCATTGTTCGGTAAATAAATTAAGGTTGAATGATTTAGAAAAATAACATAAATTATGCTGCTTTATATTTTGATGTAAAATCTTAAGAGCTCCTTTCAGAGCGCATTCTCGCATTTAGTACGAGGGATTGTGTACATTATTTAAGAAATGAGACATTAAGTGATAAAGACTGCGTAAACATCATTTAAGAAATAATAAAAGCCTCGTTCTTCTGAACTGTCAGTAAAACACCGGACTTAATAGCTCTCGGGTGGTGCTTTATGTTTAGTGGAAAACACCAAAATTTGTTTAATACCATTTATGCTTGCATACTCTTACGCTGATATATTGTGTTTTCAGTAAGTCGATGTCAGATACACAGAATGGAATGGTGTTTATCTACTTCTTTGAAAAGGTAAATATTTTACGAATCCGATAAGAAATGTAGCAATTTTTGTAATGTTAGCAAAGTCGAGTGAGTTTTGCTGCAGATATGACTTGACACCGATTTGACAGTCTTTTTCATCCTTAATCTACTTTTCTTTTTTTTTTAAATTTGACTTGATGATTTATTATCCTGACAAAATTCTGACTAATAGCTACTGTTAACATCTTTGGCAGCAAGACTCCAGCAAACTATTAAAACAATAACAATAATATGCTTATTCTCTGACTTTGTTTTTTGTTTCTTTTGTAGGAGACATGACTGTGATATATTAACAAAAAAGATGGCAGGAATTTGTTCATATTCATTTTTGTTTGTCTTGGCGTGTTTAATTTTTTTAAAAGGAAAACAGGCAACATAAAAGATAGACGCATTTTCGCAAATAAACCTCATTCTCATTCTCTGTATTTTGATTATTTGAAAAATATCTCTCGGGTTGTTGGGTGCGTGTCTTGAATTTCACAATGTATTATTTACCAGTGATGCACGATAATATTACCATTGTTTTTAACACGCTGGCCATCGATCATGTGGTATTGGCATTAATTTCACAGTTTGCGCCGTGACTTTTGACCGTAGGTCAGTCAAATGGTCCAGGCTGACTTTCTAGAAACTCAGCATGAACTGTAAAATAGTCCCACTTTTTCCATGCATTGTAAATGATTCACTTTGTGACTAGTAACATGTCAGAAAATAGTCAGAAATGTTTATCATTGTTTTCCAAAGTAAATGCCGGTGTTTGCCCGTCTTATTCTGAGTCACAAAGCAGAGAAAATTAACTTTCAAGAATCAAAATACTTAATATTTGATTCCAGATTCATTATAGCGGTCACTGAAGGTGTAATGGTACACTCGACCGAGTTGTGTGCTGTGCGGGCAGCGTGGGTTCAGTTTCCACTCAGTGACGGTGTCTAATAGCACTAATAGATGCTTTGCTTAGCAATGGTGATGTACAGTATTTGTGCGTCCTCTAGGTCGAATTTAATCTCTGGAGACTTCTTGGAATGTATAGTACGACTTTCGGTTTGAAGGAAAGACAGCAGCGTTGCAATCGAAACTGCATCTCGCTCGCCAGAGAGCCAAATGGGGAGAAATGAACAGACTACGATTGCCGCAGTTGTTGTTTCCATCGTGAAATTGTTTCGCCAAATGTCTAAACTTTTCAGCACAACCGGCAAACATGTTCATAAAAAACGGAGTTGAATCGCTGAAAATAACACACCTCAGAGTTGTCTACTCCAACGGTAAAAAGGCACAGTTTCTTACGATATTTCCACCTTGAAAAGCACCAGCTTCAAAATATTGAGTAAACATCTGACACAAACCCAGGTTAACATGCATTTAAAGAATTTGGTCATTTTTCCTCTTGAGAACATCCCAGGAAGCTGCCGCACCGTTTTACTGGAAATGTCAGAACAGGTTACCAAAGCAGAATAGTGGCAATTAGACTATTATTATTATTATTTCATTGTATTTTCTTTTTTTTTCTATCATTCATCAGCAACATTTGTTTGCCTTTTTTAAGGTCTCCATTTAATTAAAAGTAGGATTCAAGCAGAACAGAAAAAAGGTTCCGAAACGCTTTGATCATTTTCATGAAGGGTTGCATCGTACACCAGTATTCATGTGTCACCAACTAGTTGCAGACTCAACCAATAAGTATGAACTCGAAAACTAAGCGTCAATCTGAACATCTTGGGTATAGTTTACTGGAAAAAAAAAACTTTGGCTGTCAAATGTCCTGTCAAACGTCCATGATGAGGTATAACCAGAGGTAAAGCATGTTAAATAGTGACACTCCCTTGATCACAAAAGATTCGTAAAATGCAATGTAAAAAAAAAAATGAATTTAAAAGAAAAAAATGAAAACCTCGGGACAGTATCAGGAAGATGAGTAGCCTCAAATATCCCAAAAATGTGAGGTTTTTAACGAGAACTCAATATCAGCAGATGAGGAAAAACCATTGTTGTACTTTTGACCATAGCTGATGCATTTTCGCCAGTGCTCAGTGTTTCACCCCTGAGTCGACTTAGATCCTACTTTTAAGAATTAAAAATTGACATTCAGTCAAGAACAACGCATTGCTACATGCATAAAAAGTGAAAAAAAATGGTTGTGCGGTTGAAAACCACGGGGTAAAACTAAAAGTGATGCGTTTTCTTACATGAAATCAAGCTCAAATCTAACACAGACATTACGGAAGCACGAAGACAGTGTCATTCCTTGGCCATATGTTCAGATTTACAATATGTTGCTTTGAAAGTCAAGTCGGGCTTTCTGAACAGGCAGACGCAGACGCACTAATGGAAACTGTTTTTGATTTGGTTTGTGCAGCAGCATAATTGAGCAGAAGTCTCCATTTTGTGTTTTTTACCCTTCACCTGTGCAAACCAGAACACTAAGAGAAGAGTTGTTGAACTTACATGTCCGTAGTTGTTTAATGGCAATTTGTTCTGCTTCCTCCCGACCTCCTGGTATGTGGACAGCTCATGTGTTGGTGTAGACCCTCTGACCCGTTGTTGGTTGCAAACTCCACCAGTGTGAGCTTTCGGTTGCTCGCAGAGGGAGATGGTGGGCCCGCAGCCATGGGGTCTCCAGAAGCAGCACAGTTTACGAGTACTGCCCCTTTCCGCCTGGCCAGGACTGCCCGCGGTACTTGCCAGTGTATGGAGTGACAAAGACAGGAAAGCTCACAGCTTACCTGATGGAAAACACAGGGGGAAGGTGGAAGAATAAATACAAGAGTGCATCGTTACAAGTTTGAAAAGTAGCACGCAATAAAACGGTCGTCATCAGGCAAGAAAAGGTGCAACAATTGAATGATTAGGCTATCATTAATGTCATGTCATTATCCACACCGCTTATCCTGTACAGGGTCGCGGGAGGGTGCTGGAGCCTATCCCAGCTGACTACGGGCGAAAAGCGCACAACACCCTAAGCTGTTTGCCAGCCAGTCACAGGACGGACATAGACAAAGTCACTGAGTGGAAACTGAACCCACGCTGCCCGCACAGCACACAACTCGGTCGAGTGTACCATCACACCTTCAGTGACCGCTATAATTAATCTGGAATCAAATATGAAGTATTTTGATTCTTGAAAGTTAATTTTCTCTGCTTTGTGACTCAGAATAAGACGGGCAAACACCGGCATTTACTTTGGAAAACAATGATAAACATTTCTGACTATTTTCTGACATGTCACTAGTCACAAAGTGAATCATTTACAATGCATGGAAAAAGTGGGACTATTTTACAGTTCATGCTGAGTTTCTAGAAAGTCAGCCTGGACCATTTGACTGACCTACGGTCAAAAGTCACGGCGCAAACTGTGAAATTAATGCCAATACCACATGATCGATGGCCAGCGTGTTAAAAACAATGGTAATATTATCGTGCATCACTGGTAAATAATACATTGTGAAATTCAAGACACGCTCCCAACAACCCGAGAGATATTTTTCAAATAATCAAAATACAGAAAATGAGAATGAGGTTTATTTGCGAAAATGCGGCTATCTTTTATGTTACCTGTTTTCCTTTTAAAAAAGAATTAAACACGCCAAGACAAACAAAAATGAATATGAACAAATTCCTGCCATCTTTTTTGTTAATATATCACAGTCATGTCTCCTACAAAAGAAACAAAAAACAAAGGAAGAGAATAAGCATATTATTATTATTGTTTTAATAGTTTGCTGAAGTCTCGCTGCCAAAGATGTTAACAGTAGCTATTAGTCAGAATTTTGTCAGGATAATAAATCATCAAGTCAGATTTAAAAAAAAGAAAAGTAAATTAAGGATGAAAAAGACTGTCAAATGGGTGTCAAGTCATATCTGCAGCAAAACTTACTCGACTTTGCTAACATTACAAAAATTGCTACATTTCTTATCGGATTCGTAAAATATTTACCTTTTCAAAGAAGTAGATAAACACCATTCCATTCTGTGTATCTGACATCGACTTACTGAAAACACAATATATCAGCGTAAGAGTATGCAAGCATAAATGGTATGAAACAAATTTTGGTGTTTTCCACTAAACATAAAGCACCACCCGAGAGCTATTAAGTCCGGTGTTTTACTGACAGTTCAGAAGAACGAGGCTTTTATTATTTCTTAAATGAGGTTTACGCAGTCTTTATCACTTAATGTCTCATTTCTTAAATAATGTACACAATCCCTCGTACTAAATGCGAGAATGCGCTCTGAAAGGAGCTCTTAAGATTTTACATCAAAATATAAAGCAGCATAATTTATGTTATTTTTCTAAATCATTCAACCTTAATTTATTTACCGAACAATGCTTCTGTTTTATGATGGACTCGTAGTCCGGCACCAGTGCATTTCCATATTGGCAGATTTCTTTTTCTATCTCTCTTCAATATTATTTTCAGGTTTTGGGGCCGTTTGTGCTGGCGGCAGCCGTCTTTACTTTTGACCACCTGCGGGCACGATGACAATAAATTCTAAATAGCGATGGTACGCGATACAGTGAACGCTTAATGATACTTGTTAACTCTGGAAACTCTCTGTCTTTAACTATTTCATCCTGGCTGGCCGACTTTTGCGGTAACTTATTTGTTACCAAGTGCAATTTTATTACTCTGTGGGGCAAGCTTCAAAGCAGAGACTTCCCTTTAAACCTTTCTGTGCTCCTATTTTCGTAGGTGTATGCATCTTGCGATGATAAAAAAATCCTTGACTTTATGACGCGTCACTTTTTGACCCATTTTCTCCCTCGCAGCTAAATGAAGGCGATCTGCACCTCCAAAACTGGCTGGTTGAATGGGATCGTAGTACAATTTTTTCAACCAACGTTTAACGCTCATGACGGTTTATGATTTAGTGACAAACGTCACATTGTTATTTGTCTAAACACACAGACGCAAAAGCCTCTTTTTTTAAAACATCCATTTTTTATTGAAAGAAAAATCAAAAATATGACAAGGTTCAGTATGGTTACACATGATAAGGATTCTCTAAGTCGTAAAAAGTCTATAGGTCAGGGTTAAAACAGATGGATTAACATTTGATTCTAACAGGTCTTCAAACATCTTCAATTCGTGCGCGAGATCCACAGGTTGTTGATGACGGAGACGATATCTTATCACATCTGTAAACAGCGTGAGTATGGTAAGTACATGTCCTACACTTATCTCATTTTCCCAATTTTCCAAAATATTTTGAAACGTGTCGATCGAACCCGAGCGACTCAAAAATATGACGTTGCACAAACGATTCCCACGGCTCCTGAAAAATTGTCAAAGACATGGCACGCACTTTTTGCATAAACAATAAAAAAATTTCAATCAAAGGGTCTTTATCATCGGGGTTATATGTAATTGTTCTATTTATGATATCTGCCCACCCTTGGCTTCTAGAGCCAAAAATCGATAATTTTCTCAACACATTACCCATTTTTAATCAAAGTTATTATTTTCAATCAAATATTCTTCGAAAACATCAAGTTGATCACGGTATATCATAAGACATAGGTTCTCATCCAATGCAAGGCGGTCCGGTAAGTTCTTTACTAGTGCTAACTCCACCATTAAGATCTCTGCAACTCGCTTGACTGTTTCTTTATCCGTTTTTACAGAACACAAATCCAACAAGTAGTGAATACAGGGTAAAAACTTTTTATCGCAAAGGATTGGCATGATGCGCTCATATTGCTGTCTTAGATAATAATTATGCCCTAAGTATTTATAGCTATGTTGTGTCGGAATTACTCTCAGACTACGACGTGATGATCGACTCGTTTTATTTCCATCACGGACCACAACAACGCCACGTCACCACAAAACACACCCACTTCCGGGGTCCACTGTACCCAACCCTCTTCACGGGCTGTCCCCGCATATGCCCGTACATAACATTTACCCCCCCCTTTTGAAAAACCCTTGAGGAGCGTATGTATCAAAAGAATCAAACCCAAACGAACCGGATGAAGTCAATGCTGGCTCCCATCACAACGCATGCAAAATACTGTCACCAACCGGCGATACTCGAAACGGACATTACTCCAAAACATAGTCTCTCAAATGCCTCGGCTTCATCCGCACACGAGATGGGCGGGCCTCTGGGCCAGGGCAGGCCTCCAGCTGTTCAGGTGGGTGGCCGGCTGCATCCTGCCGCTGTTCATCAGGGAAGGTGCAGTCCTCAAACATGGATGCTGTGTCCTCCAAACCTGCGTCGGCGCTCGAGGGCGGTGCCACCTTCCGAAGGCGACTGGCATGCCACCGTGACCCGTCAGTGAGCTTGAAAGTGGCCGGCCCGAGTTGGATGGCGATCTGCATTGGTGCGGACCAGAATGTGAGTAGTTTGTGGTCTCGGTTAGGCCGGCGAATCCGGACCCAGTCCCCCGTTGTGAGTGCAGGTGTCCTCACCCTCCGTCTCCTGTCGAACCGCCGTTTCATCTGACGCTGCATCTCCGTGACTCTGGCGCTGCAGCCGGGCGTCGCCCCTGGTGTGGTGACCGTTGGGGCCCGCAGCCGGTTCAGAGGGAGCTGAAGTTCCCGGCCTATCATCAGGCGCGCTGGGGAACTGCCGGTAGTCGAGTGTGGCGTTGCTCGGTAGTGGAGGAGGGTGCGGAGCAGCGCAGCTGAAAACTGTAGTCCATCTGCTAGGTGAGCCCTGATCCCGTTCTTTAAGGACTGGTTCAGACGCTCGACCCCTCCGTTTGCTTCCGGATGGTAAAAAGATGTGCGGATGTGTCTGATCCCTTTCTCTTCCAGGAAGGCGGCAAACTCCGCCGAAGCGAACTGTGGGCCGTTATCCGTGGTGATAGCGTTCGGATGGCCCCACCGAGAAAACACAGATGAGAGAAAGTCTATGACCACCCGAGTTGTGACAGACCCTGTGGCAACCACCTCCGGCCACTTCGAATGGAGGTCATATGCCACTAGGAGGAATCGTTGATGGTGCGGGACACCGTGAAGCTCGCCGCAGATGTCAAGCTGAATGTGTTCCCATGGTGCGGCAGGCCACTGCAAGGGCTGCAGGGGTGGCGTGGGCGGTGGTCCCGTCTTCCCACTAACCAGGCAGGCTGTGCAGTCCTTTACCATTGTTTCTATATCACGATCTATGCCAGGCCACCACACCAGGTCCCTGCAGCGGCACTTCACCTTGACAATCCCCAGATGGCCCTCGTGTGCCATGGCCAGGACACGTAGCCTGAGGTCACTGGGAATGACTGTGCGCAACCCCCGAGCCACGCAGACGCCGTTCCAACAGGTCAACTCATCCCGGACCCTGTGAAAGGGTGCCAACTGCTCCGGGACCTTGGCAGGCCACCCTTCCCGGATGTAAGTACGGAGCTGGCAAAGTGCAGGGTCCTTTTCTGACGCCATCTGTAGCTCCTCCAAGGAGACAGAGGCCTGGAGTGGGCCGTGGAGCATGAGGATGAATTCGGACTCCATCGCGTCCCGGCTTGAGTCGGACTTTGGGTCAGGGTTTGGGGAATCGAGTGCTGGGACAGGGTTGGCGCGAGAGAGCAGGTCTGCCACGACGTTTTTGTCAGGTTTAAAAGGTCCTGACGCCTTCATTAGACTGAATTAAATGCAGAGAACCAGAGGAATAACCAGGGAAGGTTTTGTCTTTTCTCCATCGCGATGGGAGGAGAAGCCAGGAAGTGAAGTAGACGTCTTGCCAGTTCACTCTCCCGCACTCTCACTGACTCCTTCGCCCATCCCTCTGGACTTTATTCAGAGAAAAACGAAACCTATGGAAAGTGAAACTTAAAACAAGCGTGTGGGTGTGCGCATGTGTGCTGAAGCAATGATGTGCCTGTCTGTGATTGTGTGTGTAATTATCATTGATACAAATAGTGTATAAAAAACATGATTAAAAATACACAAACTATTTACATACTCTCACATTTCCCCCCTGTTTGTCGGATTTAAATCATGTCCATACGGTGTTGGAATTTATCTTTATATCAATGTTAGAATTTAACTTTAACCCAATGTAAACTCAAATTAGTAATCTGACTCCAATTTGCGACCTTCCCCAACACTCACTCATCCAACAATATGCGCGCTCGTTCTGCAATAGAAAGGTATCAGGAAGCCGGCATTTTCACACACGAGTGGATTTATTCCTAACACACAAATCTACAACTTGAGTTTGGGTCCCTCTCAATACAGCTCTCTCTGTCTTCGCTGTTCAGCATTAATTTATAGACACAATATGCAAATGACACAGAGACAAAGGCATCCTGGCATGATTCTATTGGCTATGTGTATGCTGCAGTTAACTTTAGCTTGCTTCTCTTGGTCTTTCTTCAAGTGGTGGCCCCTCCTGCTTGTGGCTGAAGGGTCGAGTTTCTTGTCGACCCCTTCCCGCTCGAGGTGTCTGTCTGCGCCAGGCACCAACCTAAAACCTCCCAAACCTCACATTCTTTCACTTTCTTTTTCCAACTTCACCAGCCACCCACACAGCATTCCACAGAATAACAGTGACACAAGATGCAGGACATCGAATAAAACTAGCCAGGTTTAAACTCTTCCACTCCTTTATTCCCTCTCATGACCTCAGACAACTGAGGTCATCACTCGAACCCCTCATTTTATTGTTAAACACGAGCTAAAAATAAAACAACGAAAAATTAGTAACAACTATAAATCCATAGAAGGTGAGGTAAAGCTCAATAGAAAATTAGTAAAAAATTAAAAATCAATAGAAAATTAGTAAAAAATTAAAAATCTATAGAAAATTAGTAAAACTTAAAAATCAATAGAAAATGTCATTCTAGTAGAAAATCCGTAGAAAATTTCATTTCCTCCTCATGGCCTCAGGTCGCTGAGGCCATCTACACATACTCACATCCCGGACTCCCGTAGGGCCACAGCTGTTCCCACCCCCCCTCCTGGGGGTCCTTCTAAGGGATCATCATGTACTGGCCACCAGGAGGGAGTGGCCCCAACGTGCGTTCAATTGTCTTAACAGTTAATGATCTGATACATGGAATACAACAACATCCACATAACACCATAATAGCGGCAAACACAGCGATAGAAATCAGTACTGATGCAATCAAGCTTTTATATTTGCCAAAGATGTTTAACCAGTCAGAGTACCAACTGGTGTCCACACCTGAGTGCTCCTTCATTTTGTCACTTAACGTGCGCAGACCCTCCAATGCCTTGGTAAGGCGACCGTCAGGAGATGTTTTGTTGGGAATCAGAGTACAACACTGATCCCCAAAAATACCACACACTCCTCCTCTTTCGGCTAACACCATATCTAAGCTTATTCTGTTCTGGAATGCCATAAGAGACGTGGCAGCCAATTGCTCATGCACTGCCTGGAGTGCCGAGGTGGTGAAGTTCGCCAATCGTTGGACATTATCATCAACATAATTAATCCGGTCCACATTTTTGTTTACCGTAACAAACAGGAAAATACTCTCCCATCCTGCCGCAATTTGATCCACCAATTTATACTCGTCAGGGATCCCTCTTGGAACTCCAATTGCATCTATATACGTGGGATCTCCTGCATTCAACCATTCTTGCATGTCCCTTCTCTTCCTGTTAAGGAAGGGGATTCTTCCCCATTGTCCAACACCTTCCCACTCCATTTTGGCCAGATCTAAGGCTGTCACACTAACTGGCATGATCAGCGTTACCAGGGCGCACTTACCTGAGGCATTGGTGGGACGCCTATCGTACAGCACTTTCTCTCCACACCACAGCCAAACATCATCACGAGCGAGAGGGATTCCTACTGGCAAAGACACATTTTCATTACACCATGACTCCTGGAGATCTCCAATCCCAGGACCCGTCCCATTTAACTTTTAGGCAGGTGAACTTTTGTTTTGCAACTTGGGTGTCAAAAATAGGCTCTTTCTTTTTTATTCCCACATCATTCCATGGGTGTGTCCAATTAAAATTGTCACCCAAGTGTTCACCTGTGTCGGTTGTTTACATTTCAGATTTAGCAGTAGTTGTTGTGTCTGTGTCAGCGTCTTACCATCATCTCGCTCTGCTCCATACCATACCATTCCATTACATGCTCCTTTCGCTCCATCACTTCTGTCATCCCGCATCCTGTGTTCAAACGCCAACATCGTCCACACAAAGCACACGCCAGCAAGCAAAATAGTCAATAAGTTAAACAGTTGCATCGTCATCGTCTTTGTTCAGACTTGAAAGTGTCTGACTTTGATCCAATTCATGCCATCTACACATTCCCTCTCTTGACCTGCCCGTCCGGGCGGTCAACCTCTAAGCTCAACCTTGGCGGGCACAAATACTGGGGCCGGGCGCAACTACCGGGGCCGGGCGCAACTGTGAGTTATGGTACCACTTCTGTCCCGTAGTTCCCAATTGGATGGCGTGTCAGGTTCTAGCCAGAACTCTAAACTGTCCTTATCAGCGAGATCGAGTCCACCTCCGGGAAAGCACCCGGAGGTTGATGTACGGAGCGATGTCCGACTCCAGTGATGCTGAGTTCACTGAGTTCAAATATCTAACTGTGTTCCGAGATTACAAATTAAGCCTCGAGCTAACGCTCCAATTTTGACTGTTAATTGACAAAGTTTAAAGCAACACAAATGAAATAGTAACCATTTATGCTTAAAATAAAAAATCCCAAAACTATAATAACGCAGATACCGAATTAAACCTCTATTTTTCTTTTTTTTTAATGGGAAGAAAAGGTGCTCTACAAGACATAGACAGCTCCAAGACCGCTGCAGTCTTCACCTCCTATTGTCTCATGATTGGCTCAATCCACCTACAGGCTGTGCCCACACTGATTCTGTCAACTGGGGGAGGGGGTAGAGACAGTGAAAACAATCGCGGAGCTGTGGAGCCGAGCCCCAACTCAGTCGGGCCCTGGGTCCACAACACCTCAAGCAGAGACACACACAGAACTACCACTTCCGAGCGACCCTTCTCTGGAAATTTCGACATTTAGTAATGTTCCCAAAACCAAAGAATTTGTAGTCGGTGCTGAAATATGATCTCCCGATTGTGACGCGGAGTATTCAACAACGATGGGGTCTAGATCTTTAGTATGATGACGCGCATCAATATTCAATGCGATTTGTGGCTCGGCGAAAGTAAACAATTCATACCATTTCCGCTGCTCAGGGACAAGGCACGCGTGCAAGGCAACGCCAGTAGACATAATTCTAACGCAAGATGCACTCATGACTAAATTTGGATGAGTGCATTTTTGATAAACCAAATCATGTTTGTGATCACATGTACAATGTGATATGTCAATTGGTGAATTGAAAGGGTGGCGGTTGCTAAACCACTCAGACCAGAGCAAGAACAGGGCATACCCACCGCGGGAGGATGGGAACCAGGTTTCAGAGCTGCCCTCAAATGTTTCAGTTCAGTTTAGCCACTGGGAAGGAAGAGAGCACGACATATGCTCCCTCCGACGGATGTGCAGAGTCAAGTTCAGTCCCATCCGGGAATGCCACTCGAATTCCAGTGTTCGTTCAGTCAATGGCAGTGACTCAGGCAATCTTGAGAGTCCACATGGCTCAGTGGGGGTTGCGGAAGGAGCTCATAGCTCGCCCCAATATCCAGCACCATCGAAAACTTGTCCATCCACCGTCCCCGGACTGCTAGGACCTGCTAGTCCTCGAATGCTGAAGCTCCGCTGCCCCCTGTCATGGAATGGGGTACGAGCGGGTTTGTGTCAAGTGCGTTGGGAGTGGGTAACGGTGGCGCCCCCTGCGCTGGTGGAGCTCTTTGTGACAGATATGGCACCGGAGGATGGCACATTCCAGAAAGTGGCTCGGCATGGACAGCTCATCACCCAGTGACCCCACACCCCGCAGCCAGAGCACACCCCACTCACAACCCCCGTCTGTAACCACCCATATCTCTGTTACTGCAATCCCAACCTCGTTGACTGGCCTGCTATGGACAGCAGCCAGTCTGCTGTGGCGCTGCGTCACCCGAACCTTGCCCAGAAGCAGCAGAAGTGGAAGGAGCAGCTGCCTCCTTTTTTTTTTTATCTCTCTTGGCCTTCTAAACCTGCAAGTACAACAATTTTAGTCACGCTCCTTAATCCAATCCCATATATTCCTTTTCTGATGTCGTGCAAAATTAGGTACAAAATGTGTTCTACTTAGGCCGATTAGCATTTTTTCATTCATGGACTATTTCGCCTGATGTCTGCCACTGGAAGGTGCACGCCCTTGTGGACGGCCAACTGGAACAGCTGTGTAATGTCGACATTATTGGATGGGTCACTGCCGGAAGTCTCACTCCATTCATGTCTCGCCCTGGCCACATAGACCAGGCCTGTCTCCTCCGCTCCCCACCTGAAAGACACAGCAACATCGACCCCAACGGGCCAGAAATATCTGATGCACGGCACAGCCAATCTCACCTGAGGTGTCCCCATTTAGCTGGTGACCATCATGCTGGTCAGCAGGTCTGGCCTCGGCCTCAAGTGAGGATAGTTCCTCTGAAATAAATTTTGTCCCGCTTGTAACTCTGTATAAACCTCTTAGTCTGGTGTCTCCTTTGTAGGAGATTTCAACCAACGTGACCTCTTTACAACGTGTCGAATAAACCAATGTTGACCTTTCTGCTATCTTTACAGCTGTGAGAGCTGTTACTAACGCCTCCTTCCCCCTTGGGTAATTACAAATGTCTTATCTTCAAACTTCTTACAAGCACCCAGTATCCTGGCTTCACTCATTTTGTGCCCCTGCTGGGAGACAGAAAGATCCTTGTCACTCTAAATTTGCGCCTGTCTTTTGTTTTCCTAACACTTTTCACATATGGTCAACTAAAGTTGCTTCAACATCTATTTCCCATTTGTTCTTAAATTTGAGGTATTCTATAAGTTCTTCCAAACAGTGTTTTACAATGTCTTAGTCCTAAATACAATGAACTACGTTACAATGGAAAATATCAGAATAACATTCATACATCCAACATGAGACACGTGCTTGAGACCACTTCAGGGTCATTTTTGTCTGAAATATCTCCTCTACAACAACTTACCCTTGCGTTAAGTGAGTAATTTTCCATAAAAACAGTGCCACTAATTCGACATTAACTTCAAGTATCACTGCTGTGGTGCTGTATTATATGGAAAAGTCTGAACAATCCAAGAAAATTTTGCCCTATCCTGGACTGGGTGTGTGTTATCTAGTCGCGCATCCAATGTGAATATATCTTATATCTCCCTCCTTGTTGAGGAGAACCTCTGGGATGGTAGTGGTGAGGCGCTATTTGAAGCGTTCTCCGGCCTTCTGGTCACACCGGTCACATGTCACCTCAAACCTGTGGACAGAACTGGACGAGTGGCACTTGCCAGTGAGAATGAGAAGGGGTAAATTATCTTCCTTCCAAAACTTTCAGTTTTGCATAAATTTTGTGTAATAACGTCAATCAACCATTCACTTGATGTTTGAATTTAATTACTCCAATCTTTCTCCAATAACACTTTGAAAATCAATACTTGGGAGTGCAATAGGGATTCAGGGTGATCAGGCCTGTCCACCCATCGCATCCTAAGTACTGTAAGGGCTTGCCGGTGACCTCAAACAATTTTCTGTCCTGAGGCCCGTCCCTTAAACATTCACTCAAACCACATATACGTACAAACACTTTTTCTTTCACACTTTCATTCACCAAACGATACTTTCCAATTCCACACAGAGACCCCTCCCTTGGCGCGTCCGCCTTGATTCCACTGAGATTTGTGCTGGCAGTTCCTTAATTTTGCCTCAATTTAGCCAGCGTATGCCAGAATTTACAACTGTGGGTCTCTGGATTTTCCCATTCACTCCCCGTGAAGTTGTTTCTCCTCTCCTGGACGCAGCTGACGAAACTGCACCTGTGACATCAAACAGCTCATAGATGCGAATGTTAGCAGTCTGGTATTTATGGAATGATGTCATGTCCTCTAAAATTGTCATGTCAGCGTTCGCGTCGTACAGTCAAAAAAACATCTGTCTTCCACCTTTGTCACATTTAATACACATCAGTTAATAAATCATCTACAAAACTATTTAGTCCAACTTTATATTTGGTAAACCAATCTCCAATGGCTAGATATTCCCCTTTCCAAAGATTTTCTTTCAACATGTTCATAGAATACTTCACTTAAAACTTATCCCAAAACCATAATCCCTTTGCTTAAAAATTTAAATTTTAATAAGATTGTCGCCGCCCTGCTGTTCCTCAGGCATCCCCTGCATGTTTCAGTGTTTAACTTGTGTTCTAATTCCCTGCTAATTTGTATTTATTGTTAGGTTGAATACATATATTTTATCCCGTACCTTACTACACTAGCACTGTAAAAAAAAAAACTGCTCCACACCTCAATGAGAGGCAGATGCCTGAAGATTAGATCGTCTGCAACATCGAGGGGGGTGCCGAGACACACCTCTGAAACAAAAGGACTGTGACCTTCTTTCGAGAGCACCAAAAGGCATATCTTCCTTTTCAATCAGTTAACGACTGCCATTGATGCCTGTTTTTCCTCTTGTGTCTGAAATGTTTACATGTTCCTGCTGGTGCTTCCCCCCCCGGGGCCAGCACGGGCGTCTCCACACTCCCCTGCTGTTCTCCGCGCACCCTCTCTCTCATTATTCACAGCCTGTTCGATCAATTGTATGGTCGCTGGTGCCATCCGTGAATCGTTTTATCTTTTGCATCTCAAACCATTCTGCTCCCCCCCCATTAATGGCGCCGTCGGATCGGGCGGCGGCTCAAACACATACTGTTGCGAGTCTGGCAACTGTGGATAAATGCCTCTCAGACATTCCGTCTTTTCTTCCACTTTTTCAATCACTTCATCCTCTTTCTCTGACTTCCTCCCCCTACTTGGGAATGAGCATCTAACTTCAAAGAGCTGTGAACTCTTTGTTACAGCACACTCATGATTTTACGATTACACCTCTACCCATTGCCTTCTGTAAAATCTTTCTCACTCTTATTTTTTCCTTTAATTTTCCAAATTCACTGTAGCCTTACCAAAGCCACTCAACCAATCAAGGTATCAAATCACAAACTACAAAGTCAGGAACCATCTATGCTCTTGCAAAGGTTTCTCATGCTCTCAAAAGCTTCATTCAATTATGATTTCATAACACCAATCTTTTTTCTTTGTGTCATTTCCATCTGTGCATTTCATTCCAGTTACTAATTACAGTTACCTTAATAGAAAGACCATCAACTAAAGTATGACACATAAAATATTTATTTCTTCAATTCCTCCTTACAGCAGACCCTAATTCTTATCCTTTTCATTTGTTCAAGTCACACCTTCTTCAATACTGCCTGTTTCATCATCCTCCTTTCAATGGAACATTAATTGTTCCTTTCTCTTTTCTACACATTCTGCATCTTTTTCACATTCCTTTTCTTTTCTTATTGAACTTCCAATCGCTACACTGACACAATTTCTTCTCTTTTCTCTAGCTTTCTTTCTTTCTCTTTTCTTATTTCATCCCTACTTCATGTTTTTCTTCTCTTTTTTGTGTTTCATTTTTATGAATTTATCCTCAATCTCCGTGCCACACCCAGGACCCGAGACCACTATAACACTTCCTCTCCTTCGCCATCTTGAAATCAAAATCCACTCGTGCGTGTCCCAACCACTTTTACGCAGAACAATTTTAGCCTTCACATTCACACAGCTTCCACACAGACACGTAAATCCCAGATTTTAAACCGTGTCCCGATACGTAAATCCCAGATTTTATACCGTATCTTAACCACGAATAGTTCCAAACTATTCTAGTAGGTAAATCCCAGATTTTACACTACTATCGTCCACACTTTTACACTTATTTATTTATATATTTATTTATTTATTTAACCATATCATATCTTAACCACGAATAGTTCCAAACTATTCTAGTAGGTAAATCCCAGATTTTACACTACTATCGTCCACACTTTTACACTTATTTATTTATACATTTTAACGCCGTTCCACTCCGCCTTCCTCTTATAATTTAGCGTTGCCAATATGCAGAATTTGAAAAGGATCTGCTTACCTTATGTCACTGTGGGCCCAAGAGGAAGGCCGGTCAGAAGTGTGGCTCCTTTATCCTTTAATCTTTATCAGGTCGTCACCTGGTGTGGACGTGGGCCCCAGGCCCGAGTCTCAGACTCTTGTGGTTTTTCCTGAAGCCCCAGGCTTCCTTTGAGCCCCAGGCTCTTGAAGCCCCAGGCTTCTTTTCTTTTCTTAGAGTCCCAGACTCTCTTTGAAGTCCCAGACTTCTATTACCTCTCATGCATCACGTCGGGGTCACCATAAATTGTTGGAATTTATCTTTATATCAATGTTAGAATTTAACTTTAACCCAATGTAAACTCAAATAAGTAATCTGACTCCAATTTGCGACCTTACCCAACTCCCACACATCCAACAATATGCGCGCTCGTTCTGCAATAGAAAGGTATCAGGAAGCCGGCATTTTCACGCACGAATGGATTTATTCCCAATACACAGATTTCTACATGGCACCTGGATCTCGAATCCCTCTCAATACAAGTCTACACCTCTCTTGCCACCAGCGAATGTGTTCTACCTCCGAGTTGCCCAGCACTGATTCATACTATACAACATGCAAATGGCACAGACAAAGGCATCCTGGCATGATTCTATTGGCTATGTGTATTGCAGTTAACTTTAGCTCGCTCTCATTGGTCTTTCTCCTCCCGCCGAATCCCGTGGCGACTCCTCCTGCTTGTGCTATCCCCCGATGGCCGCTCCTTCCCGGAGTCATCTCGTCTCGCTCCCTCCTTGCTGCTATCACCCTTTGTCCTGAAACATTCCACTCGTGCACGCTCTTGCAACCCCCATTCTGTTGCGCTTCACCAGTCACACTCTCAGCATTTTACAATATCACATTTTCATACATTGGATGCACCAACATCTAATGAACTATGTTAAGCTCAAACTCTTATATTCCTTTAATAGTCAAATGTATGAAATCCTTTAAGTGTAACTGAAGTTTAGACCATGCTAATGACCAGACACTCAAGAGAGGAATGCAGGAAGATTAGATCACAGCTGCACCACAGGAGGTGTGAACGAGACCCCTCTGAAACAATGGACTTCCATGCCAGGATCACAAAAGTGGCTCAGAGCAGTCTAACCTTTGTTCAGTTTTAAATTGACTGCCATTTACATTATCCTTTACTTATGACGTCATGCTTTAAGCACGTATTTTTCAAATATATTTATTTGCCTCTGTGTTTGTTTTTACCCATGTCTGTTCTATTTTCATATATTATTCATATAATATTTTAATTTGGTTGATAATTTTTTTTTTACAAAATAACTAAAATAACGCCACATTGGCGCGTAAGATCTGACGTCACTTCCGCCTTTGCCCCGAGAAGCCGCTGCTGCTCCAGCAGTGGGACGTTTACGTTTCTCCTAACGAACTTGCAACAATGCTGTGGTTCACTCGGGCTGCGAGATTGTATGAATATAATGTCTGCATATACTCGCAGTGCTTCTCAATTATTTCACGCCCGCCCCTACCAAGAGGAAAAAGATTCGCGCCCCCACCACCATTTTTTTCTGTCTTTGTATATTGATGTTAGATTGACAATAAAATATCCTTTCACTAAGCTAAATTGATAAGAAATATAATTTTGAGAACTATTATAGTGAGGATCTCGAAACTCAGTACTCTATTGTGCAAATATTGATGAGATGATAAATATTTATTCATACGTTTTTTGTAAAAAAAAAAACTTTATTAATATTAGCGAACCAAACACAGTTATTAATACGTACATAATATAGAAAAGACAAAAAGAATAGCCAGGGGGATTTTAAACAAAAATTCTTTGAAAATAACCAGAAGGAACAGCTTTAGTGTGTTTACGATTCGGTTTTTTTCACGGTTACTGTAATGTTCCGTCTTCTGTCTTAAGAAGTCACGCAGGTAGTGATGGGTCCAGCGACACTGAGACGTCGATGCGCGCGCCGAGCTTCCAGGGCAAACCCCGTGTCGGTGCGCGTACCGCTTTAAGAAAGTCACGTGACCACTACCGGAATCGTGTCGACACAGCGGTCGCGCGCCAAACCGTGTTCATAGGGACGCGCATCTGTCAACAGGATGGACGCTCAAAACAAGCATCGAGTTATTGGCGCATTACTTTGCGTTAAATATCCACAAGATGGAAGACGTCACTGTTGATGCGCACTCAGAGGTGCAGCGCTATATGTCAGCAGGACACGTTGCACGTACGGAAGACCCGCTCTTATACTGGAAGTCCATGGAGGCAACGTTCCCTCACCTATTTATAGTAGCCACACAGGCGTTGTGCACACCGGCCTCTTCAGTGCCTTGTGAGAGGATCTTCTCAAATGCGGGAGAAATTGCCTCAAAAAAAGAAATAGACTGAATAACAAAACGCTGGAGAAACTAATTTCTTTTGAATAAAAATCTTTAATTACAATGAGTCCATTGTCATTCACAACACTTTTATTTGGGCATTCAGACAGATTTTCTCTTAATTTATCAACTGCGTCTCAAATATCAAAGATTTTTTTTATGAAATTGCATGTATGTAAAAATAATGTGAAAGGAAATGCCTAATCAGAATCAAAAATCCCTTTGTCATTGTGCTCAAGTGTGCAACGAGATTCGAGAGCTCCCCTCTCCAGTGCAATACAACAATAATTCAGTTAAATATATAAATTAGATAAATATGAAAATAAATAGTGCGATGGAATGTAATACGAAATAGGATATATAAAAACACATCACGTCGCTAATCAATGGAATTGGATAAAATTAGTTTGACAGATCAGTGTCAGATGACCCTGTCAAATGTTTCCTGCAAGTCCACCAGGTGTCAGTATTCAGCAACACAGTGTCAACACAATGTCAATACATTGTGTCACTGTGTCGAAACGATACAGGATGCCTCATCTACCCATCACTACACGCAGGTAACGTGACGCTGCTGGCTTGTGTCTCTTTATTTATTGACTTGCATTCTCGTCTTTGTGCGTACACACTTGTTCGTCTGGTAACCAAAACACACATCAGGCAATACTGCCAACTAGTGGCCAATGATATAACTGCTATCATTACATCTCCCTTTCAAACGTTAAACAATGCCTGTGCCTTTTTTTCATTATTATTATTTATTATTATTATTTTGATAATTTTGTTTTGTTATCAATTATTTTCACTTCTTATCAATATCCACACATTTTTATGCCAACAAGCAGCTCTACAACCGTTTTCGCAACAAAAACACAACATTAATCATTTTCAATCAGCCTGTCCGGTTGTCGTCTAACTCTTGTTGATCTTCGAAGAGGTTCAGTAATCCCAGAAATTGCTGGTGGTTGAGGTCTGTGCTCCTTCGATGTATCCACCTGCTTTGCAGCCTCAGCCGCATCAGAAGATTTCTTACAGTTCCCGGGAACCTTCAGAAGACTCCTCCTGTTCCTCCTCACTCTTTGTCCATGCTTTGTTTCCACAATGTAAGATCTCGGTCCGGCTTCGATAAGGACAGTCACTTTTCTGTCCCAACAATTAGGTCCCTCGATCCTTACAGTGTCTTTCTCAGAAAGACGTTCCAGATGTTTTGTAGCTCTGTCATATGCAATTTTCTGTTTGAGTTTGAGCATTCTCTTCTTTTCAATCCAAATGTTGTTGTCATGTCCTTGTGGTATTTGTGGTGCGAAGCTTACGGCACATGAGTAGGTCAGCAGGCGAAGCTCCCCACTCCAGAGGTGCAGCTCTGTAACTCAATAGGGCAAGGTAAGGATCAGATGCATCATCCTTGGCCTTCCTTAGCAGTCTCTTGATGATTTGCACTCCCTTCTCAGCCTGGCCATTTGCCTGTCGGTATAAAGGGCTTGAAGTGAATCCATATTGCTTTGCAAACTGTTGAAATTCTCCACAGTCAAATTGCGGACCGTTGTCACTCACAACACACTGCGGAATTCTGTGTCTTGCAAAGAACCCTTTCATGTGCACAATAATGGACTGTGCAGTGGTGCTGGTGAGTTGGGCAATCTCAGGATAGTTAGAGTAATAATCAATGTTAATAACAGAAACTTGTACGTACCCACGATGCTACCAAAGGCAAAAGATGTATGCAGATTGTGCTCGATTGGACTTCATTATCATCACATTTCTCTCTTATTGGTGATCTATTATTATACTTCCTGCTTCCGCGACATCCGATTTGATGACGTCATTTCCGGGTACGAACTACGCTGCTTCATTACGAAACTAAAGTTGCGTTGTACAAAAAAAATTTAGAAAAATATTTAACGTTACACTTCACAGTAATTTGAATGCAATAACAGGATTTAAATGAACTACAAATTGAAAACAGAACAGCAATACTTTTCTTGCCACTCAAAAGGTAAACAGTTTGCACGCTAGTATTATGCAAAAACATTAACAGTAGGGACCCATATTGCTAT
Source organism: Idiotropiscis lumnitzeri (assembly GCF_059441095.1). Lineage (NCBI taxonomy): Eukaryota > Metazoa > Chordata > Actinopteri > Syngnathiformes > Syngnathidae > Idiotropiscis > Idiotropiscis lumnitzeri. The sequence goes on along the minus strand of NC_142392.1, from coordinate 29,500,022 downwards.
TATTAAGGTTATTTCGTTAGAGCAGGGGTGTCAAACTCATTTTTGTGGACGGGCCACATCGTAGTTGTGGTTTCCCTCAGAGGGCCGGTATGACTGTGAACCCATATAAATTGAATGGAAAGCCAGTTTTGAAATCAGAAGCTCCTAAGTAATTGTTCAACAATTTTTCCATTTATTTTAAAAGGGGAGGACTGCTAACAAATAAATGGCAATATCTCATATCTTAGTGTTGTTAAAAGTGAAGAAAATATGATAGAAACAGGAAGTTGATGCAGATGATTTGCCCTTTGCGGGCCACATAAAATGAGGTTGCGGGCCAGATCTGGCCCCCGGGCCTTGAGTTTGACATGTGCGTTAGAGTGAATTGTATGTACCTTGTTGCTTTTCATGTGCAGAATGTCACCGTGAGGGACATCTCTTGACCGCAAGAAACGTTCCAAGTCACCCTCTAAGATTATTGCCGCATCTGACGTTCTGTCGTCTCTCGAACAGCCGCGCATCAGAGGCTAGGCGAGCCAAACTGACTCGGAAGTACATAAACACGTATTAAAAAAATAAATAAACGAACATTCACTCAAAAAAACCAACTTTGCGTTTGCGAGGGAACGCAATCTTTGCAAGGGAAAGCAAAGATTTGTTGTTGTTGTTTTTTCTTCCATGTCCCCTAAGGGGCTCCGGAATTTCAGAACGCCGTCAGAGGAAAAGGAGAAATAAAAAAGGAAAATCTGGATATCAGTCTGAATCGTGGCCTTTTTGCTGGACTACACTCCTGCCATTCCAAAAACTTTGAGAGAAACTGAGACTACTTGCGTTTCTCTTTCTTGTTCTTTTTATAGTTCAACTTCTAGTTCTGTTTTTCACCTTTTCACACAGCGTAATGAAGGCCAGTTGAGCAAGTGGAACAAGTGATTTTATTAATAATTGTGGAAGGCACCGATTTCATAAGCACCGTTTCTTCTCACACCTTTTCCATTAACTACGATTAAAAAGACAACTGAAAAGCATAACGTTAACAAATGTTGTTCTAGGCAAAGGCAATTAATTTCATTTATAATGATTGATGTTAACACACAAAAAAACTCATCATCACTCAGAGACAATGGTTATTCTGGCACTGATCACATTGGCTTTGTGTCAATAAAAGATCTTTGCAAAATTCAATTTCATCATATTTTATTGAAAATCACATTCACGTCTTACCACAAAGAGTCGGTTCCTTCAGTTTTTTTTGTCATTTTTTAAGCTTCAAGCATCGCTGCTTTTTTCACCAACACAATTGTGTCTCTCAGTACTATGTTTAGTGGAGAATTTTTTAGCACAAACGCTGCAACTGAATGGCTTGTCTCGACTGTGTGTTCTTGTATGGCTCGTTAAATGCGACTTTTGAGAGAAACTCTTGCCACAAACTGAGCATGAAAAAGGTTTTTCTCCACTATGTGTCCTTGTGTGTTTTGTTAAATTTGACTTATCAGAGAAACTTTTGCCACAAACTAAGCAGGAAAAAGGTTTTTCTCCGTTGTGTGTTCTTGTGTGATATGTTAAACTTAACTTTTGAGAGAAACTTTTTCCGCAAACTGAGCAGGAAAAAGGATTTTCTCCACTGTGTATTCTTCTATGTTTTGTTAAAGTTGATTTTAGAGAGAATCCTTTGCCACAAACTGAGCAGGCGAAGGTTTTTTCTCCACAGTGCGTTCTTATATGTTCTGTTAAACTTGACATTTGAGAGAAGCATTTTCCACAAACTGAGCAGGAAAAATGTTTTTCTCCAGTGTGTATTTTTATGTGACTTGTTAAATTTGACTTTACATAAAAGCTTTTGCCACAAACTGAGCAGGAAAAGTTTTTTTCTCCAGTGTGTGTTTTTATGTGACTTGTTAAATTTGACTTTCCAGAAAAGCTTTTGCCACAAACTGAGCAGGAAAAAGGTTTTTCTCCACTGTGAGTTCTTGTGTGGCTTGTTAACGTTGACTTTACAGAGAAGCATTTTCCACAAACTGAGCAGTAAAAAGGTTTTTCTCCACTGTGCGTTCTTGTGTGGATTGTTAAACTTGAATTTTGAGAGAAGCTTTTACCACAAACTGAGCAGGAAAAAGGTTTTTCTCCAGTGTGTAATCGTGTATGTGTTTTTAAATTTGACTTTAAAGAAAAGCTTTTGCTACAAACTGAGCAGCGTAAAGATGCTTCTCCACTGTGTGTTCTTGTGTGAATTGTCAAATGAAACTTTCGAGAGAAAATTTTGCCACAAATTGAGCAAAATCTAGGTTTTTCTTTACCGTGGTTTCCTGTGTGCCGTTTTAAAGACAACTTTGAGGTTAATGAGTCAGTGTGACATGCCCTTTCAGTTTTGGCTTGCCCATCATCATCATCATCGTCGTCTGATAATGTGTCCTCATTATGTACTTGTGATGGCCCCCAGTGGTCTTCATCACCTTCTGTTGTCACGTGATGACTTGAGCTGTTGTTTGGAGGCTCCGCCCCTCCCTTGTCCTCACTCTCATCCTTGTTTTCATCTTCAGTCTTTATAGGGACAAAGTTCACTGGTGACTTGTTAATATCCTCCTCCTCCTCCTCCTTTTTGATGTGAGTCAAGTCTGGCTCCTCTTTCACAGAACGGAGATCGTTTTCACTGACGTCTGCAGGACACAAAAAGACAAACACACATTTGGTTTGGTCAAGTCAAACCTCATGCGGCGACTTTGACTTATATTGTTTCTACCGTGTTACCTTGACTTGTGCCTGCCTCACACGAAGCAATGGACCAACTTGGACCGGACCATGGGGGCATTTCACAAAATTACGTCCTACGATGTAAACCTCCCTTTAGCAGCACAGCTGTGATAAACGAGCATTTAAAAAGGAAGCACGTTGCGGCCGATGCCCGATTTAATTCCTGACAGAGTCACAGACGTTTCTGGAAGCGAGCTGAAGTTAGCACACACAGGCTATTGTGTGCGTCTGATGGAACACCTGTTGTGGGACCCTAACTTATTGATGGGGGCCATCGCAGCATAATGTCATTGATAAAATAGGAATCCTTCAAGCGAAATATGTTTCCAAGTATTTCATTTTGCATTAAGAGATAGAACTAAATGTTCCGGGGCTTGTTGGTGGAAAAGGGCATTGTGACGGTCTCCCTTTTTAAGCCCATAGTAAGCCAAAGATGCAGATAATAATAATAATAATAATATTGCCTTTATTAGTCCCACAATGGGGAAATTCGAGATTCGAACCCAGGCCTCCTGGGGAGACTGGGTCCTGAACGCGGCGCCTTAGACCACTCTGCCATCCTGGCAGCCAGATGCATTCCTTGCAGCATGCGCTTCGTCACTGATGAGATCCGTGCAACCCTGGATGGATGCATTCAATGTATTTTAAATGTTTGGATGAGGTGAAACTATGCACACGTGCACAAAACAGTGCAGGGCCACCTGAGGTTCATTGACCGAGCCAGTACAAAGTTGATAAATAAGACCAATACGTACTTGATTTTTAAAAAAAAGAAAACGTAATCCCTTGTGTTTTATCCACTAAAATTCATCAACCGCCATTGATCTTTTTGCCGCAGTGTGCACAGTTTTTGTCAAAAACGAGACAAGCCTTCATAAATGAATCACCCAGCCAAGATTGTCTTTGTCACTTGCGAGGAGCAGTCCACCAAAGAGAAAAGCTTTCCCGCTCCTTTGCGTCGTTTTATTGAAGCACAGCAAAGCAATTTGTATATGCAAACTCATAAAGAATGGAAAAACATGAACACTTTATCACACCCGTCAAGTTGGCAACTCCTGACATTCCAAAACCTTTGAGAGAAACTGAGACGATTTGCGTTTCTCTTTCTGGTTCTTTTTATGGTTCAACTTCTAGTTCAGTTTTTCACCTTTTCACGCAACGTAATGAAGGCCAGTTGAGCAAGTGGAACAAGTGATTTCATTGATGATTGTTGAAGGCACCGATTTCATAAGCACCGTTTCTTCTCACACCTTTTCCATTAAGTACGATTAAAAAGACAACTGAAAAGCATAACGTTAACAAATGTTGTTCCAGGCGAAGGCAATTTATTTTATTGACATGTTTGATGTAAACACCAAAACAAATCATCGTCACTCAGACACAATGGTTCTTCTGGCACTGATCACATTGGCTTTGTGTCAATAAAAGAGCTTTGCAAAATTCAATACATCATATTTTATTCAAAATCACATTTACATCTTACCACAAAGAGTCAGTTCCTTCAGTTTTTTGTTTTATTTTTTTTAAGCTTCAAGGATCGCTGCTTTTCTCACCAGCACAATTGTGACTCTCCGCATGCTGTTTAGTGGAGAATTTTTTAGCACAAACGCTGCAACTGAATGGCTTGTCTCCACTGTGTGTTCTTGTGTGGCTTCGTAAATTAGACTTTTGAGAGAAACTCTTGCCACAAACTGAGCAGGAAAAAGGTTTTTCACCACTGTGTGTTCTTGTGTGTTGTGTTAAATTTCCCTTTTCAGAGAATCGTTTGCCACAAACTGAGCAGGAAAAAGGTTTTTCTCCAGTGTGTGTTCTTGCGTGGATTGTTAAATCAGACTTTTGATAGAAGCTTTTGCCACAAACTGAGCAAGAAAAAGTTTTTTCTCCACTGTGCATTCTTGTGTGGATTGTTAAATCAAACTTTCGAGAGAACCTCTTGCCACAAATTGAGCAAGAAAAAGGTTTTTCTCCACTGTGCATTCTTGTGTGCCTTACTAAATGAGACTTTCGAGAGAAGCTTTTGCCACAAACCGAGCAGGAAAAAGGTTTTTCTCCAGTGTGTGTTCTTGTGTGTTCTGTTAAATGTCCCTTTTGGGAGAAGCATTTTCCACAAACTGAGCAAGAAAAAGGTTTTTCACCACTGTGTGTTTTTCTGTGCCCTTTTAAAGACAGCTTTGAAGTGAATGAGTCAGTGTGACGTGCCCTTTCACCTTTGGCTTGGCCATCATCATCATCATCATCGTCATGAGCGTCTGATAATGTGTCCTCATTATGTGCTTGTGATGGCCCCCAGTGGTCTTCATCACCTTCTGTTGTCACATGATGACTTGAGCGGCTGCTTGTAGGCTCCGCCCCTCTCTTGTCCTCACTCTCATCCTTGTTTTCATCTTCAGTCTTTATAGGGACAACGTTCACTGGTGACTTGTTGATCTCCTCCTCCTCCTCCTTTTTGATGTGAGTCAGGTCTGGCTCCTCTTTCACGGAACGGAGATCGTTTTCACTGACGTCTGTAGGACACAAAAAGACAAACACACATTTGGTTTGGTCAAGTCAAAGCTCAGGCGGCGACTTTGTCTAATATTGTTTCTACCGTACTACCTTGACTTGTGCCTGCCGCACACGGAGCAATGGACCAACTTGGACCGGACCATGGGGGCATTTCACAAAATTACGTCCTACGATGTAAACCTCCTTTTAGCAGCACAACTGTGATAAACGAGCATTTAAAACGGAAGCACGTTGCGGCCGATGCCCTATTTCATTCCTGACATGGTCACAGACGTTTCTGGAAGCGAGCTGAAGTAAGCACACACAGGCTATTGTGTGCGTCTGATGGAACACCTGTTGTGGGACCCCAACATATTGATGCAGACCACTGGGGGCCATCGCAACATAATGTCATTGATAGAATAGAAATCCTTCAAGCGAAATATGTTTACAAGTATTTCATTTTGCATTAAGAGATAGAACTAAATGTTCCGGGGCTTGTTGGTGGAAAAGGGCATTGTGACGGTCTCCCTTTTTAAGCCCATAGTAAGCCAAAGATGCAGATGCATTCCTTGCAGCATGCGCTTCGTCACTGATGAGATCCGTGCAACCTTGGATGGATGCATTAAATGTATTTTAAATGTTTGGATGAAGTGAAACTATGCACACGTGCACAAAACAGTGCAGGGCCACCTGAGATTCATTGACCGAGCCAGTACAAAGTTGATAAATAAGACCAATACGTACTTGATTTTTTAAAAAAAAAAACGTAATCCCTTGTGTTTCATCCACTAAAATTCATCAACCGCCATTGATCTTTTTGCCGCAGTGTGCAGTTTTTAGAGTCAGTTTGAATCATTCCATAAGGAATTGCTTGAACAAGATATGCCAGAGAAGTTATTGTCAAAAACGAGACACGCCTGCACAAATAAATCACCCAACCAAGATTGTCTTTGTCACTTGCGAGGAGCAGTCCGGCAAAGAGAAAAGCTTTCTCGCTCCTGTGCGGCGTTTTATTAAAGCACAGCAAAGCAATTTGTATATGCAAAAACATGAACACTTTGACTTCATCACACCCGTCCACACGCTTCCTGTTGTTCGAACGGTTTCAGCTTACAACACATGTTTGGGTCACACTTCTGTTCAATGCGAGCTAAACGGTTTCCTGTCAAACACGGTTCAAGACGTGCATCTGTTTTTGTGGCTTCCTGCTACAGAATTGGTGATGGAAAGAACCTCTCTGACACAGCCATTTTGGTTTGAAAAAAGATTTTATTCTCGTCACATGCTGATGTCAAAACAAGTCTCCCCAAAAAGAAAAAAGGGAACGGTGTCCCCTCTCTCCGGCCTTCCCTTCTTATAGGGAATGGCCACACCGGACATGAATATTGAAGGTTTGTATTACGATTGCTGGCATTATTTTAAACACTTACGGGACAGAAGGTCAATTATTTAATTTAGCAGGTTCATATTTACTGAATATGTTTGACATTGATTAAACAAAAAGCATTTCTCAAATGAAAGTAGAAGTACAGTGCATCGATAAGATTGACTGGGATTGTAGTCATGGTGTTTACTGATTCATTCATATGCTAAATTTATATCCATCCATTATCGAGACCGCTTCTCCTCACTAGGGTCACGGGGGGTGCTGGAGCCTATCCCAGCTGTCTTCGGGCAGTAGGCGGGGGACACCCTGAACTGGTTGCCAGCCAATTGCAGGGCATAAATTTATATGACTTAGTTTAAATGCAAGACCTCAAAATTGCACACAGTATTTTCATGACCCACACTCTCATTCCGAATAAACAGATTCAGTCTGCTCAGGTCAAACTGATGACAAACCAGATAGCACTTCATGGACAAATACGACAAAACACATTCTCCACATAGGCCATAGAAGATGCAAACATCAAGTTGGGCAGGGGAGTACATCACAGGGACGCGATCAGGAACACCAAAAACACATAATTTGATCTGGGAAAACATACACCACACAATCTGTACACTGACAAGATTACAGGGGAATGTGAGCAGGAGAGACGGAGAGACTGCCGCCTGCCTGAGAAGGTCAGCCTTGGACGTGGACAGGGGAAGGAGCAAGGACGACCGATTCAACCTACATGACCCTTGACATAGAAAACCTATAAAATGTGAGGCTGGGCTGAGATCAGCGCGCCATTTTTCGATTGGACTCGTCTGAGTACAGTTTCTCGTCAGATTAAGAAAAAGCCGCCCAGATATCTGTATTTGTACTATTTCCTGAACTCCAGAAATCAAAGAAACTAAAATATCGGAACTCTAATCAGTTGTTGTTGAGTCTTTATTTGACCCTTTTCTTCTTGAGTACAAAAAACGAACACGCATTGGAGTAAGTTTGGCTTTGAAGATTCATTTACGAAATGTTTCTCATTTTCTCGGTGGCTCAACTCCAACAGTGGATATAAAAATACACTCCATCTGTCAGCATAGTTTTGAAACCTGATGACATGACAAACTTAATTTATATTAAAACATTTAAAAACCGGAATAAGTAAAATATTAAATAATCAGTTCATATTTTAAATTGAGAAAAAAAACACGGAGTTTACCCCCGCTAATGGTTATTCTTTGGCATTTAATTTCTGCACTGATTTCATTTGGCATAAACAAATGTTCAGCAACCCGGCAAGTAAAAGGCAATAATTAAAAATAAAACGGCAATAACCTTGAACGATTTCCCCAAACAACTTAATGTTGTGATGCATATTTCTAACGATAGAAAGTCGTTCTTTACAAAGCAAATGAGAGTAAAACGTGTACAAACCTGCTTCGTTCTCTTCTTTTATTTCACAAAGTTCCACTTTGTACTTGGGTGTCATTCCTGCACTCATTTTCAAACGCCAATCTCAAAAAATCCACACTTGATCTCTGCTTGGCGATAACTCGTGTGCTTCTCTTTGTTCGACCAGATGAAAGAAAGATGGCATCGTTTTTCAAAGTCGCACTGAAAGGATTTCCTGTTCGTCACGAAGGCGGAAAAACAGGACACACCCCGCTGTGACATGATTGGCTGCTGGCTTTGTGGAGCACTGTCACCAACTCACCGACAGATGTCGCCATTTACGATGCAAATCATTGTTATCTTCTTCGAAACAGAGAAAAAACGTAAGATTTGAACCGTATGCACATGAACAAACATTTTAGTTCCCAAATATGAACTTGAGAGATGTATTGAATTTTACTTTTGTTGCTGGTTTTGTTTATACATCTGACACCATGTTGTTGGTTGGATAGTATTCCAAATGTATTTCCCTATTATTAACAGTTGACATGATAAAGTGATACTTTATGTCAACATATTTGCCTTTTTACAGGGTTTTTCACCAGGTTGTGATGTGATTGCGAATTTTAAATTAAAATATGTCACTCTTTTATTACTTAACTGTTATTGTGTTTGAAAATGATTTCGGTATTTATTTAAAGTACTGTAATATTTCATTATTCGTTTCAGTATTTATTAAACTACAATAATTCACTATTAATTTCAAGATTCATTGATCTGTTTTAGGAATAATTTCGTATTCAATGTTTAATAGTTACAGTATTTACTTTTTAAATTTTTGTTTCACCATTTTGTTCAATCTTAATCTTATGGAAAATTATTTTGCAAGCACCAACACAAGGTTTTTAAAGATAACGATAAAGATGTCCTTCAATAGTCCCACAATGGGGAAATTTGCAGTGTTACAGCAGCAAAGATATAGATCACACCGAGGTGGTGGTGCAATGTGGCCGTTAATGTATAACATTAGCAGCAGACATTCAGAAAAAGCAAACCTATGCGAATATAAACAGTATATACGTAAATACACAAATCCCCATGTGTATATACACACTTACATCCCACAACATTTACAAGTGTAAGGAAACACTCCGAATGTCTGCCTATGGTACAGAGGGAAAATTAATAAAGTGCTGCAATGATAAAAAATACTGCTGTCATAACCCGTGTTGGTCATGTCAGTGTTTTTGTTATTATTTTCTTCACCTTCCTGCCATGTGCTCATTCTGTTTATTTAGTCAGCTGAGTGGGGCGTTCCCTCCAGCACTCGTTCCCCACCAGCCACGCACCTGTTCCCCGTTACCCTCACACACCTGATGCCCATCTGCTCCCCTAATTACTGGACTATTTGAACACCTCACTCCGACAACTCATTGGCGGTGCATTGCTCCGTTACGGACTGTCACGACCGCGCTCTGATCTCGGTCATGCGCACTGCTAGTATATGCAGACATATTCATACTATCTTGCAGCCCGATTGATCGATTGCAAGTTCGGTAGGAGAAATGTAAACGTCCCACTGCTGTTGCAGCAGCGGCTTTTCGGGGCATAGGCGGAAGTGACGCGAGAGATGACTCGCCAATGTGGCGTTAATTTAGTTATTTTGTTAAAAGAAATTCACATCCGAATAATAATATTATATAAAATATATATTAAAATAGAACAGCCTGGGGTAAAACCAAACACAGAGGCAAAGAAATATATTTGAAAAATACGCGCTTAAAGCATGACGTCATAAGCAAGCGCGCAGCTTCCGAAGGACCTCGACCACATCCACCGACCCTCCACACCGGAACAAAAACACCCACCGCTAAATTCTTCTGATTTAGTGTGGAACTGACTGTAATTTTCTCAAAGGATGTCCAGTGCTACTCTAAAGGACTACGACATAATTCATTAAGTCTTTATGTCCCGAAAACCTCATCTTCGCGCGTTGATGCTTTTCGGCGTAGTTAGCTTAGCTTGTTAGCTAGCTATCCGCTAACGAAAAGAGGCACATGACTCATCGCCAAGCAGAGATCAAGTGCGGATTTTTTGGAATTATCATTTGAAAATGTGTGAAAGAACGACACCCAAGTACAAAGAGGAACTTTGTGGAATAAAAGAAGAGAACGAGCAACATCATCAACTGCTGGACGAAGTTTGCAACCAGCCTCGTGTTGTGCCACTCAAAGCAGGTTCGTACACGTTTTACTCTCATTTGCTTTGTAAAGAACGACTTTCTATCGTTAAAAATATGCATCACAACATTAAGTTGTTTGGGGAAATGCGTCCAAGGTTATTTCCGCTTTATTTTTAAATATTGCCTTTTACTTGTCGGTTTGCTGAACATTTTTTTATGCCAAATAAAATCAGTGCAGAAAATAAATGCCAAAGAATAACCAATAAAGGGGGGGGGTGAACTCCATGTTTTTTTTTTCTAATAAAATTTGAACTGATTATTTAACATTTTACATTTTCTGGTATTTATATTTTGTTCAAGCAATTCCTTACGGAAGGAATTCTGCCTGACTCTAAAAAATGTGCACACTGCGGCGAAACATCAATGGCGGTTGATCAAATTTAGTGGATACAACACAAAATATTACGTTTTTTTTTTTTAAATCAAGTACGTATTGGTCTTATTTATTTATTAACTTTGTACTGCCTCGGTCAATGAACCTCCGGTGGCTCTGCATTGTTTTGTGCACATGTGCATAGTTTCACCCCATCCAAACATTTCAAATACATTAATGCATCCATCCAAGGTTGCACGGATCTCATCAGTGAACAAGCGCATGCTGCAAGGAATGCATCTGCATCTTTGGCTTACTATGGGCTTAAAAAGGGAGAACGTCACAACCCCCTTTTCTACCAACAAGTCCAGGAACATTTAGTTGCTGATAATAAAGTTCCTGTGGCCCAGGTGGTTTGCATCTCCCCCACAACTCATAGTTCCTGGTAATTTATCCAAATGACAATGATGATGTATCAGTGGGAGGTGTTACTTTGTTACTCATTACTGACACCCCTTGGCTGTTATGCATCATTGCAGGTACAAAATAATTCAGTGAACTCTTAAAATATTATGGTGTATCTTAGTCTAATTTGAATACATATTGGATAACTTTAAAATATACAGTCATTATTCAAATATGTCAACATGAAAGTCAGAGTGAAAGTGTTGTTGCTTAATGCTTATGTGAAGGGATTTTGTCTCTTCAAACGTAATTTTGTTTTAAAATTTATTTCAAACAGAAATTTTATAAAAATAAAAAGGGTAATGTCGGAACTTACTCGCAGGATAAATATCATTTTGGGTAAAAAAAAACCTAACGTAAATCATACAATAAATAGCGACTCTGATTCCAGGGCCCCTTTAATTCTTTTAGGGATCCAGATTATAATGGAAGCAAAAAGTACCCACGATGAAACTATCTCTAAATGCAAAATGAAATACTTGAAAACATATTTCGCTTGAAGGATTCCTATTTTATCAATGACATTATGTTGCGATGGCCCCCAGTGGTCTGCATCAATATGTTAGGGTCCCACAACAGGTGTTCCATCAGACGCACACAATAGCCTGTGTGTGCTAACTTCAGCTCGCTTCCAGAAACGTCTGTGACTTTGTCCAGAATGAAATCGGGCATCAGCCGCAACGTGCTTCCTTTTGAAATGCTCTTTTATCACTGTTGTGCTGCGAGGAAAGGGAGGTTTACATCGTAGGACGTAATTTTGTGAAATGCCCCCATGGTCCGGTCCAAGTTGGGGTCGCACGCATTGCTCCGTATGCGGCAGGCACAAGTCAAGGTAGCACGGTAGAAACAATATAAGACAAAGTCGCCGCCTGAGCTTTGACTTGACCAAACCAAATTTGTGTTTGTCTTTTTGTGTCCTGCAGACGTCTGTGAAAACGATCTCCGTTCTGTGAAAGAAGAGCCAGACTTGACTCACATCAAAAAGGAGGAGGAGGAGATCAACAAGTCATCAGTGAACGTTCTCCCGATAAAGACTGAAGATGAAAAAAAGGATGTGAGTGAGGACAACAGAGGGGCGGAGCCTACAAGCAGCAGTTCAAGTCATCTCGTGACAACGGAAGGTGACGAAGACCACTGGGGGCCATCACAAGCACATAATGAGGACACATTATCAGACGCTCATGACAATGATGATGATACTAATGATGATTATGATTATGATGGGCAAGCCAAAGGTGAAAGGGCATGCCACACTGACTCATTCACTTCAAAGCTGTCTTTAAAAGGGCACAGAAAAACACACAGTGGTGAAAAACCTTTTTCCTGCTCGGTTTGTGGCAAAAGCTTCTCTCGGAAGTCTCATTTAGTAAGGCACACAGGAACGCACAGTGGAGAAAAAACGTTTTCTTGCTCAGTTTGTGGCAAAGGATTCTCTCATAAGGCAAATTTAACGAGCCACACAAGAACACACACTGGAGAAAAAACTTTTTCTTGCTCAGTTTGTGGCAAGAGTTTCTCTCAAAAGTTTCAATTAAAAATCCACGCAAGAAGACACAGTGTTGAAAAATCTTTTTCCTGCTCAGTTTGTGGAAAATGCTTCTCTCATAATTCGAGTTTAACATATCACACAAGAACACACACTGGAGAAAAACCTTTTTCATGCTCAGTTTGTGGAAAAAGCTTCTCTCAAAAGTCGCATTTAACAAGCCACGCAAGAAAGCACAGTGGAGAAAAACCTTTTTCCTGCTCAGTTTGTGGCAAAAGCTTTAATGTAAAGTCATTTTTAACAAATCACACAAGAACACACACTGGAGAAAAACCTTTTTCATGCTCAGTTTGTGGAAAAAGCTTCTCTCAAAAGACACATTTAACAAGCCACGCAAGAACACACAGTGGAGAAAAACCTTTTTCCTGCTCAGTTTGTGGCAAGAGTTTCTCTCGAAGCTCTCATTTAATAATTCACTCAAGAACACACACTGGAGAAAACCCTTTTTCTTGCTCAGTTTGTGGCAAAAGCTTTTCTTTTAAGTGGAATTTAAAAACACATACACGATTACACACTGGAGAAAACCCTTTTTCATGCTCAGTTTGTGGAAAATGCTTCTCTCGAAAGGCAAGTTTAACAGAACACACACGAAAACACAGTGGAGAAAACCCTTTTTCCTGCTCAGTTTGTGGCAAGAGTTGCTCTCGAAAGTCTGATTTAATAAATCACACAAGAACACACACTGGAGAAAAACCATTTTCCTGTTTGGTTTATGGTAAAAGCTTTTCTCTCAAATCATATTTAACAAGTCACACAAGAACACACAGTGGAGACAAGCCATTCAGTTGCAGCGTTTGTGCTAAAAAATTCTTTTCTAAAACGGGTGCTGAGAGACACAATTGTGCTGGCGAGAATTGCAGCAATCCTTGGAGCTTAAAAAAAGGACAAAAAAAAATGAAGGAACTGACTCTTTGTGGTAAGATGTAAATGTGATTTTGAAAAATGTAATTTTGCAAAGCTCTTTTATTGACATTAAGCCAATGGGATCAGCGCCAGAATAACCATTGTGTCTGAGTGATGATTTTTTTTGTGTTTACATCAAACATGTAAATAAAATTAATTGCCTTTGCCTGGAATAACATTTGTTTACGTTATGCTTTTCAGTTGTCTTTTTAATCGAATTTAATGGAAAAGGTGTGAGAAGAAACGGTGCTTATGAAATCGGTATCTTCCACAATCATCAATAAAATCACTTGTTCCACTTGCTCAACTGGCTTTCATTATGCTGCGTGAAAAGGTGAAAAACAGATGTAGAAGTTGAACGATAAAAAGAACAAGAAAGAGAAACGCGAATAGTCTCAGTTTCTCTCAAAGGTTTTGGTATGTCAGGAGTGGGCAACTTGATGGCGACTGGAGTCAGCGCTGGTTTTCTCGCTGTGTTTGGCTGGCTCGTATATGTATGGTCCATTGAACAAAACTCAAACTCTTCAAATATCCCCTCACATACATTTAATATTTCCCTTTCTGAATAAATTTCTGACTGGCTAAATACACTTTCTAGGTCGAGCTCTATCAAGCGTTTGGGGCTTGTTGCTAAGCAGAATCTCACTTCGGAAAAACTTAAATCATTTGTCAAATATACCAAATATTTTTTTTCATGCTATATTATATTTTTTATACATTGGATTAGTTATATAATGAAATAGGGAAATATTAAAATTGGAAACCACATACAGACTTAATTCAATTAATAACAAATATAGAAACATTTTATAAATATTGAACTCATTGAGAAGAGTCCTGATCTTGAAATAAATATTGAATTATAAAAAATACTAAAAAATTAATTCAATAACCCGACCCTGGATGAGCGGCAGAAAATGGCTGGATGGATGGAATAATTTAAATTGCATACATATTCAAATGAACAAATATGTTAAGAAATATTCAAGTGTGAAATAAAAAGGTTTAAATTAATATTGATATAATTTTGCATATTAAAATAATTGAAAAAATAATGTAGTATTATATAAGCAATCTTAAATATACATTGAAATAAAAAAAAGTCATGTATTTTTAAATGGCCTAATATAGATCTGGGAAGTAATTCTCTTTTTGAAACTATGAAGGGACTGGAGCTCACAGAAGTGACCAGTCTTGGTTCTGAAGTTCCGATGTAACCAGATACTGCCCTGAGAGAAAATAGGCCTGAGCATTGTTTATGGTGGGGGCAATTCTCTCGCCAGGTCAGTGACCTTCCAGGGTATGAGAGTAATTTAAGGTGGTCACGAGTAGACTGGTCGTATCAAAGGGGAGACGCATCTGCTCCCCCTCTGGGGGACTTTTGGAGGGAAATCCCAAAGATTAGCGTGATGGGAATGCACAAAACTTACTCGACTTTGCTAACATTACAAAAATTGCTACATTTCTTATCGGATTCGTAAAATATTTACCTTTTCAAAGAAGTAGATAAACACCATTCCATTCTGTGTATCTGACATCGACTTACTGAAAACACAATATATCAGCGTAAGAGTATGCAAGCATAAATGGTATTAAACAAATTTTGGTGTTTTCCACTAAACATAAAGCACCACCCGAGAGCTATTAAGTCCGGTGTTTTACTGACAGTTCAGAAGAACAAGGCTTTTATTATTTCTTAAATGATGTTTACGCAGTCTTTATCACTTAATGTCTCATTTCTTAAATAATGTACACAATCCCTCGTACTAAATGCGAGAATGCGCTCTGAAAGGAGCTCTTAAGATTTTACATCAAAATATAAAGCAGCATAATTTATGTTATTTTTCTAAATCATTCAACCTTAATTTATTTACCGAACAATGCTTCTGTTTTATGATGGACTCGTAGTCCGGCACCAGTGCATTTCCATATTGGCAGATTTCTTTTTCTATCTCTCTTCAATATTATTTTCAGGTTTTGGGGCCGTTTGTGCTGGCGGCAGCCGTCTTTACATTTGACCACCTGCGGGCACAATGACAATAAATTCTAAATAGCGATGGTACGCGATACAGTGAACGCTTAATGATACTTGTTAACTCTGGAAACTCTCTGTCTTTAACTATTTCATCCTGGCTGGCCGACTTTTGCGGTAATTTATTTGTTACCAAGTGCAATTTTATTACTCTGTGGGGCAAGCTTCAAAGCAGAGACTTCCCTTTAAACCTTTCTGTGCTCCTATTTTCGTAGGTGTATACATCTTGCGATGATAAAAAAATCCTTGACTTTATGACGCGTCACTTTTTGACCCATTTTCTCCCTCGCAGCTAAATGAAGGCGATCTGCACCTCCAAAACTGGCTGGTTGAATGGGATCGTAGTACAATTTTTTCAACCAACGTTTAACGCTCATGACGGTTTATGATTTAGTGACAAACGTCACATTGTTATTTGTCTAAACACACAGACGCAAAAGCCTCTTTTTTTAAAACATCCATTTTTTATTGAAAGAAAAATCAAAAATATGACAAGGTTCAGTATGGTTACACATGATAAGGATTCTCTAAGTCGTAAAAAGTCTATAGGTCAGGGTTAAAACAGATGGATTAACATTTGATTCTAACAGATCTTCAAACATCTTCAATTCGTGCGCGAGATCCACAGGTTGTTGATGACGGAGACGGTATCTTATCACATCGGTAAACAGCGTGAGTATGGTAAGTACATGTCCTACACTTATCTCATTTTCCCAATTTTCCAAAATATTTTGAAACGTGTCGATCGAACCCGAGCGACTCAAAAATATGACATGTTGCACAAACGATTCCCACGGCTCCTGAAAAATTGTCAAAGACATGGCACGCACTTTTTGCATAAACAATAAAAAAATTTCAATCAAAGGGTCTTTATCATCGGGGTTATATGTAATTGTTCTATTTATTATATCTGCCCACCCTTGGCTTCTATAGCCAAAAAGCGATAATTTTCTCAACACATTACCCATTTTTAATCAAAGTTATTATTTTCTATCAAATATTCTTCGAAAACATCAAGTTGATCACGGTATATCATAAGACATAGGTTCTCATCCAATGTAAGGCGGTCCGGTAAATTCTTTACTAGTGCTAACTCCACCATTAAGATCTCTGCAACTCGCTTGACTGTTTCTTTATCCGTTTTTACAGAACACAAATCCAACAAGTAGTGAATACAGGGTAAAAACTTTTTATCGCAAAGGATTGGCATGATGCGCTCATATTGCTGTCTTAGATAATAATTATGCCCTAAGTATTTATAGCTATGCAAACAACCCCGTTTTTTGTGATACTTTATCACAAAGCGTCTGACCATGTAAATAATAGCCGCCTTAACAACTATTACGACATCCATATCAACCCATCCCTTAGGAGGATCAACCCATGACATATGTTGTACATCATCCTTGGAAATAGGTGCAGGTCCGGGGTCAGGGTCGTTGACGGTCTGAACCTTAGCGGGCTCAAGCGAACGGTTTGAGAACTCTTGTTCGGACCAACTAGGTACTCGTACCTCCTTGATTTGTGGAGATTCAGCCTGGTGGGACCAACTGGGCTGTTGTACCTTCTCGTTTTGTGAAGATTCTGCCGACGAGGTGGGGGTCATCGGAGGTGTCGACGGCGGCGTCGGTGAAACGGGACGGCTCCACCCTGAATATGATGGCTCGCCAGTGTTGTACGAGGCTACAACAGGGGTTGGTAAGATTCCCGTACCGCCCACCCATAAAGAGTATGATGGTCCTGCCTGGTCCTCGTCTGTTTTTGTAGGGGTTCCATCCTGGTCTACATTTGTACAGGCGTCAACCTGTTCCATGTTTGCAGTTGTCAGGGTTTCTACACCAACAACGTTTTCAACCATAGTCATGTCATGGTCGCATGTAGGTTCATCCACACCGCTATCTGTAATACAAAGATACCATGATTAAATATTATATAGCTATATAGTTAAAGATTAATTGCATCGTTTACCTGAAGAGATTTCTGCAATGTTGTTAGAAACCTGATCAGGTGCAACGATGGTTGTCACCCTTCTCGGTGTGACGTCCATGACCATGCGACGTCTTGTTCTGAGCGTCTTCATTTTTAGAGTAGGTCTGGCTCTTCAGCCGGAAAAATTGGTTTGTCTGTGCAGAGCGTGACTTGGGCTTTGGCTGTATTGAGACTGGGGTCGGGATATGATAGTAGGGGATGTGCTTATTTTTGACAGAAGCGTGATTCTGGGGGGCGGGCGGTGTTGTTTATGCTTACAAACACGACCACAACTTGGTGGTCGTCTGTCTGTCCAACTATAGATAAGAAATACGTGAAAACATGTCAAAGCTTGTTGCAAAGATGACTTGGGGATGTCTACAGACAAGATGCTGTTCCTCCTTGAAAGGTAAAATAATTGGTAAAACAACCTTAATGATATCTTAGCTTAGCTGCTATTTCTTAACCTAAACGCATGTTGTTTCTTAGCTGTATTCTATTTTCTTAACCTTAATGTATATTGTTTCTTAACCTAACTACATACTATTTCTTAGCTCTACGCTGTTTCTTAGCAGCATGCTATTTATTATATATATATATATATATTTATACTATAATATATATCTATAATAATATATAATATTCTAATATCTAATATTTCTTTGCTTACCTGTATAAACTACAAACATGGGGGTTGCCTAGCTGTGTGCAATATTCTTAACCTAGATGTATTCTATTTCTTAACCAGGCTGGTTGCTATTTTGCTCAGCGTATGGACTACAAAAAAGGACTACAAACATGGGGGCTGCCGGAAGTTGGAAGGATGTGACGTACAGGGAAATAGGAGGGTGCGAGGGGCGGGAGCGGTGGAGACATCACCCTTCATTTTTCTCGTCCGTAGCGGGATAAATGACGGCGTTTGACTGTCCAAATGTAGCCAACAAATACATGTCCAGACATGCAAACATGACTAGGCAGATTTTACAAAAAAGGCAAGGGGTCTGACGACCGGATGTCGACAGTTGCCTGCCACTCACTATCTTTTGAAACACCTTGAGGCTGCTGCAGGCTTGGAGGGTGTCTATGCAAGACGCGGCGTCTTGCCCGGACAACCCCCCAAGCATGCACAATACCATGTTTAAACTTATTTCGCTGGGAATATGTCCAGACATGTTTGCAAAAAGGGCAAATATCCACCGAATAAACATCTTATTCAAAGGTAAAAACAACGCCTGCTCTTTTCAACCCATGTTATTTCAATTATTTCATTTGGTTATATTTATTTAAATAGAACATTTCATTGGATGCTTTATATACTTCAGATATTAAAATATGAATGACATAAGTACAGTTTGGGTTGGGGACGCACGCACGCAGGGAACACATTGTTTTTAACATAAGAAGCATACAGGGGGAGTGGAGGGGGGGGCTTGGCCCACACGCACGTAGGGGACACATTGTTTTTACTACTGAGGGCAATCAGGGGAGGGGGGCTTGGCCCACGCACACACACACACACACACACACACCCCCACACACACGCCCATGCCCGTGGGGAACACATTGATTTTGATAGAAGTGTAATTCTGTAGGCGGGGACATCTTCGACAAAAGCGTAATTCTGTAGGCGTGGTTATGACGTCATGAATAATTAAGAAAGCGTAATTCTATTATCTCTAATATTTATAAAATGTTTCTATATTTCTTATTAATTGCATTAAGTCTGTATGTCGTTGCTAATTTTACATTTCAATATTTCCCGATTGCATTATATAAGCAATCCAAAGTATAACAAATATAATATAAAAAGTATTTTGCATATTTGACAGAATTATAGTTTTTCTGAAGTGAGATTCTGCTTAGCAACAAACCCCAAACACTTGATAGAGCTCAACCTAGAAAGAGAAACCGAGACTATTCGTGTTTCTCTTTCTGGTTCTTTTTATAGTTCAACTTCGAGTTCTGTTTTTCACCTTTTCACAGCGTAATGAAGGCGAGTTGAGCAAGTGGAACAAGTGATTTTATTGATGATTGTGGAAGGCACCGATTTCATAAGCACTCTTTCTTCTCACACCTTTTCCATTAAGTACCATTAAAAAGACAACTGAAAAGCATAATGTTAAAAAATGTTGTACCAGGCAAAAGCAATCAATTTTATTTACATGTTTGAAGTAAACACACAAAAAAATCATCACCACTCAGACAGTGGTTCTTCTGGCACTGATCTCAATAAAAGAGCTTTGCAAAATTCAATTTCATCATATTTTATTGAAAATCACATTTACATCTTACCACAAAGAGTCGGGTCTTTCATTTTTTTTATTCTTTTTTTAATCTTCAAGGATCGCTGCAATTCTCGCCAGCACAATCGTGTCTCTCAGCTCCCTTTTTAGTGACAATTTTTTTTAGAACGAACGCTGCAACTGAATGGCTTGTCTCCACTGTGGGTTCTTGTGTGGCTTTGTAAATACGACTTTCGAGAGAACCTCTTGGCACAAACTGAGCAGGAAAAAGTTTTTTCTCCACTGTGTGTTCTTGTGTGGCGTCGTAAATGCCCCTTTTGAGAGAAACTCTTGGCACAAACTGAGCAGGAAAAAGGTTTTTCACCACTGTGTGTTCTTGTGTGTTCTGTTAAATATGTCTTTTTTGAGAAGCATTTTCCACAAACTGAGCAGGAAAAAGGTTTTTCTCCAGTGTGTGATCTTTTGTGGATTGTTAAATGCGACTTATGCAGGAAGCTTTTGCCACAAACCGAGCAAGAAAAAGGTTTTTCACCACTGTGTGTTCTTGTGTGCCTTGTTAAAATAGACTTGTCAGAGAAACTTTTGCCACAAACCGAGCATGAAAAAGGTTTTTCTCCACTGTGCTTTCTTGAGTGATATGTTAAACCTGCCTTTTGAGAGAAGCATTTTCCACAAACAGAGCAGGAAAAAGATTTTTCACCACTGTGTGTTCTTGAGTGAATTATTAATTGAGACCTTCGAGAGAAACTCTTGCCACAAACTGAGCAGGAAAAAGGTTTTTCTCCACTGTGTGTTCTTGTATGTTGTGTTAAATTTGCCTTTCGATAGAAACTCTTGCCACAAACTGAGCAGGAAAAAGGTTTTTCTCCACTGTGTGTTCTTGTATGTTGTGTTAAATTTGCCTTTCGAGAGAAGCATTTTCCACAAACTGAGCAGGAAAAAGGTTTTTCTCCACTGTGCGTTCTTGTGTGCCTTACTAAATTTGCCTTTCGACAGAAGCATTTTCCACAAACTGAGCAGGAAAAAGATGTTTCTCCACTATGTGTTCTTGTGTGGATTGTTAAATGAAACTTTCGAGAGAAGCTTTTGCCACAAACCGAGCAAGAAAATGTTTTTTCTCCACTGTGTGTTCTCGTGTGCGGTTTTAAAGACAGCTTTGAAGTGAATGAGTCAGTGTGACATACCCTTTCACCTTTAGCTTGCCCATTATCATCATCATTAGTATCACCATCGTCATGAGCGTCTAATGTGTCCTCATTATGTGCTTGTGATGGCCCCCAGTGGTCTTCATCACCTTCTGTTGTCACGTGATGACTTGAGCTGCTGCTTGGAGGCTCCGCCCCTCTGTTGTCCTCACTCTCATCCTTGTTTTCATTTTCAGTCTTTATATGGACAACGTTCAGTGGTGACTTGTTGATCTCCTCCTCTTCCTCCTCCTTTTTGATGTGAGTCAAGTCTGGCTCCTCTTTCACAGAACGGACATCGTTTTCACTGACGTCTGTCGGACACAAAAAGACAAATTTGGTTTGGTCAAGTCAAACCTTGTGCGTCGACTTTGTCTTATATTGTTTCTACCGTACTACCTTGACTGGTGCCTGCCGCACACGGAACAATGCGTGCGACCCCGACTTGGACCAAACCATGGGGGCATTTCAATAAATTACGTCCTACGATGTAAACCTCCCTTTAGCAGCACAGCTGTGATAAACGAGCATTTAAAAAGGAAGCACGTTGCGGCTGATGCCCTATTTCATTCCTGACATCGTCCCAGACGTTTCTGGAAGCGAGCTGAAGTCAGCACACACAGGCTATTGTGTGCGTCTGATGGAACACCTGTTGTGGGACCCTAACTTATTAATGGGGGGCCACTGGGGGCCATCGCAACCTAATGTCATTGATAAAATAGGAATCCTTCAAGCGAAATACGTTTTCAAGTATTTCTTTTTGCATTTATAGATAGTTTCATCGTGGGTACTTTTTGCTTCCATGAAATCTGGATCCCTAAAAGAATTAAAGGGGCCCTGGAATCAGAGTCGCTATTTATTGCATGAGTAACGTTTGTTTTTTTACCCAAAATGACATTTATCCTGCTAGTACGTTCTGACATTACCCTTTTTATTTTTATAAAATTTCTGTTTCTAAATAAATTTTAAAACAAGATTACGTTTGAAGAGTAAAAGTTCTTACACATAAGCATTAAGCAAAAACACTTTCACTCTGACTTTCATGTTGACATATTTGAATAATGACTGTATATATTAAAGTTATCCAATACATATTCAAATTCGACTAAGATACACCAAAATATTATGAGTTCACTGAATTATTTTGTAACCGCAATGATGTATAACAGCCATAGGGTGTCAGTAATGAGTAACAAAGTAACAAGACCTCCCACTGATACGTCATGATTGTCATTTGGATAAATTACCAGGAACTATGAGTTGTGGGGGAGATGCAAACCACCTGGGCTAGAGGAACTTTATTACCAGGAACTAAATATTCCTGTACTTGTAGGTAGAAAAGGGGGTTGTGACGTTCTCCCTTTTTAAGCCCATAGTAAGCCAAAGATGCAGATGCATTACTTGCAGCATGCGCTTGATCACTGATGAGATCCGTGCAACCCTGGATGGATGCATTCAATGTATTTTAAATGTTTGGATGAGGTGAAACGATGCACACGTGCACAAAACAGTGCAGGGCCACCGGAGGTTCATTGACAGAGCCAGTAAAAATTTCATAAATAAGACCAATACGTACTTGATTTATTCAAAAAAACTTCATCCTTTGTGCTTTATCCACTAAAATTCATCAACCGCCATTGATCTTTATGCCGCAGTGTGCACAGTTTTTAGAGTCAGGTTGACTCATTCCATAAGGAATTGCTTGAACAAGATATGTCAGAGTTTTTGTCAAAAACGAGACAAGCCAAGATTGTCTATGTCACTTGCGAGGAGCAGTCCGCCAGGTTGTACCGGCATTAACTCTGTCAAATGGGGGAGGCTCAGATATAGCAAAAACAAATTGGACAAGCTGTGGAGCAGAGCACAACATCAGTCAGACCCCGGGTCCACAACTCCGCTGGCAGAGACGCAAACAGAGATTTCGCTTCAGAGTGACCCATTCACTGTCTACCATACTGTCGAGAAATTCGGAAAATGTTTCATAACAGAGGAATTCGGATTGGGTGCTGAAACACCACACCCTGCTAGTGACATGGAGTATTCTACATCTGAAATTAACTCCGCCAACCGTCTTCACCAATGGGCCGAAATCTTTAGTATGATGATGCGCACCGATAGTTAATGTGATTTGTGGCTCAGCAAACATAGACAATTCTTACCGTTTCCTCTGCTCTGGGGCAAGGCACACATGCGGGGCAGCACCGGTAGACATCACAAATACATAATCCTAATGCAAGATGCACTTCTGACCCTCGAAATTGGGTGAATGTATCCTGACAAACCAAATCATCAGAACTCAGTGTTCAATGCAAAGGACCAATTGGTGGTTTGAAGGGGTGGAGGCGGCTTCACCGGGCAAACCAGAGCAGGAACAGGACGTAACACCCACGGGAGGATGGAGACCCTGGTCTCAGAGCTGCCCAGTCGACTGGAACGGAGGACAACATATGCTTCCCCGCCGGATGTTCACAATTCAGTCCCTTCTGGAAATTCAGTCCCACTTGAATTCCAGTGTTTCACAGGTGCGGGTTCGGTCCAGGGCAGTGACTCGGCCAATCTCAAGAGTCCCACAAACGTGACAGTGTTGTTGCTCATTGGGATATGCAGAAGGAACTTGCAAAGCGTGGAATATCTTGTTCCACCATCAAAAACTGTTGTCCATCAATCGTCACCGGAATGCCAAGACCTGCCGGTCCCTGAATGCTGAGGCTCCGCGGGCACCCCTATCGTGGAATGGGGTCCCAATCGGGTTGAGGCGTCAAGTGTGCGTTTGGAAGCCATAGAAGCGTTGTCGGAGGAGGGGGTAGCGGTGGCGCCCCCGTGCTAGAGGAGCTCTTTGTGACTGGCATGGCGCTGGACCACAGGATGGCACATTTCAGGAAGTGGCTCGGTTTGGACCGCTCATCAGCCAGTCACCCCACACCCCACAGCAAGAGCACGTCCCACTCACAACCCATGTCTATAACCACCCTACTTCTGTTACGTGACCTTGTTGACCGGCAGGTGCGGACAACAAGCCTGCTGTGGGCACTGCGTCACCAGAACCTGGCCCAGGAGCAGCGGAAATGGAAAGAGCAGACGCAATGGGAGCTGCATGCGTCGGCTGCTGGATTAACTGCTTCCCCCGGTTGTCGTGACCCGTGCCGGTCACGCCTGTTTTGTTGTTGTTTTCGTCACCTCCCTGCCATGTTTTGTTTATGTTTCTCAGCTGAGCAGGGGCGTCTCCTCCTCCGACCGACTCCGCCCGCGTCATCACGAGCGGGAGCTCAGCCCACCGGCGCCGCACCTGACATCCATCCACTGACTAATTACACACACTATTTAAGCCACCTACACTGACTGCCCGGCGTCGGATAATTTTCCTGCACTGCTCACGTTCATGACCCTGGTATCGATTGTTCTCATGTTCATGCATTTTTGCTCTTGCGATCTCTTTGTGTTCCACGTTTGGCCAGCTATTGCTCGGTCTCTTTTTGTTCCTCGTTTTCTCCAATTGGTTTTCCCTCTTGCCCTTTTGGCAAGCTATTTATGTTGATCGTTTTTCCTTTTCCTTGCCGGTGCAAGCGCTTTTCGTTCCGTCGTTTATCTCCTTCCTGGTGTTAGCTTTTCTCCGCCAGCGCTTTGTGTTTTCTCCTGATTTATCGACGGATGTAATGCTAAGATAGATATATTTGCCTTAATTGATGATTGGACTTCCACTATTGTGAATCAATAAACACTCTTTGTTAAACTGATTTTCCTGTGTCCGCGTTTGGAGAGTCCTGCCACCTTCTTCCCAGCGTTTCGCTGGCAAGACCCTGACAGAATTATCCGACCAGAACACGAGTAATCACAGGGTACGTATCTGAACAGCGTATCTCTTGCTACGTACCAGCGAAACTGTCGGCTCGCCCCAGGCCCTCCACACAACGGTACGCCTCGATCCTTACTGTGTTCCATGCCACAAAGTGCTCAATACGATACGTGGAAGTGTGCTTCTCTTCATTATTTCTATTATCAGCTCATAATTTTCCTGCTAAAATTTACACCCTGGCCAGGGTCTGTGCTCAAACTGAACTTATTCACAACTATGTTGTTTATAGCTATAGTTTTACACTTCTTATTTCTCATCTCTTTAACCACTAGACCTTTCTTTTCTTTACCTTCTGCACATTTCTCCCGCGCTAGTCCCCATTTACATAGTTCCTATCATTATTTTTTTTCATTTATTTATTTATTTTTTAATACATTTTCGTATGTTCTTTCACAGTGCGGTTATTTTGACATCTTTTAATGTCTTAATCAGTCATGATATTGGCCTCTTGTTAAAACTATAATTGAAACTAACACAGGGACATTTTCCATGACCAACCAGCCAGCAGACCCACACGCACAAGCTTTCTTTCACGACCCCAAAAGCCCGACCGCTTGGACACAGGCGCACAACACCCATTGTGAGTAAAAGCATCTCACCGAAAGTTCAGCCGGCCGGCTGTTGAACGCCTGCGCCCCAGCACCCTTGAGACCATCAATGGAGCAAGAATCCTGTTTGTGATGCCAAAAATGGGGTATATTTTGTTGTTGATGTGTGGGTCTGGTGCAGCTTCCCCCTGGACAGGTCGCCGAGCATGGCAGAATTGGTGATGGAAAAAAATTCTCTGACACAGTCATTTTGGTTATTTTTGTCACGTGCTGATGTCAAAAGAAGTCTCCCCAAAAAGCAAAAAGGGAAAGGTGTCCCCTCTCTCCGGCCTTCCCTTCTTATCGGGAATGGCCACACCTGATTATTGAAGGATTGTATTATGATTGCTGGCATTATTTTAAACACTTACGGGACAGAAGGTCAATTATTTAATTGAGCAGCTTCATATTTACTGAATATGTTCGACATTGATTAAACAAAAACCATTTATCAAATGAATGTAGAAGTACAGTGCATCGATAAGATTGACTGGGATTGTAGTCATGGTGTTTACTGATGCATTCGTATGCTAAATTTATATGACTTAGTTTAAATGTAAGACCTCAAAATTGCACACATCGTATTTTCATGACCCACACTCTCATTCAGAACAAACAGATTCAGTCTGCTCAGGTCAAACTGATGACAAACCAGATAGCACTTCATGGACAAATACGACAAAACACATTCTCCACATAGGCCATAGAAGATACAAACATATCAAGTTGGGGGAGGACATCACAGGGATGCTATCAAGAAGACCCAAAAACACATAATCTGATCTGGGAAAACATACACCACACAATCTGTACACTGACGAGATTACAGGGGAATGTGAGCAGGAGAGACGGAGAGACTGCCTTCTGCCTGAGAAGGTCAGCCTTGGACCTGGAACGTGGGCCGGGCCGGGGGAAGGAGCAAGGACGACCGATTCAACCTACATGACCCTTGACATAAAAAGCCTCCTATAAAATGTGAGGCTGGGCTGAGATCAGCGCGCCATTTTTCGATAGTACTCGTCTTGAGTACAGTTTCTCGTCAGATGAAGACAAAGCCGCCCATATATCTGTATTTGTACTATTTCCTGAATGCCAGAAATTGAAGAAACTAAATATTGGAACTCTATTCAGTTGTTGTTGAGTCTTTATTTGACCCTATTCTTCTTGAGTACAAAAAACGATCACGCATTGGAGTAACTTTGGCTTTTAAGATTCATTTACTAAATGTTTCTCATTTTCTCGGTGGCTCAACTCCAACAGTGGATATAAAAGTACACTACATCTGTCAGCATAGTTTTGAAACATGATGACATGACAAACTTAATTTCTTTAACAACATTTAAAAACCGGAATAAGTAAAATGTTAAATAATCAGTTCAAATTTTAAACTGGGAAAAAAACACGGAGTTGACCCCCCACTAATGGTTATTCTTTGGCATTTATTTTCTGCACTGATTTCATTTGGCATAAACAATTGTTCAGCAAACCGGCAAGTAAAAGGCAATATTTAAAAATAAAACGGCAATAACCTTGAACGCATTTCCCCAAACAACCTAATGTTGTGATGCATATTTTTAACGATAGAAAGTCGTTCTTTCCAAAGCAAATGAGAGTAAGACGGGTACAAACCTGCTTTGTGTAGCACAACAGGAGGCTGCTTGTTAACTTCGCCCAGCAGTTGAAAATGTTGCTCGTTCTCTTCTTTTATTCCACAAAGTTCCTCTTTGTACTTGGGTGTCGTTCTAGCACACATTTTCAAATGATAATTCCAAAAAATCCGCACTTGATCTCTGCTTGGCGATGAGTCATGTGCCTCTTTTCGTTAGCGGCTAGCAAGCTAACAAGCTAAGCTAACAAGCTAAGCTAACTACGCCGAAAAGCATCAACGCGCGAAGATGAGTTATCGGGACACAAAGACTTAATGAATTATGTCGTAGTCCTTTAGAGTAGCACTGGACATTCTGTGAGAAATTTACAGTCAGTTCCACACTAAATCAAAAGAATTTAGCGGTGGACTGTTTTTGTTCCGGTGTGGACGGGTCGGTGGATATGGTTGAGGTCCTTCGGAAGCTGCGCGCTTGCTTATGACGTCATGCTTTAAGCACGTATTTTTCAAATATATTTCTTTGCCTCTGTGTATGTTTTTACCCCTGGCTGTTCTATTTCAATATATATTCTATATAATATTTTAATTCGGTTGATAAAAAAAAAAAAAAAAAAAACTAAAATAACGCCACATTGGCGCGTAAGATCTGACGTCACTTCCGCCTTTGCCTCGAGAAGCCGCTGCTACTCCAGCAGTGGGACGTTTAAGTTTCTCCTCCCGAACTTGCAACAATGCTGTGGTTCACTCGGGCTGCAAGATTGTATGAATATAATGTCTGCATATACTAGCAGTGCTTCTCAATTATTTCACGCCCGCCCCTACCAAAAAGAAAAAGATTCGCGCCCCCACCACCATTTTTTTCTGTCTTTGTATATTGATATTCGATTGTCAATAAAATATCCCTTATCTAAGCTAAATTCATAAGAAATATGATTTTGAGAACTACTATTGTGAGGATCTCGAAACTCAGTACTCTGTTGTGCAAATATTGATGAGATGATAAATATTTACTCATACGTTTTTTGGTAAAAAAAAAAAAAAAAACTTTATTGACATTAGCAAACCAAACACAGTTATTAATACGTACATAATATAGAAATGACAAAAAGAAGAGCGAGGGGGATTTTAAACACCAATTCTTTGTAAATAACATAAAGCAACAGCTTTAGTATGTTTACGATACGTTTTTTTTTTTATTTTATGGTGACTATACGTTTTTTTTATGGTTACTGTAAAGTTTATTTCTTCTATCTTAAGAAGTCACGCAGGTAACGTGATGCTGCAAGCTTGTGCCTCTTTATTTATTGACTTCTCGTCTATGTGCGTAGACACTTGTTCGTCTGGTAACCAAACACACGTCAGGCAATACTGCCAATTAGTAACTAATGACATAACTGCTCTCATTACATCTCCCTTTCAAACGTTAAACAATGCCTATGACTTTTTTAATTAATTTTTTAAAATATTATTATTATAATAATAATTTAGTTTTGTTATCAATTATTTTCACTTCTTATCAATATCTATCCATTTTTTGATGACAACAAGCAGCTCTACAACAATTTTAGGAACAATAACAAAACATTAAACATTTTCAATCAGCCTGTCCGGTTGTCGTCTAACTCTTGTTGATCTTCGAAGAGGTTCAGTAATCCCAGAAATTGCTGGTGGTTGAGGTCTGTGCTCCTTCGATGTATACGCCTGCTTTGCAGCCTCAGCCTTATCAGAAGATTTCTTGCAGTCCTCGGTAGTGATGGGTAGATGAGGCATCCTGTATTGTTTTGACACAGTGACACACTGTATTGACACTGTGTTGACACTGTGTTGCTGAATACTGACACCTGGTGGACTTGCAGGAAAAATTTGACCGGGTCATCAGACTCTGATCTGTCAAACTAATTTTATCCAATTCCATTGATTAGGCATTTCCATTCACATTATTTTTACATATACATACTTTCATAAAAAAAATCGTTGATATTCGAGACGCAGTTGATAAATTAAGTGAACATCTGTCTGAATGCCTAAGTAAAAGTGTTGTGAATGACAATGGACTCATTGTAATTAAAGATTTTTATTAAAAAAAATAGTTTCTCCAGCGTTTTGTAATTCAGTCTATTTATATCTTTTTTTTTTTTTAGGCAATTTCCCCCGCCTTTGAGAAGATCCTCTCACAAGACACTGAAGAGGCCGGTGTGCACAACGCCTGTGTGGCTAATATAAATAGATGAGGGAACGTTGCCTCCATGGACTTCCAGTATAAGAGCGGGTCTTCCGTACGTGCAACGTGTCCTGCTGACATATAGCGCTGCACCTCTGAGTGCGCACAAGGCAGAAAACTTGAGTTTACCAGTGACGTCTTCCATTTTGCGGATATTTAACGCAGAGTAACGCGCCAATAACGCAATGCTTGTTTTGAGCGTGCATCCTGTTGACAGATGCGCATCCTTATAAACACAGTTTGGTGCGCGACCGCTGTGTCGACACGGTTCCGGTAGTGGTCACGTGACTTTCTTAAAGCAGTACGCTCAATGACACGGGTTTGCCCTGGAAGCTCGGCGCACGCATCGACGCCTCAGTGTCGCTGGACCCATCACTAGTCCTCGGGAACCTTCACAAGACTCCTCCAGTTCCCCCTCACTCTTTGTCCATCCTTTGTCCCCACAATGTAAGATCTCGGACACGAGACAGTTTTCCGCACCGAGAAAACATGTTTCTAAACGAGTTACGACCTAATAGCATTTATATAACTCCTTGAATAACACGATTCGGTTTTAGAGGGACCGCAGAACCCTTAATTTACACTTCCGTGCTATCCGCAGGGGAAACACAGTTTCCCGAGAAACCCAGTTTCTCAATGAGTTATGGCCTAATTCCATTGATATAACTCCTTAGACTAGCACGATCCAGTCTATCACACCATACTGGTCAACGGCGCGCGCCTAGTCCATCAGCGTGAAGTTGGCCCTCCATTTCTAGCAAAAATAGGGTGAAATAGTTAATAGTGCATCTGTGCTCGTTTGTGCTGCTTTGGTTCCAGAGATATGACACTTTTTTATTTCGAGTGGTGACGTCACCCAGCCCCCCACTTTCATCCAAATGGGTCGGGAATGGTGCCATTCGTTTGTGCTTCGTTTGTGCTTGTTTGTGCTGTTAAAAGTTTCGTTTGTGTTGCTCCGGTTCGATAGATATTACACGTTTTAATTCACGCGGTGACGTCACAAACACTCACGCTCCGGCATCAGTCGATTTTGTTTTGGATGCTGTCGAACAAGGAGCTAGGTATCGCGCTACCGCGTTCAGCTAATCACTTGAATCACTCGTATTTGTTATTAATTCCAGGTTATAAACTAGTTCCTGGAATGAACCGATGTTTTGCATCATTTCTGCGCATTTTACATTCTTCATGATCCTGGAAAGCAACTGTTGCCGGACGAACTTCAGGTAAACATGTCACACTCACTGTTGTAGCTTTTTTTTGCTAGCATGCAATAATCTTAAAATCTTCCTGTTTTCACTGCTGTCCATTACTTTAAATTCGATCTTATTTCTTTTAATATGTTGTTCTGCTGCTCACGTGTTTATTTCATCAGTAGTCATTAAAGCTATGTGATTATTTCTTAAATTATAGCAGACGTGAGGCCGAAACATATCCGTTGATCTATTTTGAAATAAAAACAACATAAACACACCCCTCGATGTAGCATTCCCTCATTTGAGAACAACTGAATTAATGTAAAAACAGTACATGTGTAATTGATGAGAGCCTGCAGAGAAAGCTTGGGTTGAAACAATAGCTTTATGTGTAAAAAAAAACAGCAACAAACAAAACACCAAACTATTTACATTGCAACAATTAAGCAATCACTGCTTTGTGAAGAACAAAGCATGTGGGAAGATCTTTGTCTTTTCTGATGCTGCTTTCACTCCACTTTCCAGGTCATTGTACATCTCCCAGGCAAAAGCAGCCCTCCTGCAGTATGCCACATAATGTCCAAGAGAATCCTGGGTCAAGCCTCTTTGAAATCCTATGACTGCTCTCAAAGTAAACATATTCTCTTGCAGCACCAGACTGGAGGGAATTTCAAGCAGGGCAACTTCTGTCCAACTCGTACCGAGGTCGGTGTCAATCCACAAACATTCTCCCAGACTGTAGCTGTGGGAAACATTTGCCGAACACAGAGCCTTTCCTGTACTGTTGTCTTGCTTTTTAAATGTAGATGGACACTGAGATGCATTTTGGATTGGTCGGAGGCAAGTAGAGTCAGGAAGGCTCAGTCCTTCTTCAGCAGCAGTCTGAAGATAAGTCATGCCACAAGTCTGCAGGACGGCAATATTGGTACACACAAGCGGAACTTCCCTTATTACTTGAGTGCTTAGGCTGCAGTACGGTGAGGAACATTGTTTTTTCAAGTATACACACCGAAGACTGCTCACCCTCCGACAAGGCTCCCGCTCGGCAGCGGACTTCTCGGTCGAATTCCGCATCCTGGCTCACGAGAGCCACTGGAACGAGCCGGCTCTCCGCGAGGTCTTCCTGAACGGGCTGACCGACGCTCTTAAGGACGAGCTGGCCGTGCGCGACGAAACCTCGACCCTCGAAGAGCTGATCGTCTTGGCCATCAAGGTCGACCACCGGTTACGGGACCGGCAGGCCGACCGGTCCCGGCGGCTGCCCAGGCCAGCCGCTCGCTCTGCGGCCTCCCTCGCCGAAAGCAGCCCTCCGGTTCCGGCCCCGCCCTCCGCCGGCCCGGATGAACCCAAGCAAGTGGGAAGGACCACCCTGGACGCCCAGGAGCGGCAGCGACGCCTTTCTCGGCAACCAGGCCTTCTAGTGTCCGCCACTGGCTCTTCCCCACGGATGTCGATCCCCGCGCGTTTGCTGGGGCAACACGCCCCTCTCCCGGTCACCGCGCTGATCGACTCGGGGGTCGACGGAAGCTTCCTGGACCTAACCCTAGCACGCCAACTCGGGGTCTCCATGGAACCCATCGCCTCCCCCCGGCGGGTGGTGGCGCTGGACGGGCACCTCATTGCCCAGGTCTCCCAGCAGACCACCCCCCTGACCCTCATCGTTTCGGGCAACCACCGGGAATCCATCCGACTGTTCCTCATCCACTCCCCCCAGGTCCCCCTGGTCCTGGGATTCCCGTGGCTCCAGACCCACAACCCCGCCATTGACTGGAGGAAGTGTTCCCTCACCGGATGGAGCGAGTTCTGTCACTCCCACTGCCTGCGTTCCGCGGATCCGGCTCCTTCCTCTCCTCCCCCCGCTCCTCCTCGGCCAGACGTCTCCACCGTGCCTCCCGAGTACCACGACCTCGCCCAGGTCTTCAGTAAGGACCTCGCCCGCACCCTCCCTCCCCATCGGCCCTACGACTGCGCCATCAACCTTCTCCCGGGGGCTCCCCTACCCAACTGCCGCCTGTACAACATCTCCAGGCCAGAGAAGGAGGCGATGGAGAGCTACATCCGCGAGTCCCTGGCAGCCGGGCTCATTCGCCCCTCCTCTTCTCCCTTGGGAGCTGGATTCTTTTTTGTCAAGAAGAAGGATTCCTCGATCCGTCCCTGCATCGATTTTCAAGCCCCTGAACCAAATCACGGTTAAAAACAAGTCTTCGCTCCCCCTCATAGATCCCTCCTTCGAACCCCTATGCAAGGCCCAGGTTTTCTCCAAGTTGGACCTCCGAAACGCGTACCACCTGGTCCGCATCCGAGAGGGGGACGAGTGGAAGACGGCGTTCAACACCCCCCTGGGGCACTTCGAGTACCTGGTGATGCCCTTCGGCCTCACCAACGCCCCGCCGTCTTCCAGGCCCTGATGACGGACATATTTCGTGACATACTGAACCGGTTCGTATTTATCTACCTCGATGACATTCTCATCTTCTCCCGCTCTCTCCCAGATCACCGCCAACATGTCCGGCTGGTTCTCCAGCGCCTCCTGGAGAACCGCCTCTACGTCAAGCCCGAAAAATGCGAGTTCCACGTCTCTTCAGTGCCCTTCCTGGGCTACATCATCGCCCGGGGGCAACTTCAGCCGGACCCCGCCAAGATCCAGGCCGTGGTGGAGTGGCCCACGCCCGCGACTCGTAAGGAGCTTCAGCGCTTCTTAGGGTTCGCCAACTTCTACCGCCGCTTCATCCGGGACTACAGTAAGGTAGCCAGTCCTCTCACTGCGCTCACCTCCACAGCCACCCCGTTCCAGTGGACCCCGGCGGCATCCCAAGCCTTTGCCCACCTCAAAGAGGCCTTCACCAGCGCCCCGGTGCTCAAGCACCCCGACCCCTCGCAACAATTCATCGTCGAGGTGGACACCTCCGACACCGGGGCGGGAGCCGTCCTCTCCCAGCGGGACCCCGTAACCCAGAGAATCCACCCCTGTGCCTTTTTTTCCAGGCGCCTGTCGCCGGCGGAAAAAAACTACGATGTCGGGAACCGGGAACTGCTGGCGGTGGTGTGGGCCCTCCAAGAATGGCGACATTGGCTCGAGGGCACCCCGACCCCCTTCCTGGTGTGGACCGACCACAAGAACCTGGCCTACCTGCAGCCCGCCAAGAGGCTGAACCCTCTCCAGGCTCGCTGGAACCTGTTCCTGAGTCGATTCAACTTCACCCTCTCCTTCGGACCCGGCTCCAACAATGGTAAGGCTGATGCCCTCTCGCGCCTGTTCTCATCTTCCGCCAGCCAGGATACGCCCGAAACCATCCTAGCCTCCGCCTGCCTCCTGGGGGCGGCCACCTGGGAGGTCGAGCGGATCGTCCGAGAGGCCCAGCAGGAACAACCGGACCCCCGGCCAGGCCCCTCCGACCGCCTGTTCGTGCCCGAGGCCACGCGGTCCCAGGTTCTCCAATGGGGGCACTCATCCTCTCTTACTTGCCATCCGGGCGTGGCGCGCACCCTCCGCTTCCTCCAACAGCGCTTCTGGTGGCCCCGCATGGCAAAGGACACCCGCGAGTTGGTGTTGGCCTGCTGCGTTTGTGCCCGCGATAAGGCCTCCCACTCGGTCCCGGCCGGCCTCCTCCATCCACTGCCCATCCCGAGCCGCCCCTGGTCCCACATCGCACTGGATTTCGTCACCGGTCTTCCTCCCTCCAATGGGCACACCGTCATCTTAACCTTCATCGACCGCTTCTCCAAGTGCGTCCACTACGTCCCCCTTCCCAAGCTGCCCACCGCCCTGGAGACAGCTAAACTCCTCACCCAACACGTCTTCCGACCCCATGGAATTCCGGTGGACATCGTGTCCGACCGAGGCCCCCAGTTCTCCTCGCAGGTCTGGAGAGAGTTCTGCAAGGCAGTAGGGGCCACCGCCAGCCTCTCCTCCGGCTACCATCCGCAGACCAACGGCCAGACAGAGCGGGCCAACCAGGACCTCGAAGCCGCACTTCTGTGCGTGGTGGCCCGCAACCCGGTCTCATGGAGCGAGGCCCTGCCCTGGATCGAATACGCTCACAACTCCCTCTCCTCCGCTGCAACAGGTATGTCACCTTTTATGGCCTGTTTCGGTTACCAGCCCCCTCTGTTTAGTGACCAGGAGCATGCCGTGGCCGTCCCCTCCGTCGAGGAGCACCTCCGCCGGATCCGAGGAGTCTGGGCCGAGGTGAAGACCTCCCTCACTCGTACGGCACTGAAAAACAAGCGCCTGGCCGACCGCCACCGGTCCCCAGCTCCGGACTACAAGCCCGGACAGATGGTGTGGCTCTCGTCACGCGACCTCCCCCTACAGACTGATTCGCGCAAGCTGGCTCCCCGGTTCATCGGTCCCTTCCCGATCGTGAAAGTAATTAACCCGTGCTCCGTCCGACTCCCTCAAAATCCATCCTACCTTTCACGTCTCCCTTCTCAAGCCTGTTTCCTCCAGCCCTCTGAGACCTCCGACCGTCGCCCCTCCACCCCCCCTGATCATCGACGACCACCCGGCATTCACCGTATCCAAGGTGTTGGATGTGCGGCGCCGAGGTAGGGGTTTCCAATACCTGGTGGATTGGGAAGGTTACGGTCCGGAGGAGCGCTCGTGGATCCCTCGCAAGCTCTTCCTGAACGACTCCCCCATCAGGGAGTTCTACGCCCTGCACCCGGACAAACCGGGTAGGACGCCAGGAGGCGTCCGTTAGGGGGGGGTACTGTGACGGTTCGGGTTTGGGAGGAGGGCCTGGCGGTTCTGATTACTTGCAGGTTCGCGACCTTTCCCAGCCAGGCACTCCTCCGGAGAAAGTGGGCGTCGGCTCCTGCGCACCTGCGGCTCGTCAGCAGCAATCATGACCAGCATAAGATCCAGCCGCGCCAGGAGCCAGACGCCGGATTATCCCGTCACCTCACGTGGTACTGGCCATGTCTCGACACGCTGTCTGTTCGCCGGATCCGGTAGCCTCCCGTGCTTGTCTGACCTCCGTGCCTTCTTGTTCCCCCTCCAGCCGACCCGAGCCCGTCCGGTCCCGAGCTTCCCGCACCCGTTCCCGAGTTCCTGCCCGGCGTTCGTCTCGCCAGCGCTTCCCCCGACACACCGCTCACCTGCCTCTTCCGTGCCGCACCCGCCGCTCCTCCGCCAGCCGGCCAGCAACTCCCGGTGCTCGCCGCTTCGACGCCTGTCCGCCGATCCTCGCTCCCGCAGCCACGCTCTCGGCTCGCCCCGCCGCGCCGCCTCCTCCTCCAATAAACCCTGTTCCTACCATTTCTGTCGCTCTTGGGTCCTCCTTTCCCCACACGCGGTTCACCGAACCGCGACAATTATTGCGAACCAACACTTCTGGATTGTGGTGATTATCGGCACAACGAAATGTATACGTTGTAAAATACCTGTGAGGATGCCACTGTCTAGATTATATTCAAAGAAAGCTTTTACAACAGTCTGGGAATTGAAATAGATATAGATATAAAATTTGGTGGGTCTACGTTAATTACAATATCTTATTCAAGTGACTGATACAAGCTTTACAAACAAGTTTAAAAAGGAGTGCAATTAATGGTTACCAGACGAACAAGTGTGTCTGCACATAGACGAGAATGCAAGTCAGTAAATAAAGACATACAAGCTTGCAGCATCACGTTACCTGCGTGACTTCTTAAGATAGAAGACAGAATATTACATGGTACCAGGTCGCGGGTCAAGAAAAGGACTGACGCGAGATGGACTCCGTAAGGCCACCAGAAGCGCTGAAAATGACGGGAAATGTGGACGCGAGTTGGCGCGCT
The DNA here is from genome assembly GCF_059441095.1 of Idiotropiscis lumnitzeri. Classification (NCBI taxonomy): domain Eukaryota; kingdom Metazoa; phylum Chordata; class Actinopteri; order Syngnathiformes; family Syngnathidae; genus Idiotropiscis; species Idiotropiscis lumnitzeri. The sequence goes on along the minus strand of NC_142392.1, from coordinate 29,463,910 downwards.
TTCAAGCAACAATTCCTGCTCTACCTTGCCGACGTGGGAGTCGGAAACAGAGCGGACGAAAGAAAAATAGCCCTTTTGCGAACCAATGCCGGAGCCGAGGCCATCGAGGTATTCAACACCTTTGTTTATGATGAACCCGAAGATAAAGACAAGTTTGAAAAGGTCCTGTGAATTTAATTGTAGATACACTTGCAAAGACATTTTCAAGTCGGACCTTTCAAGAGAAGCTATATCGTCCAACACTACTCAGTGGTGCGTAAGTGTGTTTCTGGATATTATTTGTCCAGCCGTGGTGTCATAAATGATGGTATTTTGATGGGGATTCATTCACGTAGGACAAAGTAGGACTTCACTGAAGGCACAGGTATGAAATGCACTGAAGTAACTTCAAAAGTAAAAGTAAAAAAAAATAAAAAATACGATTAAGAATGTGCAAGAAAGAAAAATGTTGGCAAATGTTGAAAATAATTATATTTTCCAGGAGGTATTTATTTCTTTTTTGTTTATTCATTCAATTCTATACTTATTTCAATATTTGAGTATTATTTTTCTTTCAATATGTCGTATATTTTGTCTTTGAAGTGTGGGTCCTTGCTGCCTTCCGGAGAGGCAGCCGAGCAAGGCTGGATTGGTGATGGAAAAGAACTGGTTCGAAAAAGATTTTATTCTCGTCACATGCTGATGTCAAAAGAAGTCTCCCCAAAAACGTGCGAGCCCCCTCTCAGACATTCCCTTCTTATAGGGAATGCCCAAATAGGACATGAATTTCTCATTTTCCCTTGTTGCATATGCATTCCCATCCCGCTAGTCTTCGGGATTTCCCTCCAAAAGTCCCCCAGAGGGAGAGCAGATGCGTCTCCCCTTTGATACGACCAGTCTTCTCGTGACCACCTTAAATTACTTCCATACCCTGGAAGGTCACTGACCTGGCGAGAGAATTGCCCCCACCATAAACAATGCTCAGGCCTATTTTCTCTCAGGGCAGTATCTGGTTACATCGGAACTTCAGAACCAAGACTGGTCACTTCTGTGAGCTCCAGTCCCTTCATAGTTTCATAAAGAGAATTACTTCCCAGATCTATATTAGGCCATTTAAAAATACATGACTTTTTTCAAATTTATTTCAATGTATATTTAAGCTTGCTTATACAATACTACAATATTTATTCAATTGTTTTAGTATGTAAAATTATCAACAATTTTAACCTTTTTATTTCAGACTTGAATATTTCTGAACATATTTGTTCTTTTGAAAATGTGTGCAATTTAAATTATTCCATCCATCCAGCCATTTTCTGCCGCTCATCCAGGGTCGGGTTATTGAATTAATTTAAAACATTTGTCATTTTTATAATTGAATATTTATTTCAAGATTAGGACTCTTCTCAATGAGTTCAATATTTATAAAATGTTTTTATATTTATTATTAATTGAATTAAAGCTGTATGTGGTTGCCAATTTTAAAATTTCCCTATTTCATTATATAAGTAATCCAACGTATAAAAAATATAATATAGCATGAAAAAAAACATTTGGTATATTTGACAAAATGAAAGTTTTTCCGAAGTGAGATTCTGCTTAGCAACAAACCCCAAATGCTTGATAGACCTCAACCTAGAAAGTGTATTTAGCCAGTCAGGAATTTATTCAGAAACCGTAATTATTAAATCTATGTGAGGGGATATTTGAAGAGTTTGAGTTTTGTTCAATGGACCATACATATACGAGCCAGCCAAACACAGCGAGAAAACCAGCGCTGACTCCAGTCGCCATCAAGTTGCCCACTCCTGACATACCAAAACCTTGAAGAGAAACTGAGATGATTTGCGTTTCTCTTTCTGGTTCTTTTTATAGTTCAACTTCTAGTTCTGTTTTTCACCTTTTCACACAGCGTAATGAAGGCCATGAGCAAGTGGAACAAGTGATTTTATTGATGATTGTGGAAGGCACCGATTTCATAAGCACCGTTTCTTCTCACACCTTTTCCATTAAGTACGATTAAAAAGACAACTGCAAAACATAATGTTAAAAAATGTTGTTCCAGGCAAAGGCAATTTATTTCCTTTACATGTTTGATGTAAACACACGAAAAAATCATGATCACTCAGACACATTGCTTCTTCTGGCACAGATCACATTGGCTTAGTGTCAATAAAAGAGCTTTGCAAAATTCAATATATCATATTTTATTCAAAATCACATTTACATCTTACCACAAAGAGTCAGTTCCTTGAGTTTTTTGTTGTCTTTTTTTTTAAGCTTCAAGGATCGCTGCAATTCTCACCAGAACAATTGTGTCTCTCAGCACTACGTTTAGTGAAGAATTTTTTAGCACAAACACTGCAACTGAATGGCTTGTCTCCGCTGTGTGTTCTTGTGTGGCTTCGTAAATACGACTTTCGAGAGAACCTCTTGGCACAAACTAAGCAGGAAAAAGGTTTTTCTCCACTGTGCGTTCTTGTGTGGATTGTTAAACTTGAATTTTGAGAGAAGCTTTTACCACAAACTGAGCAAGAAAAAGGGTTTTCGCCAGTGTGTGTTCTTGTGTGACAAGTTAAATGTGACTTTGCAGAGAAGCGTCTACCACAAACTGAGCAGGAAAAGGGTTTTTCACCACTGTGTATTCTTGTGTGTTCTGTTAAAGTTCCCTTTTGAGAGAAGCATATTCCACAAACTGAGCAGGAAAAGGGTTTTTCTCCACTGTGTATTGTTGTGTGTTTTATTAAATATGACTTGAAAGAAAAGCTTTTGCCACACACTGCGCAAGAGAAAGGTTTTTCTCCATTGTGCGTTCTTGTGTGCCTTACTAAAGACTTTCGAGAGAAGCATTTCCCACAAACTGAGCAAGAAAAAGGTTTTTCACCACTGTGTGTTCTTGTGTGCGGTTTTAAAGACAGCTTTGCAGTGAATGAGTCAGTGTGACATGCCCGTTCACCTTTAGTTTGCCCAGCATCATCATCATCATTGTCATGAGCGTCTGATGTGTCCTCATTATGTGCTTGTGATGGGCCCCAGTGGTCTTCATCACCTTCTGTTGTCACGTAATGACTTGAGCTGCTGCTTGTAGGCTCCGCCCCTCTTTTGTCCTCATTCTCATCCTTTTTTTCATCTTCAGTCTTTATCGGGAGAACGTTCACTGGTGACTTGTTGATCTCCTCCTCGTCCTCCTCCTTTTTGATGTGAGTCAAGTCTGGCTCCTCTTTCACAGAACGGAGATCGTTTTCACAGACGTCTGCAGAAAGCAAAAAGACAAACACACATTTGGTTTGGTCAAGTCAAAGCTCATGCGGTGACTTTGTCTTATATTGTTTCTAGCGTGCTACCTTGACTTGTGCCTGCCGCATACGGAGCAATGCGTGTGACCCCGATTTGGACCAGACCATGGGGGCATTTCACAAAATTACGTCCTACGATGTAAACCTCCCTTTAGCAGCACAACAGTGATAAACGAGCATTTAAAATGGAAGCACGTTGCGGCTGATGCCCTATTTCATTCCTGACAAAGTCACAGACGTTTCTGGAAGCGAGCTGAAGTTAGCACACACAGGCTATTGTGTGCGTCTGATGGAACACCTGTTGTGGGACCCAAACATATTGATGCAGACCACTGGGGGTCATCGCAACATCATGTCATTGATAAAATAGGAATCCTTCAAGTGAAATATGTTTACAAGTTTTTCATTTTGCATTGAGAGATAGTTTCATTGTGGGTACTTTTTGCTTCCATTATAATCTGGATACCAAAAAGAATTAAAGGGGCCCTGGCCTAGTCGCTATTTATTGCATGATTTACGTTTGTTTGTTTTTTGTTTTTTTGCCCCAAATGACATTTAGCCCGCTAGTACGTTCCAACATTCCCCTTTTATTTTTTTGTTATAAAATTTCTGGATCTAGATACATTTTAAAACAAAATTAACGTTCGAAGAGTCAAAATCCCGACACATAAATTAAGCAACAACACTTTCACTCTGACTTTCATGTTGACATATTTGAATAATGACTGTATATTTTAAACTTATCCAATATGTATTAAAATTAGACTAAGATACACCATAATATTACAAGAGTTCCCTGAATTATTTTGGAACTGCAATGATGCTTAACAGCCAAAGGGTGTCAGTAATGAGTAACAAAGTAACACAAGACCTCGCACTGATACATCATCATTGTCATTTGCATAAATTATCAAGAACTATGAGTTGCGGGGGAGATGCAAACCACCTGAGCCACAGGAACTTTATTACCGGGAACACAATGTTCATGGCCTTGTTGGTAGAAAAGGGGGTTGTGGCGTACTCCCTTTTTAAGCCCATAGTAAGCCAAAGATGCAGATGCATTCCTTGCAGTATGCGTTTGTTCACTGATGAGATCCGTGCAACCCTGGATGGATGCATTCAATGTATTTTAAATGTTTGGATGGGGTGAAACTACGCACATGTGCACAGAACAGTGCAGGGCCACCCGAGGTTCATTGACTCTCATACGAACAAGCCAGTACAAAGTTAATAAATAAGAAAAGACCGATACGTACTTGACTTTTAAAAAAAAAAAAAACTTTTGTTATAAATATTTTGTGTTGTATCCACTAAAATTGATCGACCGCCATTTATGTTTTCACCGCAGTGTGCACATTTTGTAGAGTCAGGCAGAATTCCTTCCGTAAGGAATTGCTTGAACAAGATATAAAAACCAGAAAATTGAAAATGTTAAATAATCAGCTCAAATTTTATACTGGAAAAAACATGGAGTTCACCCCCCACTATTGGTTATTCATTGGCAGGTATTTTCTGCACTGATTTCATTTGGCAAAAACAAATGTTCAGCAGACCTGCAAGTAAAAGGCAATATTTAAAAATAAAACGGCAATAACATTGGACGCATTTCCCCAAACAACTTAATGTAAGTAAAACGTGTACAAACCTGCTTTGTGTAGCACAACACGAGGCTGGTTGCAAACTTCGTCCAGCAGTGGAAGATGTTGCTCGTTCTCTTCTTTTATTACACAAAGTTCCTCTTTGTACTTGGGTGTCGTTCTTTCACACATTTTCAAATGATGATTCCAAAAAATCCGCACTTGATCTCTGCTTGGCGAAAACTCGTGTGCCTCTTTTCGTTAGCGGCTAGCTAGCTAACAAGCTAAGCTAACAAGCTAAGCTGACTACACAGAAAAGCATCAACGCGCGAAGATGAGGTTATCGGGACACAAAGACTTAATGAATTATGTCGACGTCCTTTAGAGTAGCACTGGACATCCTGTGTGAAAATTACAGTCGGTTCCACACTAAATCAGAAAAAAATAGCGGTGGTTGTTTTTATTTCGGTGTGGACGGGTCGGTGCATGTGGTCGAGGTCGAAGATGCGCGCTTCCTAATGACGTCATGCTTTAAACACGTATTTTTCAAATATATTTCTTTGCCTCTGTGTTTGTTTTACCCCTGGCTGTTCTGTTTTAATGTATATTTTATATAATATTTTAATTCGGTAGATGAAAAAATTAACAAAATAAATAAATTCAAACCACATTGGCGAGGCAGTTCTTACGTCACTTCCGCCTTTGGCCCGAGAAGCCGCTGCTGGAACAGCAGTGGGAAGGTTACGTTTCTCCTACAGAACTTGCAACAATGCTGTGGTTCACTCGGGCTGCAAGATCGTATGAATATAATGTCTGCATATACTCGCAGTGCTTCTCAATTATTTCACGCCCGCCCCTACCAAGAAGAAAAAGATTCGCGCCCCCCCACCACCAATTATTTTTCTGTCTTTGTAGATTGTTATTAGATTGTCAATAAAATATCCCTTAACTAAGCTAAATTGCAAAGAAATATAATTTTGAGAACTATTATAGTGAGGATCTCGAAACTCAGTACTCTGTTGTGCAAATATTGATGAGATGACAAATATTTGTCATGTCATGATCCACACTGCTTATCCTGTACAGGGTCGCGGGAGGGTGTGGTCGTTTTTTTTTGTGCTCAAGAAGAAAAGGGTCAAATAAAGACCCAACAACTGATTAGAGTTCCGATATTTAGTTTCTTCAGATTCTGGCGTTCAGGAAATAGTACAAAGACAGATATCTGGGCGGCTTTTTCTTAATCTCACGAGAAACTGCACTCGGGCGAGCACAGTCGAAAAATGCGCGCCATCTTTCAGCCCAGCTTCAGTTTTTATAGGAGTTTTTTATGTCAAGGGTAATGTAGGTTGAATCGGTTGAATCGGTCGTCCTCGCTCGCTCCCACGGCATGGGTCCACGTCCAAGGGAATGTCCTCCCCAGGTTCGTCATCGTGTGGATAGTTGATTTCCGTCTGGTCCCCAAGACTGACACGCCAAGGCTGGCCTTCTCCGGCGGGCAGTCTCTCCGTCTTTCTACCCGCTGGCATTCCTCTGTAATCTTGTCGGTGTGCATGTATATGCAGGTATACGTGTATGTGTCCGTGTATGTGCATGTGAATGTGCGTGTGTATGTGCACGTGTATATGCAGGTGTAAGTACGTGTCTGTGTGTATGCATGCGTATGTGCATGTGCTCCGATCTCCAATTGTAATGTCTTTTGGAATGTGTTTTTCTTTTGATAGCGTCTATGTGAGTCCTCCAGTGCCTAATTTGGTATGTTTGCATCTCTACAGCCAATGTGGAGAATGTGCTTTATCGTATTTGACCATTAAGTGCTGTGAATGTGAGGGCAGCTCATAGAAATGCTATGTGTGCAAATCTATTCTCACAATTGAGAATTTCAATAAAGTTCACACATTTAAACTAAGTACTCTAAATTTAGCATATGAGAATAATATAATAAATCAGTAAACATCATGACTACAATCCCAGTCATTCTTGTGACCAGTGCTTCTAGTTCCATTTGATAAATGCTTTTTGTTTAATCAATGTTTAACATATTCAGTAAAAATGAACCTGCTAAATTAAATAATTGACCTTCTGTCCTGTAAGTGTTTAAAATAATGCCAGAAATCATAATACAATCTTTCATTTACCATTGCAGTCGTCTTATCATTGCCGTATTTTCTATCATTGCAGCATTTTTATTAATTTTCCCTCTGTACCATGGACAGACATTCGGAGAGTTTCCTTACACTTGTATATGTTGTGGGATGTAAGTGTGTATATTTAGGGGGATTTGTGTATTTACGTATATACAGTGTATATTTGCATGTTTTTTTTATGAATGTCTGCTGCAAATGTTATACATTAACGGCTACATTACGCCGCCGCCTCTGTGTGATCTATTTCTTTGCTGCTGTAACACTTCAAATTTACCCATTGTGGGACTATTAAAGGACATCTTTATCTTTAAAAACCTTGTGTTGGTGCTTGTTAAATAATTTTCCAAAAGATTAAGATTGAACAAAATGGTGAAACAAAAATTTAAAAAGTAAATTCTGTCACAATTAAACATTGAATACTAAATTATTCCTAAAACAGTTCAATAAATCTTGTAATTAATAGTGAATTATTGTAATTTAATGAATACTAAAACAAATAATGAAATATTAAAGTACTTAAATAAATATCGAAATCATTTTCGAACACAATAACAGTTAAGAAATAAAAGAGTGACATGTTTTAATTTAAAATTTACAACCACATCGCAACTTGTCGAAAAAGCCTGGAAAAAGGCAAAGGTGCAAATATGTTGACATAAAGTATCACTTTATCATGTCAACTGTTAATAATAGGGAAATACATTTGAAATACTATCCAACCGACGACATGGTGTCAGATGTATAAACAAAACCAGCAACAAAAGTAAAATTCAATACATCTCTCAAGTTCATATTTGGGAACTAAAATGTTTGTTCATGTGCATACGGTTCAAATCGTACGTTTTTCCAATGTTTAGAAGAAGATAACGATGATTTGCATCGCAAATGGTGACATCTGTCGGTGAGTTGGTGACAGTGCTCCACAAAGCCAGCAGCCAATCATATCACAGCGGGGTGTGTCCTGTTCTTCCGCTTTCGTGACGAACAGGAAATCCTTTCAGTGCGACTTTGAAAAACAACGCCATCTTTCTTTCATCTCGTCGAACAAAGAGAAGCACACGAGTTATCGCCAAGCAGAGACCAAGTGCGGATTTGTTGAGATTGACGTTTGAAAATGTGTGAAAGAACGACACCCAAGTACAAAGTGGAACTTTGTGGAATAAAAGAAGAGAACGAAGCAGGTTTGTACACGTTTTACTCTCATTTGCTTTGTAAAGAACGACTTTCTATCGTTAGAAATATACATAACATTAAGTTGTTTGGGGAAATCGTTCAAGGTTATTGCCGTTTTATTTTTAATTATTGCCTTTTACTTGCCGGGTTGCTGAACATTTGTTTATGCCAAATGAAATCAGTGCAGAAATTAAATGCCAAAGAATAACCATTAGCGGGGGTAAACTCCGTGTTTTTTTTCTCAGTTTAAAATTTGAACTGATTATTTAATATTTTACTTATTCCGGTTTTTAACTGTTTTAATATAAATTAAGTTTGTCATGTCATCATGTTTCAAAACTATGCTGACAGATGGAGTGTATTTTTATTTCCACTGTTGGAGTTGAGCCACCGAGAAAATGAGAAACATTTCGTAAATGAATCTTAAAAGCCAAACTTACTCCAATGCGTGTTCGTTTTTTGTACTCAAGAAGAATAGGGTCAAATAAAGACTCAACTACAACTGATTAGAGTTCCGATATTTTAGTTTCTTTGATTTCTGGAGTTCAGGAAATAGTACAAATACAGATATCTGGGCGGCTTTTTCTTAATCTGACGAGAAACTGTACTCAGACGAGTACAATCGAAAAATGTCGCCCTGATCTCAGCCCAGCCTCACATTTTATAGGTTTTCTATGTCAAGGGTCATGTAGGTTGAATCGGTCGTCCTTGCTCCCTCCCCCGGTCCACGTTAGACGTCCAAGGCTCACCTTCTCAGGCAGGCGGCAGTCTCTCCGTCTCCCCTGCTCACATTCCCCTGTAATCTCGTCAGTGTACAGATTGTGTGGTGTATGTTTTCCCAGATCAAATTATGTGTTTTTGGTGTTCCTGATCGCATCCCTGTGTCGTCCTCCCCGGCCCAACTTGATGTTTGCATCTTCTATGCCTATGGCCTATGTGGAGAATGTGTTTTATCGTATTTGTCCATGAAGTGCTATCTGGTTTGTCATCAGTTTGACCTGAGCAGACTGAATCTGTTTCTTCTGAATGAGAGTGTGGGTCATGAAAATACTATGTGTGCAATTTTGAGGTCTTACATTTAAACTAAGTCATATCAATTTAGCATATGAATGCATCAGTAAACACCATGACTACAATCCCAGTCAATCTTATCGATGCACTGTACTTCTACTTTCATTTGATAAATGCTTTTTGTTTAATCAATGTTTAACATATTCAGTAAATATGAACCTGCTAAATTAAATAATTGACCTTCTGTCCCGTGAGTGTTTAAAATAATGCCTGCAATCGTAATACAATCCTTCAATATTCATGTCCGGTGTGGCCATTAGAAGGGAAGGCCGGAGAGAGGGGGACACCTTATAAAATCTCTTTCTCACCAAAATGACTGTGTCAGAGAATTTTTTTCCATCACCAATTCTGCCATGCTCGGCGACCTGTCCGGAGGGAAATTGAGCCAGACCCACACATCAACAACAAAATATACCACATTTTTGGCGTCACAAACAGGATTCTTGCTCCATTGAGGGTCTCAGGGTGCTGGGGCGCAGGCGTTCAACAGCCGGCCGGCTGAACTTTCGGTGAGATGCTTTTACTCACAAAGGGTGTTGTGCGCGTGTGTCCAAGCGGTCGGGGCTTTTGGGGTCGTTAAAGAAAGCTTGTGCGTGTGGGTCTGCTGGCTGATTGGTCATGGAAAATGTCCCTGTGTTAGTTTCAATTATTGTTTAAACAAGAGGCCTCTATAAATGATTAAAAAAATTATGATGGGAACTCAGTAAATGGGGACGAGTGTGGGAGAAATGTGCAGAAGATAAAGAAAAGAAAGGTCTTGTGGTTAAAGAAATGAGAAATAAGAAGTTTAAAACTATAGCTATAGACAACATAGTCGTGAATAAGCTCAGTTTGAGCACAGACCCTGGCCAGGGTGTAAATTTTAGCAGGAAAATTATGAGCTGAAAATAGAAATAATGAAGAGCAGCGCGCTTCCACGTATCGTATTGGGCACTTTGTGGCATGGAACACAGTAAGGATCGAGGCGTACCGTTGTGTGGAGGGCCTGGGGCTGAGCCGACGGTTTCGCAGGTACGTAGCAAGAGTAATGCATTAAGTCTGGGCCGGTTCGACTCCGCTGTTCAGATACGTACCCTGTGATTACTCGTGTTCTGGTCAAGGCCGCGCAAAATCAAAAACCTGGCTGCGGTCCGTCCTGTATTGGCACAGGATGTACGCAGGGGTTTGTGAAGAGATGAAAGTACGTGGAAGTTTGGCCTAATTAGGGGGGTTGCTGCTTCGTTTGTTTTTATTGTTATTTGTGTTGACACATGTGGGGCATGTGTCAAAGGGGGGAGATAGGTGCAGTATTTTGTTCTCATAATTGTTTTTACATGTAAGGATTTTTAGGTGTTAATAGGACATGTCAACGATGATCATGCAGAGGTGAAAGAGTTGAAGATTGGGCCCAGCAGGAAGAATGCAAGCAGAGCCCTTAGTGATGAAAATGTTAACATATGGTTCAGGAACAGGTCTCTTTGATGGCCAAAGTCTGACTATGGTAAACAATTAATAATTAGACCTCAATGAAGTGATTGTGCAGTTCAAAAAGTTCATATATTGACTGTGCAAAGCGAAAGTGAGAAACTAGGATTAACTATTTGGCAAACACGAGAACGTATTCAGTCTCGAGGAAGACTGAATGTAGTAAAATTGCAATAAGGAGAACAACAAACCAGCCCAGAGTGTTACAATGTCCTGGAAACAAAAGTTTGGGATTGCCCCTGAGGGTGAAATTCCTCTCTGAACTCCTCCTTTTTGCCCCCGGCAGCAACTCATGAAACAGGGATACTGAAAAGAGATGCAATTTTGTTGAAACAGAACATGCAAGGTTAAAGGTCATGCAAAACAAAAAAAACCCCATCTAATGTTCCATACTTCAGTTTTGCGACCGATGTACTACGGTAATTCAATTAATGGAACGACATTTTGAGATGGAAATGACAGGAATGTCATGAATTATCATGTTATGAGGGGACTTTTGAGATACAGTAAATTGATTTAAATTAAATTACAAATTTTTAGTCTGCGGATATTCCACTTCAAAGAATACTGACTCATTGGTTGAGGAAAACGGGGTTATATTAGTTAGTTAAAAAAGAATAGCTAAATTATAATTGACGTGTTCATGTGGATTGAATATGAATCATAAACAGAAGACAAAACCAATTGGCATTGGCATTTGTAAAATATGATGAGGGATTAAGTTGGTGAGCTCTTATGGGAGACGGGGCGAGACGCGAATGGATTGAAGCTTCCGCCAGTGACCCGTCCAATAGTGTCACCACCACTCAGCTGTGCCGGGTGGCCGTCCTCAAGGGCGTGCGCCTCCCAGTTACTGACATCATGCGGAACAGTCCGTCAATGAGAAACTGCTGATCAGTATGAGTAGAACCCCCGTTTCTGCATCGATGAAAGAAAATATTGTATTGGATGTAGAAAAAGAATTGTTACACTTGCGGGTTCAGGGCGCCAAGAGTGCTAATTCACCGGGAAAAGAAAAAAAGAATATGGGGGGAAAAAAATTAAATAAAACAGGGCGGAAGCAGCTCATGCAGCAGCCGACGCATGCAGCTCCCATTGCGTCTGCTCTTACCGTTTCCGCTGCTCCTGGGCCAGGTTCTGGTGACGCAGCGCCACAGCAGGCTTGTTGTCCGCACCGGCCAGTCAACAAGGTCACGTAACAGAAGTAGGGGTGATGATAGACATGGGTTGTGAGTGGGACGTGCTCTTGCTGTGGGGCGTGGGGTCACTGGGTGATGAGCGGTCCAAATCGAGCCACTTCCTGAAATGTGCCATCCTGTGGTCCAGCGCCATGCCGGTCACAAAGAGGTCCACTAGCACCAGGGCGCCATCGCTACCCCCTCCTCCGACAACGCTTCTATGGCTTCCAAACGCACAGTTGACGCCTCAACCCGATTGGGACCACATTCCACGATCGGGGTGCCTGTGGAGCCTCAGCATTCAAGGACCGGCAAGTCTTAGCATTCCGATGACGTTTGATGGACAACAGTTTTAGATGGTGTAACAAGATATTCCACGCTTTGCAAGCTCCCTCTGCATATCCCAGTGAGCAACAACACTGTCACGCTTGTGGGACTCTTGAGATTGGCCGAGTCACTGCCATGGACCGAACCCGCACCTGTGAAACATTGGAATTCGAGTGGGACTGAATTTCCAGAAGGGACTGAATTTGAAGCATATGTTGTCCTCCGTTCCAGTAGACTGGGCAGCTCTGAGACCAGGGTCTCCATCCTCCTGCGGGTGGTACATCCTGTTCCTGCTCTGGTCTGCGCGGTGTAGCCGCCTCCACCCTTTCAAACCACCAATTGGTCCTTTGCATTGAACACGGAGTTCTGATGATTTTGTTTGTCAGGATGCATTCACCCAATTTCGAGGGTCAGAAGTGCGTCTTGCATTAGGATTATGTATTTGTGATGTCTACCGGTGCTGCCACGCATGTGTGCCTTGCCCCAGAGCAGAGGAAACGGTAAGAATTGTCTATGTTCGCTGAGCCACAAATCACATTAACTATCGGTGCGCATCACCATACTAAAGATTTAGGCCCATTGGTGAAGACGGTTGGCAGAGTTAATTTTAGATGTCGAATACTCCATGTCACTAGCAGGGTGTGGTGTTTCAGCACCCATTCCGAATTCTTCTGTTACGGAACATTTTCCGAATTTCGACACTATGGTAGACAGTGAATGGGTCACTCTGAAGCGAAAGCTCTGTTTGCGTCTCTGCCAGAGGGGTCGTGGACCCGGGGTCTGACTGATGTGCTCTGCTCCACAGCTTCTGCAATTTGTTTTTGCTATATCTGCGAATGTTTTTATATTATTGTGAAAGAAATTAAGTTTGTCATGTCATCATGTTTCAAAACTATGCTTACGGGTTAATAGAAGGTCACAAAAACATGGACCTCTTAAACAGGAAAACGTTAGTTCAGTGGTAACAGGGTTGTGTCTATGCTGGCAGTTTAGCAGGAAGCCACAAAAACAGATGCACGTCTTGAACCGTGTTTGACAGGAAACCGTTTCGCAGATGTGTGACCCTAACATGTCTTGTAAGCTGAAACCGTTCGAACAACAGGAAGCGTGTGGACGAGTGTGATAAAGTCAAAGTGTTCATGTTTTTCCATTCTTTATGAGTTTGCATATACAAATTGCTTTGCTGTGCTTCAAGAAAAGGCCGCACAGGAGCGGGAAAGCTTTTCTCTTTGGCGGACTGCTCCTCGCAAGTGACAGACAATCTTGGCTGGGTGATTCATTTATGAAGGCTTGTCTCGTTTTTGACAAAAACTCTGACATATCTTGTTCAAGCAATTCCTTATGGAATGATTCAACCGGACTCTAAAAACTGTGCACACTGCGGCAAAAAGATCAATGGAGGTTGATCAATGTTCGTGAATAAAACACAAATGATTACGTTTTTTAATAAATCAAGTACGTATTGGTCTTATTTATGAAACTTTTACTGGCTCTGTCAATGAACCTCGGGTGGTCCTGCACAGTTTTGTGCACGTGTGCATAGTTTCACCTCATCCAAACATTTAAAATACATTTAATGCATCCATCCAGGGTTGCACGGATCTCATCAGTGATCAAGCGCATGCTGCAAGAAATGCATCTGCATCTTTGGCATACTATGGGCTTAAAAAGGGAGACCGTAACAACCCCCTTTTCTACCAACAAGGCCCGGGACATTTAGTTCCTGGTAATAAAGTTCCTGTGGCCCAGGTGGTTTGCATCTCATAGTTCCTGGTAATTTTTGCAAATGACAATGATGACGGAACAATGGGAGGTTTTGTGTTACTTTGTTACTCATTACTGACACCGTCTGCCTGTTATGCACATCATTGCAGGTACAAAATAATTCAATGAACTCGAATAATATTATGGTGTATCTTTGTCTAATTTGAATACATATTGGATAACTTTAAAATATACAGTCATTATTCAAATATGTCAACATGAAAGTCAGAGTGAAAGTGTTGTTGCTTAATGCTTATGTGAAAGAACTTTTACTCTTCAAACGTAATTTTGTTTTAAAATTTATTTCAAAACAGAAATTTTATAAAAATAAAAAGGGTAATGTCATAACTTACTCGCAGGATAAATGTCATTTTGGGTAAAAAAAAACCCAAACGTAAATCATACAATAAATAGCGACTCTGATTCCAGGGCCCGTTTAATTCTTTTAGGGATCCAGATTATAATGGAAGCAAAAAGTACCCACGATGAAACTATCTATAAATGCAAAATGAAATACTTGAAAACATATTTCGCTTGAAGGATTCCTATTCTATCAATGACATTATGTTGCGATGGCCCCCAGTGGCCCCCATTAAAAAGTTCGGGTCCCACAACAGGTGTTCCATCAGACGTGTGTGTGCTAACTTCAGCTCGCTTCCAGAAACGTCTGTGAGTATGTCAGGAATGAAATCGGCATCAGCCGCAACATGCTTCCTTTTTAAATGCTCGTTTATCACTGTTGTGCTGCGAAAGGGAGGTTTACACCGTAGGACGTAATTTTGTGAAATGCCCCCATGGTCCGATCCAAATCGGGGTCGCACGCATTGCTCCGTGTGCGGCAGGCACAAGTCAAGGTAGCACGGTAGGAACAATATAAGACAAAGTCGCCGCCTGAACTTTGATTTGACCAAACCAAATTTGTCTTTTTGTGTCCTGCAGACGTCAGACAAAATGATCTCCGTTCTGTGAAAGAGGAGCCAGACTTGACTCACATCAAAAAGGAGGAGGTGGAGATCAACAAGTCACCAGTGAACGTTGTCCATATAAAGACTGAAGATGAAAACAAGGATGAGAGTGAGGACAACAGAGGGGTGCTTCCTTTTTAAATGCTCGTTTATCACAGCTGTGCTGCTAGGAAAGGGAGGTTTACATCGTCAAACGTAATTTTGTGAAATGTCCCCATGGTCCGGTCCAAGTTGGGGTCGCACGCATTGCTCCGTGTGCGGCAGGCATAAGTCAAGGTAGCACGGTAGAAACAATATAAGACAAAGTCGCCGCATGAGGTTTGACTTGACCAAACCAAATTTGTGTTTGTCTTTTTGTGTCCTGCAGACGTCAATGAAAACGATCTCCGTTCTGTGAAAGAGGAGCCAGACTTGACTCACATCAAAAAGGAGGAGGAGGAGGAGATCAACAAGTCACCACTGAACGTTGTCCCTATAAAGACTGAAGATGAAAAAAAGGATGTGAGTGAGGACAACAGAGGGGCGGAGCCTCCAAGCAGCAGCTCAAGTCATCACGTGACAACAGAAGGTGATGAAGACCACTGGGGGCCATCACAAGCACATCATGAGGACACATTATCAGACACTCATGACGATGATGATGATGAAGATGATGGGCAAGCCAAAGGTGAAAGGGCATGTCACACTGACTCATTAACTTCAAAGCTGTCGTTAAAACCGCACACAAGAACACACAGCGGAGATAAACCTTTTTCCTGCTCAGTTTGTGGAAAATGCTTCTCTCGAAAGTCTTCTTTAGTAAGGCACACAAGAACGCACAGTGGAGAAAAACCTTTTTCCTGCTTGTTTTGTGACAAAAGCTTTTCTCTAAAGTCACATTTAACAAGCCACACAAGAACACACAGTGGTGAAAAACCTTTTTCCTGCTCAATTTGTGACAAAAGCTTTTCTCTAAAGTCACATTTAACAAGCCACACAAGAACACACAGTGGTGAAAAACCTTTTTCCTGCTCAGATTGTGGTAAAAGCTTCTCCGAGAATTCTAATTTCACAAGGCATGCAAGAACACACAGTGGAGTAAAACCTTTTTCTTGCTCAATTTGTGGCAAGAGTTTCTCTCAAAAGTCGCATTTAACAAGCCACACAAGAAAGCACAGTGGTGAAAAACCTTTTTCCTGCTCAGTTTGTGGAAAATGCTTCTCTCGAAAGTCTTCTTTAGTAAGGCACACAAGAACGCACAGTGGAGAAAAACCTTTTTCCTGCTTGTTTTGTGGTAAAAGCTTTTCTCTAAAATCAAATTTAACAAGCCACACAAGAACACACAGTGGTGAAAAACCTTTTTCCTGCTCAATTTGTGGCAAAAGCTTTTCTCTAAAGTCACATTTAACAAGCCACACAAGAACACACAGTGGTGAAAAACCCTTTTCCTGCTCAGATTGTGGTAAAAGCTTCTCAGAGAATTCTAATTTCACAAGGCACGCAAGAACACACAGTGGAGAAAAACCTTTTTCTTGCTCAATTTGTGGCAAGAGTTTCTCTCAAAAGTCGCATTTAACAAGCCACACAAGAAAGCACAGTGGTGAAAAACCTTTTTCCTGCTCAGTTTGTGGCAAAAGCTTTAATGTAAAGTCATTTTTAACAAATCACACAAGAACACACAGTGGTGAAAAAACCTTTAGCTGCTCAGATTGTGGTAAAAGCTTCTCCGATAATTCTAATTTCACAAGGCACGCAATAACACACAGTGGAGAAAAACCTTTTTCTTGCTCAATTTGTGGCAAGAGCTTCTCTCGAAAGTCTCATTTAGTAAGGCACACAAGAAAGCACAGTGGTAAAAAACCTTTTTCCTGCTCAGTTTGTGCCAAGAGTTTCTCTCAAAAGTTGCATTTAACAAACCACACAAGAACGCACAGTGGAGAAAAACCTTTTTCCTGCTCAGTTTGTGGCAAAAGCTTCTCTCAAAAGTTGCATTTACGAATCCACACAAGAACGCACAGTGGAGACAAGCCATTCAGTTGCAGCGTTTGTGCTAAAACATTCTTCACTAAACAGCATGCTGAGAGACACAATTGTGCTGGTGAGAATTGCAGCGATACTTGAAGATTAAAAAAAGAAGAAAAAAAATGAAAGAACCGACTCTTTGTGGTAAGATGTAAATGTGATTTTCAATAAAATATGAAATTGAATTTTGCAAAGCTCTTTTATTGACACAAAGCCAATGTGATCAGTGCCAGAAGAACCATTGTGTCTGAGTGATGATGAGTTTTTTTGTGTGTTAACATCAAACATGTAAATAAAATTTATTGCCTTTGCCTGGAATAACATTTGTTAACATTATGCTTTTCAGTTGTCTTTTTAATCGTACTTAATGGAAAAGGTGTGAGAAGAAACGGTGCTTATGAAATCGGTGCCTTCCACAATCATCAATAAAATCACTTGTTCCACTTGCTCAACTGGCCTCCATTACGCTGTGAAAAGGTGAAAAACTGAACTAGAAGTTGAACGATAAAAAGAGCCAGAAGGAGAAACGCAAATCGTCTCAGTTTCTCTCAAAGGTTTTGGAATGTCACGAGTTGGCAACTTGATGGCGACTGGAGTCAGCGCTGGTTTTCTCGTTGTGTTTGGCTGGCTCGTATATGTATGGTCCATTGAACATAACTCAAACTCTTCAAATATCCCCTCAGATACATTTAATATTTCGCTTTCTGAATACATTTCTGACGAGCTAAAACCACTTTCTAGGTAGAGCTCTATCAAGCGTTTGGGGTTTGTTTCTCAGCAGAATCTCACTTCGGAAAAACTTAAATCATTTGTCAAATATACCAAACATTTTTTTTCATGCTTTATCATATTTTTTATACATTGGATTATTTATATAGTGAAATGGGAAAATATTAAAATGTAAAATTGGAAATCACATACAGACTTAATTCAATTAATAACAAATATAGAAACATTTTATAAATATTGAACTATTAGAGAAGAGTCCTGATCTTGAAATAAATATTGAATTATAAAAAATACTTAAAAAATTAATTCAATAACCCGACCCCGGATGAGCGGCAGAAAATGGCTGGATGGATGGAATAATTTAAATGGCATCCAAATTCAAAAGAACGAATATGTTAAGAAATATTCAAGTGTGAAATAAAAAGGTTTAAATTAATATTGATATAATTTAACATTAAAATAATTGAATAAATATTGTATTATTACATAAGAAAGCTTAAATATACATTGAAATAAATGGGAAAAAAAGTTGTGTATTTTTAAATGGCCTAATTTAGATATGGGAAGTAATTCTCTTTATGAAACTATGAAGGGACTGGAGCTCACAGAAGTGACCAGTCTTGGTTCTGAAGTTCCGATGTAACCAGATACTGCCCTTAGAGAAAATAGGCCTGAGCATTGTTTATGGTGGGGGCAATTCTCTCGCCAGGTCAGTGACCTTCCAGGGTATGGAAGTAATTTAAGGTGCCTTCAGTGAAGTCCTACTTTGTCCTACTTGAATGAATCCCCATCAAAATACCATCATTTATGACACCACGGCTGGACAAATAATATCCAGAAACTCACTTAAGCACCACTAAGTGAGTGTTGGACGATATAGCTTCTCTTGAAAGGTCCGACTTGAAAATGTCCTTGCAAGTGTATCTGCAATTAAATCCATGCTTTTCCCTCCTTCGGCCATTGTGGTTTAAAAAAAGCAAGAATATATTTCAGATTTTCGAACGGTCGTCAGTTACGACTTTTGGGTGTGTTGATTCGGCACAGCGCTGCCCCCTCACGAGTGAGCATCCAATCACAAAACGCGTTCATCACCCTCAGCATAAGGCCAGCGAGAAGGCTCACTGTAACCAACTCGTGATCTGATTGGCTATTGCAACCGTCTAACAAATATGAACGCTCATTGACTTTGACAGAAGAGATGCTCGCACAATTGCATCTTAAGGCCTCGGAACGCATAATGCCCGCTCCCCGTATTGTGAAACCTGCCCGGCAA